>NC_133538.1:399407595-400007595 GCF_048544455.1 Silene latifolia
TAATGTTCTCCAGATTACTGATCCTGATAGGAACACTTATCATGACCATAAAGATATTGAACAGGCTTTCCTCTCCTATTATCAAGATTTACTTGGAACCAGTACACAAACAATGAAGGTGCACAAACCTACTGTTGGGGCTGGGAAGGCAGTAGACAGCCATCATGTCACTGCTCTGCTGAAACCAATCACTGATGCTAAGATTAAGCAGTGTATTTTTGATATACCTTCTTTAAATAGCCCAGGAGTCGATGGGTTCTCCAGTCAATTCTTTAAAGACACCTGGATACTGTAGGACCAGATGTATGCGCTGTTGTCAAGGATTTTTTTCATTCTGGTAAGATTCTGAGGCAAATCAACACTACTACTATCACTCTCATTTCTAAAGTCCCTCACCCTAAAACTGTCATGGAATTCCGTCTTATTGCTTGCTGCAATATTCTTTATAAATGCATAGCTAAACTTTTATGCAATAGATTAAGTGGAGTTCTCCCTGACATTGTGAGTGAAAACCAAGGGGGTTTTGTGAAAGGACTGAGTATTGTTGAGAATATCCTTATCTGTCAAGACATTGTTTGAATTTACAATAGAAAATCAGCTGCACCTAGATGTCTTGTAAAAATTGATCTCAAAAAAGCCTACAATAGTGTAGAATGGGAGTTTTTGCATCAAATGCTTAAAACCTTGAAATTTCCTGAAAAGTTTGTCCATTGGATTATTTCTTGTGTTACCACTCCCAGCTACTCTTTATCCTTGAATGACAACAACGTTGGTTTTTTCCTTGGGAAAAGAGGACTCAGGCAGGGGGGCCCCTTATCTCCCCTCCGGTTCACTCTTTATATGGAGTACCTTTCAAGGATTCTTACTGTTGTGAGGCAACATAGTGATTTTAGATTCCATCCCCTGTGCTCTCACCTGAAGTTAAATCATCTCCTCTTTTCTGATGATCTTCTCTTGTTTGCAAAAGGGAATGCTCTCTCTATTATGTGGATTTTGAGAGCTTTTGCCACTTTCTCAGCAACATATGGGCTCCACCTCAATAAGGATAAATCTGAAATTTATTTCAATGGGGTGCACCACAATATTCAGCATGACATTGTACAAATTTCCGGGTTTGTGAAGGGCTACTTACCTTTCAAATATTTAG
Organism: Silene latifolia; assembly: GCF_048544455.1. Lineage (NCBI taxonomy): Eukaryota > Viridiplantae > Streptophyta > Magnoliopsida > Caryophyllales > Caryophyllaceae > Silene > Silene latifolia. Next base: position 399,408,743 of record NC_133538.1, read on the forward strand.
GGGTCCCTATCTCCTCCAAAAAATTGACAAGCAATGAAGGAAGGAAGCTTACTGATAAGATAGTAGCAAGGATAAGAGCTTGGGGGGGGGGGGGCAAACATTTATCATATCTTGGAAGACTGATCTTACCTTACCTCTACTTGATCTCTACACTCTTATTGGTCGAATATTTTTCTCATTCCTAACTGTATAATGAACAAGATTTATGCAATTTGTAGGAATTTCTTATGGGGGGGGGGGGCACTGATCTCTATCTAAGAGCTCCTGCTATTCATTGGGATCATTGCTGCAGGCATAAAACTGAGGGAGGCTTAGGTATTAAGGCCACTAAAGTTTCGAACAAAGCCATTCTGGGGAAATATGTTTGGTGGATTGCCAATAAGAAGGATCATCTTTGGGTAAAATAGGTCAACCATGTGTATATAAAAGGGACTCATTGGACTGCTTATACTCCCCCAACTGATTGTAGCTGGACTTGGAAGAAACTTGCTCATCTTATGGATATTTTCAGGCAGCTTATGTTAATGAAAATTGAAATGGCACCACCAAAGATTACAGTGTTCAAGAGGGGTATAGGTGGCTCAGGCCTTCCCTTCCTCAAGTTCACTGGTGGAGGGTTTGCTGGAATAGCATGAATATTCCTAAATCTTCCTTCATTTACTGAGCAATGATCCAAAATAGGATATTTACCCGTGATAGAATGACTAGAATGGGGTGTAATTAGGGACTGGAATGCTATCTTTGTGCTTTAGCAGATGAGACTCATCCTCACATGTTCTATGATTGGCCTTTTAGTACCACCTGTGTTTCCATCCTGCAGAATTATCTTGGCATTCATTTTGATCCTAAGAAGCTAGCTCATTAGTATAGATGTGGAAGAAGACTTAGCAAGCTGGTCAGGAAGATAGTTAGTAGCTGTCATATTATGCTGGTACACTCTATCTGGCAGGCCAAGAATAGAGCTCGGCTTCATGCTCATGTTATTCACACTCAGGTCCTGGTTAAGAATGTTTTATGTACTGTTCTCATCAGATTCTGGGCAATGAATCAGCAAATGGTTACGAGTAGTGATAAACGTTGGCTTTATAAGATTAAACTTTGAGTCTGTAACTATTTATTTTTTTGTGTTTGCGTCCCAAATTATATGTAATACCTCCTGAATGATGTAATTTTGTTGATATTAATATACTTACCTTTTACCAAAAAAACTAATAATAATAATAACAATAATAACAATAATAATAATAATGGATTCTGTAATAATAAGAGTGATTAGAATCATCGAGCTTATGGATTCTGTCGCAAGGATTGATGACCCATAGTGTGAGTTGCTTCTGCTTCGGACCTATACTGGTATTTCTAGACTTTACTTTGCCCTGCGTACTTGTTCTCCATGTGTCTTTCGGTCGGCCCAGCTTTCTTTTGATGTGGCACTTTGTTCTAGCTTGGAACGTATTGTCACTGTGTCTGGGCCTGGTTTTGGGGATTGGCAGTGGCGGCTTGCCACATTTCCTATTCATTTTGGTGGGCTCAGGGTTAATGCAGCTGGGGATGTCATGCACTATGCTTTCCTGGCGTCCCGTTTGCAGTCTCCCGAGTTGCAGGCTAAGCTCTTACGTCCTTCTGGTATCATTGCTGCTGGCCCTACTTTCGACGATTCCTTGCGTAATATTAATGAGACTACTGGTTCTGATCTTCTACGTGATCCTAGTGAAATCGCTGCCCCTAAACTTATGATGAAATTGGCAGATATATATTTTGCGAAGGTTAACGCTACTTCGGACTCTGTTTTCTCTTTGACTCCGCGTCAGGTTGCATTATGGAAGTCTCAGCAGGGGGCTCACTCTTCTGGTTGGTTGCGTGCGATTCCTATTTCTTGGTTGTGGCGGACTATGAATGGGCGGACCTATCGTAGTGTGCTTAGCAATCGACTGGGTGTCCCGTTGTTCACAGTGTCTAGGCCCTGTCATGCTTGTTCTCGGGTTTTTGATGGGGATGTTTATGGCGATCATGTTGTGTCCTGTGCTGGTTCTGTGGGTGTTAAGCATCGGCATAACCTCGTTCGCGACACCTTATTGGACATCTGCTACAGGTCGGGGATCTCTGCTGGTCGAGAGGTTGATATCGGTTTAGTTTATGCGCATGGTAGCTCTCTTCGTCCGGCGGATCTGCTTCCTTATCCTTGGGACAAGGGGCGTGATGTGTGTGTCGATCTGATGGGGTCTCCTCCCTTGTCTCAGATTAGGTTGTCTGATTTTGTGTCGGGTCGGGTTGTCGCTGATCCTACTTAACGAAAGTGTGCAAAGTACCGGGGTTTGTGCACGACGGCAGGTAATGGTTTCTTACCCTTCTCTTTTTATTCGTTGGGAGAGCTGGATACGGATGTTGTGGCTTTACTCAAATGGATCCAGAAATTCTCTGTTTCTTAGGATGCAGGGCTCGCACGGCCGCTTACCTTTTTACTAGATTTAGCTTTGTTATCGCTATGGGAGTGTGGGCCCAGATTGTATCTAGGCTGCCCAATAACTTCTTGTAATTTTTTTTGTTAATTTCTAATAAAAGTCCCTATTTATAATAATAATAATAACAATAATAATAATAATAATAATAATAATAATAATAATAATAATAATATTAATAATAATTACAACAATAATAATAACAATAATAATAATAATAATAATACTCTCTCAAACAATGAAAACACGACACCCTCATCCAAAGTCCAAACGACACACACGACATCTCAACAACTCTAAAACAAAACAAAAGCAAAAGGTAATATGGGGAAAACGACGGACAAAAAGCGCAAAAGAGGATCCTCTGCCGGCACAACGGTCGACGGTGATGCAACCGGCTAGGAGCCTTCTGGAGATAGAGGAAAGGAATGATGGTGGTGGTGTCGGTAGCCGGCTAGTCGGCTAGGAGAACGATTTGAGATCCAAGACGAGGGAATGGTGTTGTGAGCCGGTTGGCCAGCCACTGGTGCTAAGGCTGACAAGTAAGCTTCTGGAAGATGGAGGGAGAAGTGGGTGATGCCCCAGCCGGTGGTGATGGCGGCTGCCGGGAGGCCAGCTAGGGAAGCAACTATGGTGTTTGTTGATGCGAATGTTGCTCCAATGGTGATTGACTGATGGGGACCACGATGGTGGTCAGGGTTGTTGATGCGAATTGATGTTGGTGGCTGGTTCAGCACGGAGTCCAGGTTGTTGGTGTTGTGGGTCTGAGTTGGCTCAAGGAGGGGGCACGGCTGGTTGTTTGATGTCGCTGCTGGTGTTGTTGTGCACGAGGATCAGGGTGGAGATGGTGGTTGTTAATGGAGGGGACGGGCTGTTGGTGAATGAGGGAAATGGCGGTTGTAAAGCTTTGATAATAGTGATGTCTAAATGGTGACGAATGTGTGATGGTGATGAACACGATGAAGGACATGGTGAATTGATGGTGATGAATGTTGATGTTTGGCTAATGGAAAGGTCAAAGTTAAGGTTGACCTTGACTTCCTCCTTCAACTTATAGCTTTGACCCGTCTTTAACTCGCCTCAATCCGACTCTCTCCTAAATTTCCGTCTCATTATTCCTCATTGCCTACACGTTAATATAATAAAATGATAGTAATACTAATATTATATAAGACCCGACTAATTATTAAATATATCTAATACGACTAATTATTATAAATTTGTAATTAAAATGAGCTATTTAATCATTTAAGCACGCAAAATCGAGTCAGAATAAGGTATAAAAGCGGGGTAAAATGCGACCAAAATACTACTTATCACCTACTCGCTTTCAATATTTTGTGTGCATATTTGTGTGTCTTTCATCATCATTTCATGTGTGAGTCGATTTGGATATCATGCTGGTATTCGAGGAAATTTTATCCATAATATGTTGGGATTAAGTTCATGATGAGTCATATAATTGGTATTGAAACTGACATGTTGTGTGTCTGTGTAATTGTCACCTATTTCCGGAGTGGCCTGTGTCAATCCATATGACATTTCCGATCATATGGGGAGCAGATTGAGTACTGGTTGAGTTGGTGTCACGTGGGAGATGGGATAAGCTTTGGACTTGTGGCCGAGTGTCATCTCATTAGAATAGTATAATAGTCATGAGTTGTATCATTTATTACATTTGTTATTTCACGGTTATATTTTTCACTAAATACTTTATTTATTTAATTGTTTCTTAATTGCAACTCTGACTTCACCGTCTCGAGAAACCGAGATGGTAGCATTTCCCAATTACCTTGGTCGGGTAAGAAGGGGGTGTTAAACGGAGCTACACCACAAAAGATCTCGTAATGTTTTGACAATTATCCCATCCATCATTTGGTTACCTATTCCATCTATGAGTGTCTCAATCGTTTGTTTACCTTTCTATATTTTGAATATTTTAAAAGGTAATGTGATCATCCATTCAACAAATTGTCCACTTGTTACTCAACAACAACACCCCAAAATGGTCATCTTCGATTTCTTTGGTCTTTGTGCCAAAATCAAGGAAAAATAAATATACGAGAAGAAGGGAGTACAAATTTACAAGTTTCAAAAACATTAACATTACTCGATGTTTTAATTAACTTCCACATTTAGTAAAATAAGAACAAGGGGTGTTAGGATCGTCGCCTCCACTACTCTATCTCATTAGTATGATATTTTGTTCTACTTTGGGTCGAGTCAGCACGAATATGTTTCTAGGCTCCTTCACATTAAGGGACTTCCATTTTTGCAATGACAAACATGAGTTGCTGACTTGCTGCCCCAACTATCCTACCTTGGGACCAAAGACCATATTATTTTCCTCCCCTTCATTAATAATCGGTTCATTTTTCCCTGCCATTAGCACCTAACGAGACTCGCCGCTTTATCACTATATTATCCGGAAGGACTTTCGACACAAGGACTACATAGTTCCTATCGCGATGTCACACTCAGGCTTCATCCACATTATAAACGTAGTCCACTACCTTGGGCACCACTAGGGGTGATAATGAGACGAGACAGCTCGCGAGCAACTTGAGATCAGCTCGGTCAAAGCTCGGCTGGGGCTCAGGATCGGCTCGAGAGCTTAATAAGTCAAGCGGAGCAAACGCTGGCTCGACTAAAAAAGCTCGGAAATGGCTCGAACTTGTGTTATTAGATACTTTATTAAAAAAAATTCTCATGGTTATATCTTTGTATCACACATATCATATGTCTCACTGATCTACCAAATATTTTTGTATATAACGGTCAAGCTTTGTATCGGAAGAAAAAAATCAAAAAATTAACAATTATATATAGGCTCGATTGGATCGAGCTTCATTAATGCACGCAAGCTTGATAACGAGCATATTTTTTTGCATGATCAAGTTCGATTTTTGGTTTTTGAGCACAAGCTGAGCAAAGCCAAGCTCGGGCTTGGCTCGACTCGTTAACATCCCTAGGCACCACCATACACTGGACCAGCCGAACCATCGACTCTGATACCATTTCTTAGGACTGCTGTCTCCACCACTCTGCCACATTAGTATGAATGTCGGCTTGGTTGAGCCCGCACAAATTTATTTCTAGACTACGTCCTTGATGTGACTCATATTTGTGCACATTAGTCCCGAACTAGCCTCGTTCCTATGCTTTCTATTGCTTATTAGGGTCGTTTCGTATCTTTAGTTCTCTACTTTGCATATTCTTTGAGGTTTTGTGTCCTTGGTAGAAGAGGATTGCTAACTTTGCATTTGTGGAGCAAAATGGAGCTAAATGGAGTGCATCTAATGACCAAGTAACAAAGAGGAGACCAATACTAAACGCCTAAGTGAATAAATCAAGTAGAATGGGTAATGATGAAGACCCCCACAACCCCTCAACGATCCCCACGGATCCTTAGACAGTCAAAAGAAGAAGAAGAAAAGCTGACCCACAATCCGAGCGTCCCAAGCCACAATCTGAGCGTCCCGTGGTCAAGTTGAGCGGGTCCCTGGGCAGCTCCAGCATACATAAAGGACAAGTCGGGCGGCTCTTTATGGGACTTGCAAGGCACTAATCTCCTTCTTAGTGACTTAATCGTCATTTAAGCCCTTAGTTACCCTAATACTTGTACTTAGTATAAATACCCGATCGTGTTAGGGGATTGATCATCAAGTTTGCGTATTAATAATCAAGATTTAATCAAGTTAATTCACCGATTTAGTTTAGTAGATCTTATTAATCAAGTAGTATTTACTCAATTCAATATTATTCAAATCTTAATTCATCTTTAATCATTCATCAAGTGTTCTTCATCATTCATCAAGTGTTCTTCTATTATTCTTTGCTTATTAGTTGGATCATCCTTAAGTTGGTATAATCTCTTTTACCCTTTGCTTAATTAATTACTTATTGCTCATTCACCATGTTTAACCTTGTTAATATGATTGACATCCTTATTAGTGATGCCTATCGTTGTATGCACCAAAAATAATATTTATAGTCCAAACTACTACTATAGCTAGTGGCAGTCAGGGTCGAACCACAGGGAGGCGATGCAATCAATAGTTGTCTGAATTTAGTCTTTAAAGTAACAAGTGTGGTGGTTTTGATTTGAGTTGGTCTATACTAATGGCAATAAAAGAAAAGTAAACTAAGCTAGCAGATGAAATCAAGAATAAAAAGGGTGCTAAGATGGTCGGTTCACTATAGTTCCGGCGGCAGTATACTAGGTAGGTCTAAAACAAACACGTGAGACGGGAAAATATGAAATCCCCTCGGTCCATTCTTACAGGTAGCATCTTTCGATCTCGCTACAGGTCCCTAATATCACTAATACTAACTTTCGTCCTGAAAAGTGACTAAAAAAGCTAAATTAACTCATCTCTCGATCTTATTAATTTAGTCGTCTGAATTAGGTAGCCTATCTCCCATCCCTATCTTTCGATCTTTATTGGGTCGGTCAAATCCTAGGCATTCAACTAGTCGCGTGCACTCGATTCGTCAAACATAGCAATTTAATTAATTAAAACGAAGGTGATCTAACGTAGCCGGTCGATCGACCAGGTAGGTCAGTCGATCGACCAAGGCGCGATTCGGGTCTACTATTCTAACGCCGCCTACTTCTACAGATTCCCTACATCCTAGCACAGGGTATTTAGCTACTCAGAACTATTATGAAAACAACCATGAAATTAATGAATAAAGATACTGAATGCATGATTAAACTAACGAAACATGCAATTAACATGAGACGATAAATTGGCTTTTGGGAAACTACTCTAACAATTCTAAACTACGAACGAAATAAAGTAGTAAACTGAAATTGGAACAGAGAAATATCGAATGGAATTGCAGAGAAAGGAAGAATCCGAAAAGCAAGAACGAAGGTAAATTGTATTCGAACAATTATGCCCTAAAAACTAAACTCAATATAGAACCCTAATAAATTTGATGATAAAAAACTTGATAAAAACTGAAAAGTGTCAGGTTACGTTATATAGGAATATACCGTAACACTTATTCCTAAACCTAATACACCATGGGCTTCTTAATTCTCGATCTTTTTATTCACGCCAGCATCACGGTTTGGTCGATCGACCACTGGGACCGGTCGATCGACTGGTCTGCACTGAACAGTGGCTCCTGTATGTCGTGCTCTGGTCGATCGACCATAGAGGTCAGTTGATCGACCACTTTAGCTGGTAGTTGCTTCTAATTCTTCATAAAATTGTCTTTCAGGCCTCGAAATAAACACCAAGCTCGTTCCTTGAGTAAATACTTCACGTCAAATGCAATGCAAGGTACTCGGGGACGGATTTAGCTTGATTTCAGCTGGATTCTTCACATTTCTGCAATAATGTACAAAAACACGAAAGTAGACGGAAATAGGGAGAATAGTAGCATAAACTACATAAATGAGCTCTGAAATGCGTGTAAAATGAGGTGTAAAACATCATATAAAAGACACGCATCAAACTTCCCCAGACCAAACCCTTGCTTGTCCCCAAGCAAGAACTAGACTCGATCCTAAAACCTAATGGAACGAGTTCAATCTTAGAGTGAAATGCGACATGTAAAGCCTAAACTAATTTAATGCAATAACCAACAATCAATTAGCAATGTGAATCATGCGAACGAGTTATGTAGTCGTAAAAAACCTGCTGAACCGTCAACTGTAGAGACTTATCAATTCGGACTCTCACGGTCGCTCATATCACTCAATAAATACAGGTGAATATATGTAAGATAGAAAGAAGTAAATGTAATGACGCTCACCTAACTACAACTTATAAGAACATGCCTGTAGTCTAATATGAAAATAATCTCTACAACCGTACATATGCATTCCAACCAATCAAATGACCATGACACATGCCGAGGTAAATATGGATATGTGAGGTATGGGTAAGAAGAGGCTAAAATAAATTTGGATAAAAACAGAGTTAAAAGCCAATCTAGTAACTAAGGGAACCAAATTATGACAACATCCAACTTCTTGCTCAAAATTTCAATCGAACGGTGCTAATAGCAAGCACAAATCTCACAATCTCCGATATAATCAACTCCCCATAAGAAATGAATGCAACATGGGAGCAAAAATTGCCATTAATTAAAGACTTTGAATTATGCAATTTTCTTTTCTCTGGCTTCAGTCGATCGACCAATGAATCCAGTCGATCGACCGTCCTCTACAGCACAGATGCGTTTCTCCCTTTTTTTTTCTTTTTCAATTCTCTTTTTTTTTTCTTCTTTCCTTCCTTCCTTTTTCATCTTCCCAACATCATCTCAAAAGAGCATTTGCAACCACAAATAAAGTAACAATCCCAAGAACATAAACTACTAGCTTGACAAGGGCAGGCTAAATGTAGGATGTAGTTAACAGGACAAAAAGGCTACTTTTGGCTTTCTGAAGCTTATGGGCAAAATGAATAAAGGAAACCTCTTCCATATGTGTCAACTAACCACAAACTGAATGCATACAGGTATTAAGCAGATTAAGTTCATATTTATGCAAATTGATGTAACATGTCTCATAAGGAGTAACTACTCACAATCCTAAATAAACTGGTCATGAATGACACCAGTTATAAGCTCTAAACCTCAGAATATGATATAGTTTGCCAAAAATCTAAGTCAAGTCTAAAGTTCAGCAAGATATTTAACGAAAACTCGTAGACTATGCATATATGATTCTACTAATAACATGTCAATTGGCAAGGCTTAGGCATAAACGGCTGAAAACGCAATGTCATCATTGAAATAATACCGTTCCGACTCAACCTATATGCTAAGATAAACGTGCATTTTTTGAAATTTTTGAATTTTTTTTTTTTGAATTTTCTGTATATATGAGAATTTTCTGTATATATGAGAGAAAATAAACAACAATGCAAGACAAAATGTAAACGTGAATGCAAGCAAATGAAACGCAACGCAAAACCCTTCCCATAACCAAATCACACAATGTCCCCATTGTGCAAAATCATGTAATGAAGTAAAAGGAAAACGGGAATTTGCGTTAAATTAACTAAGCAAGACATGAAGTAAGGACTCGGAAAACTCACAAGACTTTAAGCGTAGCAAAAGGAAACCTCCCCAAACCAGCGTGAGCTAGGAGGTTTCAGTACCCATCAGTGCTACCAATAAGTACCTAGAAAAAACCAAAAGTACCATGCGTAAATCCGAAAAAACAATTATTGAAACGCAAAATTATGTGTAAAATAAAGAAACGGAAGAAAACAGAAATGAGTCGGAGAATAAAGTGGAGAAAAGACTCCCTCAAATCCGCAAATCGATCAAACACAGCAGGGGAATGATCGAAAACAGGTACAGCAGCGAATCATGGTCGATCGACCACCGCACCCAGTCGATCGACCAGGATGAACAGGAACGGAAACTCCTGGAAGTTGCAGCTCAGTCGATCGACCACACAGGCCAGTCGATCGACTGAAAAACCTGCTGTAACTTTCTGATTTCTTCAATTAGCTCAATAAATTAAGCTATCAAGGTCTATAGACCTGCAAATACACATAATAACGCGCCCAAAATTGCGCAAAACCCAAAGTAACAGTCTAAAGTATATAAAATCCTAAGCAAACTCATTAGAAATGCAAAGTCTCGCGCACACGAAAAACAATAAATAGTCTTAAAAAGCAATAAAATGTTGTATGAAAAAGCCTTAATCAACTAATAGTTGATCAAGAATGGCCACGGAATGGCCCACTTGCTCGGCTTCTGGCTACAAGAAGTAGCCTCTACAGTGCTCATCTTCTCAGCTGCACTCTTCTCAACTCCAACATCCGGAGAACTAAACAGATCAACGGCTTCAGCATCTCCCCAATCAATGACCTCGTCCGGCTCATCAGAATCCAAATCGGACTCCGTCACTTTGACTGGCTCCTCATCGGGCTCCTCATCTGTGCCATAGCTAAGACATCCTAAACCGCCTCTTTGAACGATTGGCTCCTTCACAGCTAGAGCAACATGCGGCTCTTCCTTCCCCAAACCAGCTCCTACAACATCCAAAACAGGAGAATCTTCCTCCAATTTGCTCCCAATCTGGGGCGGAGGTGTTATAGCAGAAACAGGCATAGAGACAAGCATGTCAGATAGCATAAAATAGGATTTCTTTTCAGAAACCGTATTACAAGTGATGGGCCATATGGGGTCTTTCTTCTTAGCTATCTGGGCAAAGACAATGGAATGCTTCCCTACTTTAAAAGTCAATGTTCCCGAACCAACATCTATAACTGCACCTGCAGTGTGCAGAAATGGTCTACCCAATATGACAGGAATGTGGGCTTCCTCGGGCATATCTAGTACAACGAAGTCAACAGGGAAAAAGAACTTTCCTATTTGCACGGGAATGTCCTCTAAGACTCCTATAGGCTGGACCGCAGATCGATCAGCCATCTGTACTGTCATGTTGGTAACTGCAAACCTAGTCAATTTCAACTTCCTAGCAAGACTCAAGGGCATTACACTAATACTGGATCCTAGGTCACACAAGGCCTTCTTAATAGAAAAGGTCCCAATACTACATTGGACTGAAAAGCTACCTGGGTCTTCTAGCTTATGAGGTGCAGTATGGGTCAAATAAGAGCATGACTCCTCAGTTAGTGCGACAGATTGCACAGTTTTAAGTGACTTCTTTTTAGATAAGAGTTGCTTCATAAATTTCATGTAAGCAGGCACTTGATTAACTAACTCAAGAAAAGTAACTTGTACGTTTAAGCTACGAATAACATTTTCAAATTTGTTAAACGATACTTGTTCCTTCGTCGGCACCAATCTCTCTGGATAAGGGGCTGAAAGAAGTAACTTAGCCCTCTCCTCTAGGTCTCTCATGCCGGTGTCAGTGGATTTAGGCTAAAAATCCACTACCTTCTCCTTGTTGTAGCTTGACCCCTCTTCAGACCGTCTCAAAAATGAACCATTAATCGTCATCGGGTCATACTTTGGAACCAGAACTGACCCATCAGCATTTGGGTCATGCCTCAATATTTTCGGAGTAGTCGTACACCGAAACAAGTGGTCCCTCAAGTTATTTGGCATTGGAGGACGAAAAGACTCACTATCAGCAGCGTTGTCAGTCGATCGACCATGCATGACAGTCGATCGACTGACTTCTAAAGGAACAGAAGCTGTTTCACTTCGTAGACCGGTCGATCGACTGGGTATGTCAGTCGATCGACTGACATACCTGCTGATCGTCTTTTTCTTGTCGTTATTCGGCACTGCCTTCTTCTTACTTGGTTCCGCCTCATCTTTTTCAGTAGTTTCCTCGACCATAGCGGGCCCATCAAGGGTAGACCCACTCCTCAAAGTAATAGCATTAAAGGTCTCCTTTTGATCCGTCTGCGACGGTAAATGTCCCGGAGCTCGAGTTGCACTCTTTCTAGCCAATTAAGCAATTTGGCTCTCTAACATCTTCATCCCGGCCTCTCTAGCTTGAGACTCTTTCAGCAACAAATTTTTCAACTCGGCAAATTCAGAACCTTGGGACTGCTGCTGCTGCTGTGGAACATACGGAGGCTTTTGATATGGCTGCTGCTGCTTATGAGGGGGCACATAATTCTGCTGCTGCTACTGCTGTGGAGGTGGAGTCAGATTTAGGACATTTTGGCTACTCCACCTCAAGTTTGGATGGACATTCGGCTCAAAATAGGTGTTTGTCTGCCTATAATGTTGAAAGGCAGCACAAGACTCATAGGAAATGCTTCAGTTGTCTGAAACATGTCCTTCTCCTCCATATCTTTTGCAGACGAAAGGACCGTCTGAAACAGCATTCACATGATAGATCCCTCCTTTTGAAGCTCCTCCCAATTCGTACTTATCAAATCTCTCCGTGAGAGCCTCTAATGCAGCTACAGAAGGGGATTCAACACTTCTCCTTTGATTTCCCCTGGAATGTCCATACTCAGCTTTATGGGTGGCCAAATCATCAATAATTTTCCACCCCTTAGTCTCTCCAACATTCTCCTGAAATCTACCATTAGCTGCCGCATCCAGGATAGCCCTCTGATCGTCATAAAGCCCATTATAAAATTGATTGCATAGGCTCCATTTCTCGAACCCATGGTGCGGAATAGTTCGCACCAGCTACTTGAAACGGACCCATGCCTCATGAAAATTCCCATCCGGACCCTGTTTAAAGCTCGTGATATGAGCTCTAATGGCATTGGTCTTCGAGGCAGAGAAATATTTCTTGTAGAATGCCAGGACCAGCGACTTCCAATCAGTGATCCCGTTAGCATCTCAATCCAGGTCTCTGTACCACTCCCTTGCAGCATCACGAAGAGAGAATATGAACATGGTCTCCTTCACCTGGTCGTGGGTCACACCGGTTGGTGGGGGTATGGAATAGCAATAATCAATGAATGTCTCCATATGCTTAGCTGCATCTTCATTTGCAGCTCCCCAAATTGGTTTCTCTCAACCAAGTTGATATAGGACGATTTTGGCTCGAATTTTCTGTCCGTCCCTGGTAATGCGAATCCCTTATAGAGATTCTCAGCTGTCGGCTCAGAGTGATTGGCTATACTTGCTTCTTCAGCCATGTCTGGAGATGTGACGGTCTCATCTGAAGAAGTAGAAATAGGTGACGAAGGTGGATCCTCCTCAAAAAGCTCGGTCTCGTAGTAACTAGACAGAGTACTCAGCTCTTCCTCTGTCGGCAATACTCTAGATGATCGTCTCAACTCACGCAAAGTCTTCTCAATCTCAGGATTGAACGGTGGTAATTCACCACCCTGTGACCTGCGCATAAGAAGAAACTACAAGTAGAATATGAGAATAGTTTAAGGAACAGATGTCACTTAAACTAATAGAAAGACTAAAATTAGAAACAACTAAAAATTTTAAACAATTGGCTCCCCGACAACGGCGCCAAAATTTGATGCCTGTCGTTGTATGCACCAAAAATAATATTTATAGTCCAAACTACTACAATAGCTAGTGGCAGTCAGGGTCGAACCACAGGGAGGCGATGCAATCAATAGTTGTCTGATTTTAGTCTTTAAAGTAACAAGTGTGAGGGTTTTGATTTGAGTTGGTCTATACTAATGGCAATAAAAGAAAAGTAAACTAAGCTAGCAGATGAAATCAAGAATAAAAAGGGTGCTAAGATGGTCGGTTCACTATAGTTTCGGCGGCAGTATACTAGGTAGGTCTAAACAAACACGTGAGATGGGAAAATAAGAAGTCCTCTCGGTCCATTCTTACAGGTAGCATCTTTCGATCTCGCTACAGGTCCCTAATATCACTAATACTAACTTTTGTCCTCAAAAGTGACTAAAAAAGCTAAATTAACTCATCTCTCGATCTTATTAATTTAGTCGTCTGAATTAGGTAGGCTATCTCCCTTCCCTATCTTCCGATCCTTATTGGGTCGGTCAAATCCTAAGCATTCAACTAGTCGCGTGCACTTGATTCGTCAAACATAGCAATTTAATTAATTAAAATGAAGGTGATGTCACGTAGCCGGTCGATCGACCAGGTAGGTCAGTCGATCGACCAAGGCGCGATTCGGGTCTACTATTCTAATGCCGCCTACTTCTACAGATTCCCTACATCCTAGCACAGGGTATTTAGCTACTCATAACTATTATGAAAACAACAATGAAATTAATGAATAAAGATATTGAATATATGATTAAACTAACGAAACAAGCAATTAACATGAGACGATAAATTGGCTTTTGGGAAACTACTCTAACAATTCTAAACTACGAACGAAATAAAGCAGTAAACTGAAATTGGAACAGATAAATACCGAATGGAATTGCAGAGAAAGGAAGAATCCGAAAAGCAAGAACGAAGGTAAATTGCATTCGAACAATTATGCCCCAAAAACTAAACTCAATATAGAACCCTAATTAATTTGATGATAAAAAACTTGATAAAAACTGAAAAGTGTCAGGTTACGTTATATAAGAATATAACGTAACACTTATTCCTAAACCTAATACACCATGAGCTTCTTAATTCTCGATCTTTTTATTCACGCCAGCATCACGCTTTGGTCGATCGACCACTGGGACCGGTCAATCGACTGGTCTGCACTGAACACTGGCTCCTGTATGTCGTGCTCTGGTCGATCGACCATAGAGGTCAGTCGATCGACCACTTTAGCTGGTAGTTGCTTCTAATTCTTCATAAAATTGTCTTTCAGGCCTCGAAATGCGCACCACGCTCGTTCCTTGAGTAAATACTTCACGTCAAATGCAATGCAAGGTACTCGGGGATGGATTTACCTTGATTTCCGCTGGATTCTTCACATTTCAGCAATAATGTACAAAAACACAAAAGTAGACGGAAATAGGGAGAATAGTAGCATAAACTACATAAATGAGCTCTGAAATGCGTGTAAAATGAGGTGTAAAACATCATATAAAAGACACGCATCAATTAGCATGTTTACCATGAACATGAGTGAGTAGTCTCCTAGCTAGGGTTAATGGGGGATTAGTGAAATTAAAACATGAGGGTAGATCCATACTTAATCTAATATGTTTTTTTAAGATTGCTTGCTTGTGGTAGTTTCAACTTATGCGCATGTTATGCTTGATGAATTACTTGATTGGCAACCTTGCATGAATCTCTTATCCATTCAACAAGACTTGTAAGATATAAACTAACTCAAGGCTTGTTAGACAATGCATATAGTTGAATAGAAAGAAACTAAGTCGATTTTTAGGTGTTGTACAGTCTTGACCGACTTAGTTCCGGGACCCAAATGTTCCTAGGATTTGTAAGATATAAACTAACTCGATTCCATTACAACAATAATTTGCTTGCAACTATGTAAACATGTTTGTATGATCTCCACCATGAATCCCCTATAAACCCATGACACCCTAGTGCCTTAATCAATTATTTACAAACACTATTTGTTTACTTGCTTTGTTTTGCTTTCATTTCTTTACATTTCATTGTTAAGTAGTTTAGTTTACAACCCTCAATCTCAACCCAATTTGTGACACCCTAAGACATAGCTCTCTACAACCGATAACTTAATTCAATACCCGTCCTTTGGTATCCGACCATTACTTACCACTCTACAAAGAGTAGTTAGTTAAGCTTATAAATTTTTTTTTGATTGGTTAGCTCAGACGACAAAGTTTTAAATCGAATAAAAAATGGCGTCGTTACCGGGGACGGTGTTCAATTGAATTGTTATCATTTGTTGTTTTTAGTTGTGTCTTTCTTAACCTTGGGGGAGTCAAACTTCTCAAGGTAGTTTTAATTGTTTTCTAGTTGTTTCCTTTTTGCATGTCTAGGAGATCTCAAGGTAGACCTTTGCCTATTGATCCCGAGATTAAAAGAACCTTGACCAACATTAGAATAACCGTTAGAGTGGCTTCAATAAGTTTGGGTATTGGAGAACTTGTGGACATTGGTGTTGTCCAATCGGATAATGTTGACTTTAGCAACCCTTTTGCAAGAGAAAGAGAGGAGAAGCCAATTCAAAACCAACCACATAATCAACCCACAATGCCTAAATTTTCATCTCATTCTGTACCAACCGAGGAGAACCTACCAAATGGTACTCCTACACCACCTCACTTAACTGATAATTTCATTTCCAAGTCCGCATTCATACAATTAGTTGAGAGATGTCAATTTGGAGGGATGTCTATTGAAGATCCGCATCTACATATGGAGACTTTTTGTGACTATTGTGATGCAATTTCTCAAACCGGGGTAACTGAAGACAAAATTCGATGGGTGTTGTTTCCTTTTTCCTTGATTGTAGCAGCAAAGCAATGGTTAAAGAGCCTAGACAAGGCTACCGTTGGAATTGATTCATGGAAGAAGTTAGCAGTTGCCTTCTATGAGAAGTTCTATCCTCCGGAGAAGACTAACATGTTGAGAGCCCAAATAACCGTGTTCAAGCAAAGAGATGAAGAGTCTCTATATGTGGTTTGGGAGAGATTCAAGGATACATATCGCTCTTGTCCTCATCATGGACTAAGTGAATGGTTCCTTGTTCAACAATTTTGGAATGGCTTATATGAAGACTCAAGGGATGTGCTCAACATGGGTTCTAATGGAAGATTCACTGAGGTTGATGACAACCAAACATGGGCTAAGATCGAAGAAATGGCGGTTCATAACTCTCAATATAGTAGGCCAAGAAAAGGTGCTAGGGGAGGGAGGCATGAAGTTGACTCCGTCACACAATTGAGTGCCCAACTAAATGCCCATATTGACACCATAAACTTAAACTTTGAGAAAGCCATGGCCAAGCTTGATGAAGCTTCTCAATCACCCAAACAACATGTCAATGCCATGATGGCAACATCTTCAATCCCAAATGGAGTGTGTGAGAATTGTGTAACCTTGAGACATGATCAACACGAATGTAGGGGAACAAATGAGCAAGTGAATGCTTTCCAAGCATACAAGAATGGTACCCCTTATTCCAACTATTGTATTAAAAATACCGAATTCCATCCAAACCTCTCATACAAGAGCCAAAATGTCTAAAACCCTCAACCCACATACACACCACCTCCAATGAGAAATCGTTACTCAAAGACCATACTACAATCAACCCAATGACCAAGCTTTTGATGTTCCAAAAGCAGTCCTCCAAATGCAAAAGAGCCAACAAGATTTCTTTGCTCAAATGCAAAGGGATAGCCAAGCTAAAGACACTATCATCAACAATATCCTTGCTCACACCAAAATGTTGGAGACTCAATTGTCTCAATTGGCCTCTTCTAGTTCCCAAAGACAAAACAGACAATTACCTCATCAAGGTAATCCTCCTACAAGACATGATATCATCAATGCCATCTACTTGAGGAGTGGTACAAGATATGAGGGACCAAAGATGCCAATTAAAGAGAATATTGTTGAGGGGAATGTCAAGAAAAGTGATGTGATTAAATCATTGAGGACAAATCCTAAGGTGGTATAAAACAACTACTGACACGGTCGTTTCTGTACCAAAAATAAACCTAAATATAACTAACAGAAGCTAGTGATAAGTAGGGTCGATCTCCACAGGAAGGCAAGGTATCTATCTGTAATCCGTCTATCTAAGTCACAAATGGGGTTTTTATATTTGATTTTCTAAACTACTCGAAGTTAAAGGGTAAGAGAAATAAAGTAAGAGCAGTAAAGGAAGAAAATGATAAATGTGATCAGATAAAAGAGAGTATGTCAGGATTTCGGTTCACCATGACAGTTTATCGACTCAGTTACAAATAGCCTAGACAATCTACTGTGAGACGGATACAGGAAAGGTCCTTCCGGTCCACTTTCTATCCTAGATTTCCGCTAACTTAACTTCCGTCCTCATTAGGGTAGTCTACTGTTCATAACAGGTATGTTCATTCTAATCTTCCGATCCAAGAAGGAAATTAACCAGATTAATGTAATTTAGAAGCATGCATTCAACTAAATTGGTGTACAGTTATATTGCTATGGGACAGATTCTCACAAGTAAATCATCTAGTCTATTCGCTACATCATCACAATCCTACCATGGATTCCCTAGTCCTAACATAGAAGAAATTAGCTACTCATACTGTAATACCCCGTATTTTATATAATAAATTAAACGGATATCATTATATATTAATTATTATCAATTTTATATTGCCAAGTAAGCCGGGTAAATTATTGAGTCGATAATTTCATTAAGTTATTTTATTTAACTCGCGTCGTATCGAGCTAAGTTAATTGAGTCGGTTTTATATAGAATTCGAATTGTGAGCTGACCCATTGAGCTGGCCCATTATCTGTCCAGCCCATCTAACCCTAACCCTAACCCTAAACCTAATAGTACCCCTAATCCCTCAACAGTCAACCCGCCTCCCTTCTACACTCCCTCAAACCGCCTCCCTCTTTTCTTCAGATCCCATCTCGGCTTTCACACAAAACGAGAGAGAGAGAGAGTGCCTGGTTGTTGACGGCGCGAGCGAGGAAGGGGTAGGGGCTTTGTCGACGTCGAGGGTGGCCGTGGTGGCTGTTGTGGTGGCGGAAAGGTAAGCACGTCACATTTCTTTTCTGTTTTCATTGTTTATGTCGTGGGTTTTGGGTGTTGTTCGTGTCTTAGGGTGGGGATGCTGGTGGTTGGTGTCTGGGTATAGGTAATGGGTGGTAAGGGGCGAGTGTATTGGTGGTGTTTAGGGTGGTTGTTGGTGGTGATAATGGCGGAAAAAGGCGAAGACGACATGGGTGGTAGAAACGGGTTATTACACGGGTTTTCGGGGAGTTTAGACAGTGGGTTTTGGTGGCACCACCGTGGACTAGGGGGAGGTCGAAACGGTGGTGCTAAGTGGTCGGTGTTCGTGGGTTGACGGCGAGTAGGGCGGTGGTTGTTTGGCAGAGTCTAGGTAATAGTTGCGGTGGTTGCAGGAGGAGAAACACGGGCGTTTGGTGAGGTTTGGCGGTGAACCAGGCCAAATGACGGCCGTGGTTCACCTCGCCGGCGGGAGTCGACTCTCGTGGGGGTGGTCCTGGGTGGTTGGGTCAGTGTGGGGGATCGGGCTGGTGGCTGTCACGGCCCTGTGGTGGCGCGTGGTGGCTGGTGAGCGCGTGGGAAGGGGGTGATGTTGTTAACGGGTTGTTTTAGTGTTTAAAAACGGGTTTTCATAATTTAATCGTTATATTTCGTAATGGGTCGTGTTCTTAATTAATTAATATAATTCCCGTGTTATTAAATAATTGAGTTAAGTTAATTCCCGAGTTATTTAATATAATTTGAGTCGGGATTGTTCGAGTTGTTCAAGTGTTGATTCGTTTCATCACATAATTCGTTTAAACCTCTAATTATCGTTTTGGTTTGAGTTCCGAGTTATTTAAAATAAAATAATAATTAATAATGACTAATTAATTAAAGACGGGTCTTTGAGTCGGGTTTGTTAAAAGAGAAAAGTTACTATATCGGGAAAGTTTCCACTTTGGGAGATTTCTATATTTAGTAGTTAATAATTATAAATATTATAATTGTGTTAGGTGACGGATTCGTGAAGGATCGATAATCAAATTCATTGCTTTATTTCTGGACTGCTTAACTGCTTAATTGGATTTGCTGGCACTTGAGGTAGGGAAATACACTTGTCCTATTATCGTTGTTGTTGAATTGTGTTGACTTGATTTGTGATTGTTGATTTACGTTATGATTCATATACGGGAAGGTGATTGATTTGTGTTGATCGTGTTGAGTTTGTTATCACAACATTCGGTAGGTGCGATTTCATTCATTAATATACATATTGTGTTGCATTATTACTGTTGAGCATTTCATATGCATTGGAGTTGGAGGATGGTGTAGGAGTGGCGATGTTGAGATACGATGTGGATTGTGATAAGGCCCAGGCGGGTTCTGCAGGACTTGCCCTGGTGTCCTCAACAAGTGAAATGCGGATCGGCTACGGTCGATATATAGTCTACCGGGGATCGGTATGGCTGGGTTGTCCGGGTTATGAGATATGAGAAATGAGATATGAGATATGAGTTGAGATGGAGATGGAGGTGACGGAGGATCATGCATATCATATTTTGTTGTTTAATTGTTTTCCCTACTCAGCTTCGCGGCTGACCCTGTGTATTCGTGTACGCCTGTGATGATCCAATTATTGGGAGCAGTTGTGGTATTTCGAGACCGATGGGAGCTGGCGGGAAGAGAGCTTGGATGACGGACTTAGTGCCTAGCCCACCTTAGTCTTATTAGTAGTTTTATCAGACTTTATCTTTTGGTCATATCTTTGGAGGCTTGTTTTAATTCCAGTTGTAATCTCACTATAAACATTTTAATAAAGTCTTGTGTTTCTTTCCTTTGTATCTCTTGCCTCGGGTTTCCGAGATGGTAACACCGTCATTTATCTGAGGAGTCCTAGTTCAGGCCCTTAAATAAATGGGGGTGTTACAAAGTGGTATCAGAGCGAACGATCCTCAGGCCTAAACCAATGAACCCAATGAACATAGGAAGAGTCTAAATAAAATGAACCCCGGGATAGAACTGTTAGGAGCACACTAAGGTAAGGTATGAGTTAGGGGCCCCCTCACACCGAACCAGCGGCCCTCTCAGTTTGACCCGGAACCCTGAGTGTATATGAGAGAAAGGGTAGCAAAGTTGCTTGAGGTTGAACATGAAATTCCAATATCGTTGCCTAAGTGTTAACTGATTGATACATTGATTATTGCATAACCGAGTGATGTATACCTTGCGACCCATATATTCTAACCATTCTGCAGGACAACGCTACGGTAAGTATTTTGTATGAATGATGACGTGAGCATATGATGTTGTAGAAATGAGAAATAAAATTTTCGAGTTCAGGTTAATAATCAATGAAGTTTTTTTTTAGGAGGGCAGAATGTAACATTCCGTATTTGTTACGTTTAATTGATGAGTCAAAGTGTGTTAACCGTGTTAGAATTGCGTGACGTCCGTAAGTACGATATACAATACCTTTTTGAGGTTTGGGTATGGGAGCGAACTTCGGGACGAAGTTCATTTTAAGGGGGGAAGACTGTAATACCCCGTATTTTATATAATAAATTAAACGGATATCATTATATATTAATTATTATCAATTTTATATTGCCAAGTAAGCCGGGTAAATTATTGAGTCGATAATTTCATTAAGTTATTTTATTTAACTCGCGTCGTATCGAGCTAAGTTAATTGAGTCGGTTTTATATAGAATTCGAATTGTGAGCTGACCCATTGAGCTGGCCCATTATCTGTCCAGCCCATCTAACCCTAACCCTAACCCTAAACCTAATAGTACCCCTAATCCCTCAACAGTCAACCCGCCTCCCTTCTACACTCCCTCAAACCGCCTCCCTCTTTTCTTCAGATCCCATCTCGGCTTTCACACAAAACGAGAGAGAGAGAGAGTGCCTGGGTTGTTGACGGCGCAGCAGGGAAGGGGTAGGGGCTTTTGTCGACGTCTGAGGGTGGCCGTGGTGGCTGTTGTGGTGGCGGAAAGGTAAGCACGTCACATTTCTTTTCTGTTTTCATTGTTTATGTCGTGGGTTTTGGGTGTTGTTCGTGTCTTAGGGTGGGGATCTTTGGTGGTTGGTGTCTGGGTATAGGTAATGGGTGGTAAGGGGCGAGTGTATTGGTGGTGTTTAGGGTGGTTGTTGGTGGTGATAATGGCGGAAAAAGGCAGCAACGACATGGGTGGTAGAAACGGGTTATTACACGGGTTTTCAGGGGAGTTTAGACAGGTGGGTTTTGGGTGGCACCACCGTGGACTAGGGGGAGGTCGAAACGGTGGTGCTAAGTGGTCGGTGTTCGTGGGTTGACGGCGAGTAGGGCGGTGGTTGTTTGGCAGAGTCTAGGTAATAGTTGCGGTGGTTGCAGGAGGAGAAACACGGGCGTTTGGTGAGGTTTGGCGGTGAACCAGGCCAAATGACGGTCGTGGTTCACCTCGCCGGCGGGAGTCGACCCTCGTGGGGGTGGTCCTGGGTGGTTGGGTCAGTGTGGGGGATCGGGCTGGTGGGTCACACGGCCTGTGGTGGCGCGTGGTGGCTGGTGAGCGCGTGGGAAGGGGGTGATGTTGTTAACGGGTTGTTTTAGTGTTTAAAAACGGGTTTTCATAATTTAATCGTTATATTTCGTAATGGGTCGTGTTCTTAATTAATTAATATAATTCCCGTGTCATTAAATAATTGAGTTAAGTTAATTCCCGAGTTATTTAATATAATTTGAGTCGGGATTGTTCGAGTTGTTCAAGTGTTGATTCGTTTCATCACATAATTCGTTTAAACCTCTAATTTTCGTTTTGGTTTGAGTTCCGAGTTATTTAAAATAAAATAATAATTAATAATGACTAATTAATTAAAGACGGGTCTTTGAGTCGGGTTTGTTAAAAGAGAAAAGTTACTATATCGGGAAAGTTTCCACTTTGGGAGATTTCTATATTTAGTAGTTAATAATTATAAATATTATAATTGTTTTAGGTGACGGATTCGTGAAGGATCGATAATCAAATTCATTGCTTTATTTCTGGACTGCTTAACTGCTTAATTGGATTTGCTGGCACTTGAGGTAGGGAAATACACTTGTCCTATTATCGTTGTTGTTGAATTGTGTTGACTTGATTTGTGATTGTTGATTTACGTTATGATTCATATACGGGAAGGTGATTGATTTGTGTTGATCGTGTTGAGTTTGTTATCACAACATTCGGTAGTCGGCGGGATTTCATTCATTAATATACATATTGTGTTGCATTATTACTGTTGAGCATTTCATATGCATTGGAGTTGGAGGATGGTGTAGGAGTGGCGATGTTGAGATACGATGTGGATTGTGATAAGGCCCAGGCGGGTTCTGCAGGACTTGCCCTGGTGTCCTCAGCTGCGAGCTGGCAGATCGGCTACGGTCGATATATATAGTCTACCGGGGATCGGTATGGTTTGGGTTGTCCGGTTATGAGATATGAGAAATGAGATATGAGATATGAGTTGAGATGGAGATGGAGGTGACGGAGGATCATGCATATCATATTTTGTTGTTTAATTGTTTTCCCTACTCAGCTTCGCGGCTGACCCTGTGTATTCGTGTACGCCTGTGATGATCCAATTATTGGGGAGCAGATTGACAGGTATTTCAGAGACTGATGGGAGCTGGCCGGGAAGAGAGCTTGGATGACGGACTTAGTGCCTAGCCCACCTTAGTCTTATTAGTAGTTTTATCAGACTTTATCTTTTGGTCATATCTTTGGAGGCTTGTTTTAATTCCAGTTGTAATCTCACTATAAACATTTTAATAAAGTACTGTGTTTCTTTCCTTTGTATCTACTGCCTCGGGTTTCCGAGATGATAACACCGTCATTTATCTGAGGAGTCCTAGTTCAGGCCCTTAAATAAATGGGGGTGTTACACATACTACTAATGGTGTCAACAATAATAATAATGAGCATACTAATCAAAAGGATGATGGAATAAAGATGATTAATTATAAACTAAATTAGGGCAGAAATATTAAAGAAAGAAAGCAAGAATTTAAAGAAAACAAACAAAAAGATTAAGATTAAGAGAGAAAAGTGATTACAATCTAAAGCAATCCGGCGTAAAGATCGATCCAATAGCAAAGCAAGATATTAAAGGGAAGAGAAAAAGTGATTAACAATGAAGGGTGTATATGAGAAAAGAGAGTTTTTGACCTAATCCCGACTTCCTTTATATAGGGAAGTCATTATTCACAAAAAATAAACCTAACATGGGTTAAAAATCCCGAGTATATAAGCTAATCACTCGATCGAGTAACTTTATATCACTCGATCAAACAAATCCAAGCTAAAGCCTCTAGATCGAGTACTTTAGGTACTCGATCGAACACTTATTAAATAGGCACTACTCGATCGAGTAGAAAAAGGAGTCGATCGAACACAACTGTACTCGATCGAATACTTTCCAGCGCACAATTCCAGCTTCGCGCACTAAACTTCAAACGGCTGCCATTTCTTTGTTACTTGGGCAAACAAGGCGTTTCCGGTGGAGTTGGAAAGCCAAGAGGACATGATTTCATATCCAATTGGAATCAACTGAAAATGAGTTGTTGAACTCGACATATGGTTCTTCAAATAGGCACTAGTAATTTGAAGTTCTTCCTTTGCTCGCCTAGCTATCTTACTTCTTTGCGCATCATAATTAGTAGTTTCCAAGCTCCGACTCAACTCATCTCCTAAATCCATGTATAGGGACGTGTTTTAGGCTTGATTATGGTCCTTTCCGGTTCATACCTGTAAATAATACAAGAGAAACGAAAGTAGACAATTTGGGGGACATTTGTAGCTAAACACTACACAAAATGCATTGAAATGCGTGCAAATGAAGTACAAAATACTTATATAAAATACACGCATCAAATCTCCCCAAACCAAACCTTTGCTTGTCCCCAAGCAAACTATATGCAAAACTAATGGAACAGAAAAGACTCAGAGCTAGTTACAAATTGTCCACTTAAACCAATTTAATGCAGTCAAAAATTAACAGTCACAGCTACAACAGTCAATACAAGACCGACAAAATCTGACCTATCGACCTTGCAAGACCGACAAAATCGGACTCTCACGGGTCACTCTTCTCTCATGAAGCAAAGGGTGAATATGTATGTAAGAGGGAAAGAGAATACAGTCACTCACCTAAACTGCGACCTACATAACATGCATGCAACAAAAATGATAGACGATTCAAGTACTATACATTCCAACCAACAATGTCCGTCACAGCCGAGGGCAAAAAAAAAGTATAGGAAAGTGAGGTTCAGGTGAAAAAAGGCAAAATAAATTATGGGAATGTTAAGGTAAAGCGTCAAGCTAGCTCCTAAACAAGACCATATAAGACCGTCCGAATCTCAACTGACTGAAAAATAAACACAAGTGCCCTTCATGGCACATAACTCACTAACCAAATATACTATCTCCTCAAAAATATAGGAATAAAACGGAGGAGTGAGACCGTCACAGGATAAAAATAAGCACAGTCGGTCTCTATTATTCAACCAAACTCAAAATTTTTTAAACTTTTTCTCTTCTGATTTCACGTGGGATTTTCACACATTTTTTTTTCAATTTTTTTCCAACTCTTTTTTCTGATTTTTTCTCACGTGTCCTTTTCTTTCTTTTTTTTTTCTTTTTCACGTTTTTTTCCTTTTTTTCTTTTCTTCATTCTTTCTCATTTTCCTACCAACTCCAGACAATAAAAATGAGCCAAACTCGCAACATGGATCAAAATACCACAACAGTCACACTAAACTAGCTTGACAAGGCAGGCTAATTATGGATGTAGCTAATGGGTCAAAAAGGCTAAATTTGGCTTTAGTGGAGCTAGATGGGTGAAAAATGTAAGAAAACGAAATTTGCAAGCACTTCGATTTCTTGTCAACTGCATACATTCGGGTTTGTGGTCGGTGTCACATGCAGGGGCATGTGACACCGACCACAAACCCGAATGTATGCAGTTGACAAGAAATCAAATTTCATAAATGTGCAAAAATGATGAACATGTTATGCAAGGAGTACTACTCTAAATTCCTACATGAACCGGTCATGAATGTCACCAGTTTATACGACTCTAAATCTTAGAAATTATAAGTAGCTTGCCAAAATTTTCAGGTCAAGTCTATTCGTTCAGCTTGATTTTAACATTAACTCGTAGATATGCGCATGACTAAACTAATAACTGTCAATTAGATGCAAGGCTCAAGTAAAAATGATAAGTTAAAGTGCAGTTTCATCACAGAAATCTACCGTTCTGACTCAACCTATATGCAAAATAAAACGTGAATTTTTTGAATTTTTTTTTTTGAATTGTTATTTTTTAGATTTTTGATTTTTATGAAAATAAACAACAATGCATACGGAAATTAAACGTGATAGCAGAAATGCAATAAAAAAAGATGCAGACACAGATATGGATGCATATCCTCCCCAAACCAAACCGTAAAATGCCCTCATTGTACCTAAAACAGGGAAATGAAATGCAAACTAAAAAGGAGAGAGAGTGTAGAAGCGGAAAACTTACAAGATAACGTGAAGAAGAGACCTCCCCAAACCAGCCAGCAACATGGGAGGTTACAGTTAGCGGCTTGAGAGCAGCTAAGTTGCGAACAGAATGCAAGAGTACCTGCAAATTCGCAAATAGCAACCGCACAAAAGTACTGCCATAGCAATGAGGGCTAAATTGTTCACAATCTATAGCCTAGTAGGATAATTATTAAGGCACATAACAAAACTAAATTGTTTGAAAAAAACAACTAAATAGTTTGAACTCCGGGGTGCCTCCCGGACAGTGCTAGTTTCAGATAGGTCCCAGCTCGACCTTCTTCTTATCATCCACCAACAGAAATTAATGGCCCACAACAAGGTTGTTGACTGAATGAGGTTCCCTCAACATCCATCAGCTTGACCTTAGGTCTCCATACCATCCGAGCAACAGGAGAACATCAACTTATCGCGGCATATTGGACTCCACTTTTGGCCCTCTTGCGCGCTTTCTTCTTGTACGACGTAGCCTCGTCCAATCCTTCTCTTGGGTCATCAATCCACACCATTCCAGTCTCCAAAGTTAACGTATGATGCCCAGCTTCTGGGTCCGTCAACCTATCAGTACCTGCAGAAGAACTAACAAAGGAATTAACCTTTATTTCAGAAATATCGTCTGAAATAAATTTAAACGACCATTCATTGTTATTAGCCAAAAAATTACTCGTTCGAGCACTTATGTAACCCGATCGAATTATTTTTTTAGCATTTGTACTCGATCGAGCAACTTGTGTCACTCGATCGAGGACTTAATTTTACTCATTGCTCGATCGAGAGCTTTCACCCTCTCGATCGAATAATTCCTCAGTAATTTCACTCGATCGAGTATAGTAAGGCTCTCGATCAAGCGTTTGAACAGTGGCAGGCGGGACTGCTTTGTATCCTTCCTCTTGAATAGTGTTTGCAACATTAGTAGGCAGAACCAGCCCTTCGCAGGGAGTTTCAGTCCGGGCGTGGATAGCACAGACGGTCTCAGGCCGCCTAGAAATTTGCTCGGCCAATACTTGAGCCAACTGAGCTTTAAGTGACTTGATAGTGGCGTCTTTAGTTTGAATAACTTCTTGCACTTGCAGTACAAGTGTCTTCACTATAGATGTCAACTCAGCAATTTCTTCTTTCTGCTTATTAGAAGGAGGAGTTTGTTGTGGCGGCAGGCAAACAAACAAAGATTCTTGATAGCTTCTTTGCTGAAATGGATGTGGCGGCACATATGCGGAAGAATGAATAGCTTGTCTACGCCGCCTAAACGCATAGACTACATCATCGTTCGCTAGACAAATGACAGCTTCATGCCCCGCAGTACCACATCTCTTACAATGGACCACCTGTTGTGCCGTAGTATGGAGCTGAGATGAACCACTCCAAGACTGTCTACTCTCCAGCTTTCAAGATCTTGCATTCTGAGCTTCAAACTGTGCTATAATTCGGGAGACACTAGACATCTTGGTAGAAGGGTCAAAGGTACTCAAGCCTTCCCTTTGACGATCTTTCTCCTAGAATCCTCTCTAGGTAGGACCTGTAGGACCTAACAAAACAACACTGAAGGAAAAAGATAAAAACTGCCTCAAGGAATAAATCCCTTGAGGCGGAAGACAAACGAAAATAAACAGATAATTAGGCCAATTGCCTCCGTGGCAACAGCGCCAAAATTTGATACGGTCGTTTCTGTACCAAAAATAAACCTAAATATAACTAACAGAAGCTGGTGATAAGTAGGGTCGATCTCCACAGGGAGGCAAGGTATATATCTTTAATCCGTCTATCTAAGTCACAAATGGGGTTTTTATATTTGATTTTCTAAACTACTGGAAGTCAAAGGGTAAGAGAAATTGATCAGGACAAGAGTTGGTCGTCACACATCCAATCAAACACATTTATAAGACTCAACAAACTACTAGTTAGCGGTAAGTCGAGGTCGATCCATGGGACGGTGTGCTTTGGGTTCTAAGTCTATCTATCCTAATTTATGCTAGTGTCACAATTTGGTTGGGTTTGTAGTAGTGTTCTAGACTAATAAAAGCAATAAAGTAAAACAAGCAATAAAAGGAAAGATGTAAACAAATGATTAAAAGTGCTCGGATATCATGGGGTCATAGGGGATTCATGGTGTTGATCATACAAACATGTTTATAATCATAAGCAAGCAATTAATGTTGTGGAGGAACCGAGTTGGTTTATGTCTTATGGTTCATAGGAAGGGTTGGGTCCCGGAACCGAATCGATTAGATTGTACAACACCTACAAGTCGACTTACTTTCCTCCTATTCAACTTCTATGCATGGTCTAACAAGACTCGAGTTGGTTTATATCTTACAAGTCAAGTTGAGTAGATAAGAGATGGTTGTAAATGCAAGGATTCATAGGCTTAGCATTTCATCAAACATAACATGTGCATAAAGTTGACATGACAACAAGCAAGCAATTTAATCATGTGAACATATTAGATTAAGCATGAATCAATCCCATGTTGGTTTCCCTTAATTACCCACTAACCCTAGCTAAAAGACTAATCACTCATTATCATGGGAAACATTTCATTAATGGTGTCAATCATCACAACAAGTATAAACATGATAATGGAATGAAGAAAAGAATAATAGAGATAAAAGAGTAAAGGAATTAAACCAAACTTGAGGTGATCCAAACAATAAAGCAAAGAATAATAGAAGAAACTTGATTGATTGATGAAGGGTTGTCAATCCTCCAATAATAACCCAATAATCTTCAATTACCCAAAAGTGATGAACTTGAATAATAAACTTGAACAATAATTAAGGAGAGATTAATGTGAGATTTGTGGAAAGATTAAAGAGTAATCTATTCTAATCTACTCCTAATCTAATCTAAGGAAAGATTGATCTAACCTAATGAAACCATGATAAAAGGATCCCCCCATGATTATTTACAAGTGGGGTATTTATAGTAGAAGTTAGGTGGATGCATTAGGGTTAACTAAGAGCTAAACTAGTAATTACACTTTTGAGTTTAGAGCAGGGAGACGCCGGTATTTTTCGAAGGAAGGGCGTCTTTCTTTGAAGCTTAAAGAAGACGAAATTGTGCTGTGAGGGAATCCGGGCGTCTTTGGGTCGGGACGGGCGGATTGTAGCAGGGGAGGACGGGCGGATTTGGGTGAAGACGCACGTCTCTTGTAGTTTGGGGACGGCCGGATTCTAGAGAAGCCGCACGGATTGGAGTGATATCTCGTTTTCTCTTCTATTCTTCCCTTTCCTTCACTTCCATTTTATTCTTGTGGGATTGGTCTTTAGTTCTCGCTTCCTCTTCATACTAGTCCATCAAACATCGTCAAATAGGCTTCCAAATATGCACGAAAGACGGGAATTTCCGCCTTATTATCTCCTTTTCTGCAAAACATATGAAATGCGATATAAAAGCAAATAGGAAGGTTTTGACGGATAAAATGGTCATAGAATGTTATAATAGTATGCAAAATAGGCTCAATTAGGGGACTAAATGTGCGCAAATAATGGTCACATCAAATATCCCCAAACCGAACCTTTACTCGTCCCGAGTAAAGAGGTGACAAAACTAGACCTTTATTTAAACTAACCTTCTAATATAACCGATATGAGACAATTAGCGGGTCTCACTCCGCCCCTTCAACTCACAACAAGACAACCATGAGGGAGGATGCCTTCTTGCAAGGCAAGGTGGGGCTTGCCGAAATGGCGACACATCCAATCATTAAGCACACAAAAACAAATAATGGATGCATCTACAAAAGGAATAGCCACTTCCTCATCAAGTGGCGGAGGCAACTAAAAGAGAACAAATTTAAGAGCATATAATCCGTCACAAATACTAGTTCAACAAATTACTAAGGCTAAGAGGATGGCACTAAATCACCTCCAAATGGTGTTAAACTAGACTACTTTCGTCCTCAATTCCCAAATGCTTTTGTCAAGAGCGATCAGATGGTATGGAATGATGATCCCTATGATGCTAGTAGCATATGACAGGACAAGTCTCGAATTCTCTACAAAAGTAAAGGTCATGGATCGTCCCAAGCTCGACAAAGTGGCTTGACAAAAAGGCTTTTTGGGAATGAAATGCTCAAATTTTTATAAACAAGGGTGGATATGACTAGTATTCAAAATTTGACCTCATTCAACTTTCACATTTCAAAAATTAGAGATGGGGTTTGTCCCTTCCGGGCTAGTGTCCTTTGCTTTCGCCAATCGCTTATTAGGCAACCGGTTAACCTCTAGACAATAGCTTTTCGGGGTGATAGTCACTCTGTCTCTGGGCGGTCGAATTCACAACCGTATGGGGGCCCAATTCAATGGATCCCTCTCCAAAGCACATCGAAGTGGTACGCCTCCATCAAAACAACTAAAATTTCTCAATATTTCAACATTTCATAACAATTGAGGTTTTCTTAGCAATAAATTACTTCCACATAACAAAATCTTCGAAATGAGCACTTCAAACTTATTGATAAAAAAGTATTTTCGGTTGCCTTACCACAAGGTCAATCAAGGTCACCTAGACAAGTTAACCAAGTCCACATCGCAACACGGGGTTGGAATAGGTGACTCACATGCAAACCCTTGACTAGGCTTTGGGTCATGAGTCAAAAGACACTAGTATGACATAATCTAGGGTGTTTTACAACCATTCTAGTAGGCAAAGTCTTAAGTTGAAAAAGTATTTGTAATGGCTTAGTTACTCTTGTCAAAGTTCTCAATTAGGGACTTTTCAAAACAATTTATTTAAATGCAACTATATGCCATGATGCAACTATTATATACATCCTAATGCAAGTGATTCTACCAACTAATATGACATATAAACTAAATTCAAGTCCTAAGTTCACATTGTTGTACCGCATCAACCAAAATAAAGCCACATAGTCATTAACATAAAGAGGAAAAAGGAGATTGGAAAGATCATACCATGCGGTCTTCATGATCCTCATGTCTCGGATGTGGCGTAGTCGATCAATGTGAACAAGGGTAAAACAAACACAATAATATATACATGACTACACTAAAAAGGAAATGAACTTGTTTTGATTTTTTTCAATTTTTCAAATTTTTATGGGTTTTGTTTTTATGAAATTAAAGAACATATTTTTGGGATTTTTCGAAATTTTTTCAATTTTTATGTTTTTTTGAAATATAAATTCCCATCCCCCACTTTATTTTGGACATTGTACTCAATGTACATGTAGGAGTAGGAGTGAAAAAAGAAAAACATGTTTTTGGATTTTTTGATTTTTTGGAAATTGAAGTACAAATGCAATGATATGATATGAATGAATGCATGCTCTAACTAAATGCAATTCTATATGACATATATAACAAATGAATGCAATCTAAACTATATTATATGATGCATGCTTTCTAGTAGACTATGGTCACCTATGATCAAACCTCCCCAAACCGTTTTAAACACTATCTCTAGTGTAGAAAAGGAATAGGTTTGGTCATTAATGCCTATGCATGAATTCTAGTCTATATGCAACTATCTACATGAATCATGTGAGATATATACAATGCAAACTATACTATATGAACTAACTAATGCAAATGGAATATGATACAAATGCATGCGAAAACTACACTAAATGCAATGTATATACAAAAGAGAGAGGGAGAGATGGGTATCATACACATGGAGGTGGTGGGGTAGGCCTCTTTCACTCTTCATCCTCATCTTGATCATAGCCATAACGATGAGAACTCCCGGCTTCGTCATACCCGCTTGCTTGACCCCAATACCCTCCTTGGTCAAATTCTCCCTCTTGACCCGAGTACCCTCCACCTTGGCTAGAATGCCCTCCGCCGTCGCGATCCCAAGCTTGGTTCCCTTGATTAGGGAACAAAAGCTCCGGTTGTGCCTAAGAGGGCTTAGGACCATTGGGGTCGATATACCCTTGTTGAGCCATGTTATAGTATTGGGGGTAAAGGGCCAAGTAGTTGTCGACCCTCCCTTCATGTACCCCGAGGTCCACTCTATTCATGAGTGCCATCAAATCATTAATACCCGGGGTATTGGGGATTGCCGGCCTAAATTCGGTATACGGGGTAGGGTATGGTGGGATAGGTACATAGGAGGGTGGGCGAATAGGCCTTCCCGGTGCTCCACGAGGTATATGGCGGTGCGGCTCTTCCCTTTGAGGGGGATTGCCAAGAATTTGGATATCAAGGAGGTAGCTTGGTGGAGGCGAATATGGGCTCAATCTTGGGTCAATGCCCGGTATCTTTTAACCTTCAAGGATCATTGAAGTGCATCCTTTGGTGTGCCATTCTACACTCCCGTCTTGAGTGTAGTTACACCATCGGTGATGGTTGAAGATGGTGTGCTCATCAATCAAAGTCCTCCCCTCAAGAGGAGTATAGGTCCCTCGGGCATTGAACCCGGGATAAAGGTGGTGGGCCAAAATAGTAATTAGACCTCCCATCACGAAGGTCTTGAGTTGAGTGGTTCCTTGAGCAAAATCATTGAACCTAGCAAGTATCTCAAGTGGCGTATTGAAGTTATAACTCCTCATCGCTCGAACATTCAAATAGGATTCCAGAAAGGTTAAATCGATGAGAGTACACCTATCTTGTTCGTACCTCCCGTTGATGATACCGGCCACAAAGCGCTCGGTGAAACGAATCACCGGATGTTGGATGGCGAAGGTATAGCATTGCTTTGGATGGGTAAAATCCCTCCCGGAGATAGCCTTCCAAAGAAGGTCCACACCGAAATTATCGGGTTTTTCGGTATAGTTGGTGGGCACTTCAAGACCGAAAATGTAGGCGAATTCCTCGAGTGAAAGATGATGGTCTAGGTTACACAACCTAAACTCCATGCCCACATTGGTGTGGGTAGTCGTTACAATGCGAAGGCTACTCAAAAATTCAAGGGTGAGACTAAGGCACGTCTCCTCATGGGCATGGAAAAGTTACCCAATGCCAAGACCATCAAAGAACATCTCGGTAGGGTACCTTATCTTAAGGATTTCCAACACCCTAGTATCTACGAATTGAGTGGGTTCGTAGTTCTTACCTAGTAATTTGAAGAAGTTCTTGCGGTGGTCATCGAATTCAAATAGCACCTCTTGGAAGTAGTCAAGTTGTTCAATTCCTCCCTTCATTATGGGTTGGGAGTTCCTTGGTAGCACTACCTCCCGTGGCATTGAAGAGGATGATCCCTTGCGTTTCTTTCCGCTAGATTCAACCAATTTCTTAGCCTTTCCCTTGAGGTTCATCAATGGCGCCATTTTGATGTGGGGTGTGATTTTGAGGATGGGGATGAGTGTTTTAGGGTTTGATAAGGTGAAGAAATGAGGGAGAAAGGGGGTGATTATATAGAAGAAAGGGGGAATCCGAGCGGATAAGGGTGGGCCCTGTCGAGTTTATCCGAGAAAAATGGGACAATCCGGGCGGATTCTCGTCGGGACGGGCGTCTTGTGAGAATAGAAGACGGGCGTCTTGGCCTGAATCCGGGCGGATTCTAATGCAGGGATTTTTCCAAGTTGAGAGCAAGAAGAAGACGGGCGTCTTGGGACTTAGGACGGGCGTCTTGGTCGGGACGGGCGTCTTGGATTAAATCCGCCCGTTTTCTGGTGCAGCGCAAGATCTTGTTTTTAGATGACATACGGGACGGGCGGCCCGCGAAGGATACGGACGTCTTTTTCCAGGACGGGCGTCTTGTGAAGAATCCGCCCGTCTTCTGCTACAGCGCCAACCATTCTTCTGACGTGGGTCTTGGACGGTTGTCCAGGCCTCAGGACGGGCATCTTCAGCTCCCTTTTCTTCTTTTTCTTTTCGTTTCCTTGCAATAACATACCCTTTCACCGATTTTCCATTCCTCCTTATCTTTTCCTGAAATTTGCTCATTAAAAATGTAAGATGACTCTCTCTCTCGCCACTCTCATGCAAGAAATTAAATGCAAATGCAATAATGTACAATATTATACAAAGTAAAAGGGTCCAAGAAATATCTTACAAATGGTGGTTTGAGATAGGACTCCACCAAACTAGTTCAAATCGTAGAAGTTCTTATCCATAGAGCTCAAGGCTCTTAGAAGGATATCACAAGCTTGTGAACAAGCTCCAAATAAGCATAAATATGGGTTGCTTAACTTGAATATGAAATTTGGCCAAGGAAGCTTGTAGAATGTTCTTTTTCTTTCTTTGTCCTTGGCATTAGAGCTTTCCCAATGCTTCCAACGAACAAGCCCATGATTCTTGTCAACGCTAGGCATGAAGTGTGGTTCATTTTCATCCGTAGACTTCCACTTACCAACTTCTTCTTCAATCTTGGTGATGATGATAGCATTTTGATTTTTCAATCCTTCCAAGGTGGAAGGAGAATTTTCATGGCATTGATGATCGAGTTCCTTAGAAGTTATCATCGTGAGCGCCGAATCTTCACAAGTGGCTTCACGAGCAATTTTCTCTTTGAGCTTTTTCACCAAGTAGCTCTTGTATGATACTTTGGCCTTTTGAAGAAGATCTACCATATCCTCTTCAATGATCATTGGCTCCATGGTAGGTGTCAAGTGGTCTTCATGAGGAATAAAGGAAGGACGTTCTTCTTCATGATAGGGTATCTCAAATGTCTCAAGGATAGGCTCCTCAAGCAAGGTGATATTATGAGTCCATCCGTTAGGCTCATCATCATTGTTGCTATCTTCATACGAATCATAGATGGGGGCTTCATTTAACCCTTTTCTCCAATGTCTCAACATTCACTTCAAAAGACACACCCTCATACTCACAAAGGTTAAGAGTATTTGGCTTACTCAACCTCATGTCTTCCTCATTGAACACAACACTTTCATAGTAACAAGAGCCCAAGGAGATTGGCTCTTCCCATTTCTCATTTTCCATATCAAAAGTTACTACTTCAAATTCGCATTCATGCTCAATGTCCAAAGAACGGTGGTAAGGAGTGGTTACGTGGGATTCTTTCAATTGGGCAATTTGAATCTCCAACTCCTCACCTTGGGCAACAATGCCTTGAAGAACATTGTCCCTCTTTTGGCTCTCCTCTAGCATTTGTTTGAAGAAGTTTTGTTGATCTCCCATCATTTGGAGGATCACATTTTGAATGGGTTCATCTTCTTGTTGTGGGTAAGTGTGAAAGTTGTTGTATTGTGGCAATTGAAACTCATTATAAAGTGGGTATAAGGTGGGTGGATGTTGTGGATATTGGATGTGGTGATTTTGGTGTGAAAAATTAGGGTAGTGGTTAGGATTTTCATTGTACAAATAGTAAGGTAGGTTTCTGTTGACTTGCTCCTCAAACTCCCCATACCCATAGTCATACTCAAAAGATCCACCACATACTCCATATGTCAAGTCTTGAGCCATCATAGCTAAGACAAGGAAACAACTACAAGCATGGAAACTACACAAAAACGGTAAGAACAATCCTTGAGGAACAAGTTCCTCAAGGTGAAAGCAAAATCAAAATAGACAAACAAGTAAGAACTTAATCACATAGCACCGTCCCCGGCAACGGCGCCATTTTGATCAGGACAAGAGTTGGTCGTCACACATCAAATCAAACACATTTATAAGACTCAACAAACTACTAGTTAGCGGTAAGTCGAGGTCGATCCATGGGACGGTGTGCTTTGGGTTCTAAGTCTATCTATCTTAATTTATGCTAGTGTCACAATTTGGTTGGGTTTGTAGTTGTGTTCTAGACTAATAAAAGCAATAAAGTAAAACAAGCAATAAAAGGAAAGATGTAAACAAATGATTAAAAGTGCTAGGATATCATGGGGTCATAGGGGATTCATGGTGTTGATCATACAAACATTTTTGTAATCATAAGCAAGCAATTAATGTTGTGGAGGAACCAAGTTGGTTTATGTCTTACGGTTCATAGGAAGGGTTGGGTCCCGGAGCCGAATCGATTAGATTGTACAACACCTACAAGTCGACTTACTTTCCTCCTATTCAACTTCTATGCATGGTCTAACAAGACTCGAGTTGGTTTATATCTTACAAGTCAAGTTTAGTAGATAAGAGATGGTTGTAAATGCAAGGATTCATAGGCTTAGCATTTCATCAAACATAACATGTGCATAAAGTTGACATCCCAACAAGCAAGCAATTTAATCATGTGAACATATTAGATTAAGCATGAATCAATCCCATGTTGGTTTCCCTTAATTACCCACTAACCCTAGCTAAAAGACTACTCACTCATTATCATGAGAAACATGTCATTAATGGTGTCAATCATCACAACAAGTATAAACATGATAATGGAATGAAGAAAAGAACAATAGAGATAAAAGAGTAAAGGAATTAAACCAAACTTGAGGTGATCCAAACAATAAAGCAAAGAATAATAGAAGAAACTTGATTGATTGATGAAGGGTTGTCAATCCTCAAATAATAACCCAATAATCTTCAATTACCCTAAAGTGATGAACTTGAATAATAAACTTGAACAATAATTAAAGAGAGATTAATGTGAGATTTGTGGAAAGATTAAAGAGTAATCTATTCTAATCTACTCCTAATCTAATCTAAGGAAAGATTGATCTAACCTAATGAAAACTTGATAAAAGGATCCCCCCATGATTATTTACAAGTGGGGTATTTATAGTAGAAATTAGGTGGATGCATTAGGGTTAACTAAGGACTAAACTAGTAATTACACTTTTGAGTTTAGAGCAGGGAGACGCCGGTATTTTTCGAAGGAAGGGCGTCTTTCTTTGAAGCTTGAAGAAGACGAAATTGTGCTGTGAGGGAATTCGGGCGTCTTTGGGTCGGGACGGGCGGATTGTAGCAGGGGAGGACGGGCGGATTTGGGTGAAGACGCACGTCTTCTGTAGTTTGGGGACGGCCGGATTCTAGAGAAGCCGCACGGGTTGGAGTGCTATCTCGTTTTCTCTTCTATTCTTCCCTTTCCTTCACTTCCATTTTATTCTTGTGGGATTGGTCTTTATTTCTCGCTTCCTCTTCATACTAGTCCATCAAACATCGTCAAATAGGCTTCCAAATATGCACGAAAGACGGGAATTTCCGCCTTATTATCTCCTTTTCTGCAAAACATATGAAATGCGATAGAAAAGCAAATAGGAAGGTTTTGACGGATAAAATGGTCATAGAATGTTATAATAGTATGCAAAATAGGCTCAATTAGGGGACTAAATGTGCGCAAATAATGGTCACATCAGAAATAAAGTAACAGAAGTAAAGGAAGAAAATTATAAATGTGATCAGATAAAAGAGAGTATGTCAGGATTTCGGTTCACCATGGCAGTTTATCGACTCAGTTGCAAATAGCCTAGACAATTTACTGTGAGGAGGATACAGGAAAGGTCCTTCCGGTCCACTTTCTATCCTAGATTTCTGCTTACTTAACATCCGTCCTCATTAGGGTAGTCTACAATTCATAGCAGGTCTGTTCATTCTAATCTTCAGATCCAGGAACGAAATTAACCAGATTAATGTAATTTAGAAGCATGCATTCAACTAACTTGGTGTACAGTTATATTGCTATGGGACAGATTCTCACAAGTAAATCATCTAGTCTATTCGCAACATCGTCACAATCCTACCATGGATTCCCTAGTCCTAACATAGAAGAAATTAGCTACTCATACTACTAATGGTGTCAACAATAATAATAATGAGCATACTAATCAAAAGCATGATGGAATAAAGATGATTAAGTATAAAATAAATTAGGGCAGAAATATTAAAGAGAGAAAGCAAGAATTTAAAGCAAACAAACAAAAAGATTAAGATTAAGAGAGAAAAGTGATTACAATTTAAAGCAATCTGGCGTAAATATCGATCCAATAGCAAAGCAAGATATTAAAGGGAAGAGAAAAAGTGATTAACAGTGAAGGGTGTATATGAGAAAAGAGAGATTTAGACCTAATCCCGACTTCCTTTATATAGGGAAGTCATTATTCACAAAAAATAAACCTAACACGGGTTAAAAATCCCGAGTATATAAGCTAATCACTCGATCCAGTAACTTTATATCACTCGATCGAACAAATCCAAGCTAAAACCTCTCGATCGAGTACTTTAGGTACTTGATCGAACACTTATTAAATAGGCACTACTCGATCGAGTAGAAAAAGGAGTCGATCGAACACAATTGTACTCGATCGAGTACTTTCCAGTGCACAATTCCAGCTTCGCGCACTGAACGTCAAACGGCTGCCATTTCTTCGTTACTTGGGCAAACAAGGAGTTTCCGGCGGCGTTGGAAAGCTAAGAGGACAAGATTTCATCCCCAATTAGAATCACCTAAAAATAAGTTGTAGAACTAGATATATGGCTCTTGAAAGTAGGCACTAGTAATTTGAAGTTCTTCCTTTACTCGCCTAGCTATCTTACTTCTTTACGCATCATAATTAGTAGTTTCCAAGCTCCGACTCAACTCATCTCCTAAATGCATTCATATGGACGTGTTTTAGGCTTGATTATGGTCCTTTCCGGTTCATACCTGTAAATAATACAAGAGAAACCAAAGTAGACAATTCGGGGGACATTTGTAGCTAAACACTACACAATATGCATAGAAATGCATGCAAATGAAGTACAAAATACTTAAATAAAATACACGCATCAACTACCAATGAATCATCAAAGAAGAGAAATGAAGAGAAGGTCAAAGAAGTTAAGAAAGAGCCTATTGTGATTAGACTTCCATTCCCAAGTCGCCAAGCCAAGCCCTAGATTGATGAGCAACTTGGAAAGTTCATGGAGATTGTGAAGAACTTAGAGGTTTCTATACCATTCACGGAGCTAATCAACCATGTTCCGGCCTATGCAAAATACATGAAAGATATCCTTACCAAGAAGAAGTCCATAAGGAAGTTGGAAACCATTGTCTTTACAAAAGTAAGTAGTGCAATTCTTCAAGGGGATTCCCCACCTAAGCTCAAAGATCCGGGAAGCTTCTCCATTCCATGTACCATTGGTGATACCACAATCAACAGGGCACTCTGTGATCTATGTGCGAGTGTGAGTGTCATGCCATATTTGGTATGTAAAAGACTAGGGGTGGGAGAGCTCAAGTGTGCCAACATTACCTTACAAATGGCGGACCAGACAACAAAGAAACCACTAGGGGTATGGGAAGATGTGCCCGTGAGAGTTGGAAAGTTTTTCATACCGGTGGACTTTTTCATTGTTGATATGGAGGAAGATTAAACATTCCAATCATTCTTGGAAGACCATTCCTACACACCGCCGGAGCGGTGATTGATGTAAAGCACGGGATGCTCACACTTGAAGTAGATGATGAAATAATCACCTTCAATCTTGATAAGACTATAAGAGCTCCCAACTTGTTTGAACAATGCTTTATGGTTGATCACTATACTCGGGAGGGTGACAAGAAGAAGATGGAATATCCATTCAAAGAACAAGGGAAAGATGGAAGTCTCAAAGAGAAGGGCAAAGACACATCGCCCAATTGGAAGAAAAATATTGATGATGTTGAAATGGCTCTATTCGGAGAGCATGGAATTTTTCAAAACAAGAATGAGAGATTGCAAAGCTCACTCATGACAAGTATAGATGGAAGCCTCATTGGCCATGATAACAAGGAAGGAGAGTTGCACTTGTCAACTCAAGATCGACCCAACATAGGGAAAGAAGCAAGAGAAGTATGTGGTCTGTGGGATGACGAGTTTGAAGGACTTGTTAAACCATACATTGGGAATTCTATGACTCTAGACCAAGGCTATGTAGACCGTTATCACCCCTTTGACTCGGAATATTACATGAATGAAGACAACAATGTGACAAGGTCTATGCAAGATCTCTATTATGGAAATGAACAAGCATTTGACTACTTCTTCAAGGCGTTGAGCAACATCAAAAACGTCCTTGCTTTACCCCCTTGACACCTCTTGGAAGAAGAAGAGTTTGGTGGAGTCCTCCATAAACCACCACTTGTAAATATTCTAACCCTTTAACTTACATTTCTTTTAACTAGTACATTATTCAATTTTTGCAATGCACTATGCTTTGTTGATTAACTTGCGTGATAAGAGAACAAGTGAGGGAGGGATTTTAATGTTTGTCGAATGTGTTGTGTTTGATGATCAAGTGTGGGGAACCATATGCCTAGGCTAACAAAGCCTTTGTAATGCTACCCAAGGACAAATGACAAAGAAAAGAAGAAGAAATGATGCGGGATGAAGATCCCCACGGGCGACCTAAGCTCGTGGGGACTGGGGGAAGGAGCACTAGTGAAAATTTGCACTAGAAAGAAATCTGCCCGAGCCGACAGCAGCTCGAGCATGCCTCAGCTCAGGTCGCTCGACCTCAACTCAGGACGTGGGTCCTGAAAGTGCTTCCAATTGTCAAATTTGCACTGGACAGAAATCTGCCCGTCCCAAGCTGGAGACGAGTGTCCCTTGCAAAAATCCGCCTGTCTAATCTTCAGGACACCCGTCCCTAGAGCCAAGAAAACTCTTAAATTTTCACTGTCTGAAAATCCGCCTGATCTCCTCCCAGGACGCCCGTCCCTACCTGCTACATAAACAAAAACACGAGACTCACCCTTCATTCTTCATTTCATTTCCTTTCATCAAACACAAACACAATAATTTCCCTCACTTCAACCTTCAATCCCCTCATCCAAAAACACCAATTTCTCATACAAATTCACCATAATCAAATCTAAACTTGCTCAAATCAAAAATAAACCACTCCTTTATTAACAATAAGACCATTCAAACATCAATTTCTTCACAAAATCAATCAAATTTTCTAGGGTAGGTGAAAATCCAAAATTCTCAAATTGATTGAGCATTCAATTGAAATTAGAGGAACAAAGGAGCATTCAAGCATAAACTTGGTTTGTTGATACTAATTTGAAAGGAGAATAGTCATGGCAAGGACTAAAGGAGGCAACAAGGCAACTAAAACACCAACTTTATCCAAGAGACAACAAGCTCTTGCATCAAAGGCATTGGTCTTGGCTCAACAAAGGGAGCAAGCTCTGGAAACCGTCAATGCTATCGAAGAAGCTACTACTTCTATCCCGGAGGTGGAACAATTGAAAAATTATCCGGAGGTAACTTTCATTTCCGATAAGCATAGGCTTGCATTCGAATCCCTAGCCAAGAAAAAAAATTTAGCTACTAAATTTGTATGTCAAGATGCTTTGGGTAAACTGGGTGTTCTTGAGCAAACAAAGGCATTCTTCGAGTCTATGGGGATATCCACCCTCTTTGAAATGAATGAGTTAGCATACCCCTCTTTGAATTGGAATTCATTAGTTCCTTGAGCGAGTATAGAATTGAGACTCGAGTCGAATTCCGGCTCAAAAACAAGAGTAGAACAATGCATAAAAGTGATTTCGGTAAAGTGTTTGGGTTTAAGAACGATAACCGATTCATCAAGAAGCCTTTGGAGTTTGATGCTAAAACCCTTTGGCAAGCCATCACCGGTCGTGAGTTCTCTACTATCCGGGAGTGCCATGCCTTGTACATTCATCATCCAGGTATTAGGTATTGTCACAAGTTCGTGGCTAACACTTTGATTGCTAGAAAAGAAGCCAATCACTTGACCGAATTAGACTTTGTCTACCTTGAGTCCTTTTTGAATGTTAGTGGGAAGTCCAAAAGTGAGTACAATATTCTTCAATTATTGATCAAGATATGGTTGGACATTGATAATGGGAAAGATGGCGCGGCTTTCAATGTTAATGGAGGCTTGGTGATAAGATTGGCAAAGCACTTTAACTTGGAATTCAACAAAGACAACACTTACAAATCGGTTAAAGGAAGCAACCTTCTTGATATGAGCAATTTGTTCCACAAATTTCAATGGGTCAAGCGTGAAAACTTAGACCAAAAGTACGAGTGGCTCATCAAGGATGCCAATTCCATTGTCTTGCCAAGCAAGATTTATCGCATCTCCACCCACCGAACCAACTACCTTATTCCCGTTTATGAAAGTGCCGAGTGCATCATCAAGAAACAACAAAGTCCAAGTAAAGAGCCCTCCTCCTCCATTGTTACACCACCATATCCCTTTGCCTACCACGAGTTCACATTGAGTAGAACTAATGTTGTGGCGGGCAATGACTATTTGACACAACTAATGCAACATATGCATAAGAAAGCATACAGTGATCGGGTGAATGCCTACTACGCCAAATATCCACCCCTCTACCATCTTATTAGGCAAGGTCTCCTTAATCCTTCGAGTTCTTTGCCAAATTGGGTAGATAGGAAAATGTTCTTTCCTAATGCTTCTCAAGATGAAGAAAGGGATGATCGGGAAACAAGGAGAGAGGAGGATGTTGATGATGAGAGCGGGGAAGGTAGTGGGTCTTGCCACGATGAAGATAATGAAGAGCAAAGTTCTAGTTCTACTGAAAAAGATGATGGTGAAACCTCTGGTTCCATGGAGGTAGATAATGATGATGTCACGATGAGCGACAATTGATGGTTGAAAAAGCACAAAGGAGGACATCACAAATGCGGGGTTGATGGCTTATGCTAGTATTGACCTATTCCATTGTGAGTCTCCTACCCCTCCTTTTGATTTGTTTTTGTCTCATGTTTCTATAACTTGTATACTTTTTAACTTATATCATTTAGAGAGTCACTTTGGACTCTTGGTAGTTTTGAGTTTGGAGTCCTAACACCACTCAAAGGACTCCCACCTCGGTCACATTGAGGTGGTCATTTTTTCCTCCCACTAGAAAGAATCGAAAATGACAAATTTCATTTATGCATTGCATTTCATGCCTTGTGAATGAACTTCCCTTCTTTTTGCACTAGAAATAGTGTTTTGTTCGGTTTGGGGAAGTTCACTCATAGGGAATGCCAGTTAATCTAAATAAGCTCTCCGAACAATAGAAATCATGCATCATATAGTTTAGCTTAGTTTGCATCACTTGTATATATTTATCGCATGTAAATATTCCACATATAATTTGCATTTAGTATAGAATCATGCTTCATTTCATTGCACTTGCAAAATTCCCTATTGTTTTGCCCATTGGGGACAATGTCCATTCTAAGTGTGGGGATGGGGAATTCTAACACTATCTAACTCAAAAATTCAAAAAATGATAAAAGTTTGAAAAATAAAAAAAACATGTTCTTCCCTTTTGTAGTGTAGAAATGTATATATTGTATATATTTATTTGTTTGTGTTCACTCCCATCACTTAGGGCCGACTACGCCACATTCGAGGCATGAGGAATATGAAGACCGCATGGTATGATCTTTTCAAATCTCCTTTTTCATCTTGTATGTTAATGACAATGTGGCTTCTTTTTGTTTGATGCGGTACAAACCAATGTGATTATAGGAATTTCATTTAGATTATATGGCATATTATTCATAGTAGCATATGCATTAGGTTGTATATATGCTAGTTGCATATTAGAAACTTTTTGTGAAAATGTCTAGTTGGGAAGCTTGGCAAGTGTATATAGGCCTTTGTAGATAATTTTTCTCCTTGAGACTTTGTTTGCTAAAATACCCTTAAGACACCCTAGGAGGTGTCATAACTAGTATCTTTTGATCCATGGACTAAGGCCTAGTCAAGAGTACCTTGTGGTGTGATAACTCCTTGGCTACCGTTTATTCCAAGGTGACCTTTGAAGGCATGCAACCATTCTTTCATTTCTAACATCATGTTTTGCAATCAAAAAGGGAATGGGCACAATAATCTCCAATTGAGTTCAAGTACCAAAGTAAAAGCCAAAAAGTTTGAAAAAATTGCATCAATGAAAAGAGGAGCAAAAATAGACTCCTATGCTTCAATAAAAGTACCCTTGCTACAAAATGGGGTTACTTTGAAAATGTTCAAAAATAATGCAAAATCGAAAAGAATTGCCAAGTATCAAATTGCCAAACATAAAAAATGGCAAAGAAATATTCTCAAAAGACAAATGCCACATGAAATTGGGGGGAAAATCAAAAGCAAATTACCATTGTAAAACTCAAAACATATTAATCCCTTTTATCCATTGATGATCATTTCTTTGTTGCATGGTGAAGAGGGGACGACCCTTCTTCTTGTCTAGGCAAGAGGGGGGAATTCCGCATTTAGCGATTGTGGACAAAAGTACCCTAGTTTGACAAAACTTGGAGGTGATTTGCTGGTATCCTTTTAGACTTATTAACTTGGAGAAATGATATCTACAATGGAATGTGTACCCTTAGATTGCTTCCCCTGTAGATGATTTCCGCCACTTAGATGAGGAAAGTGGCTATTCTTTTTGTAGATGCATCCCTTACTTGAACTTGTGTGCTTAAATGTTAGCATGCATCGCCATTTTGGCAAGCTCCACCTTGCCTTGCAAGAAGGCATCTTTGTTAGAATTATTAATCTCATTAATTAACATATTCATATATGTGTCATTTTAATTTAGTCATAAAATTAAAACTAGATCTTATGCATGCAAACTAAAAAGACAAGAGAATAAATCGTCTTTCTTACTTTGGGATCTCGGATTAAAGGGCACAAGTAAGATCTCCTTCTTACTTGTTCTTGATCTTTCCTTAAAATGGATGAACAAAGGATCCAAAGTAGAATCCCTCCCAAAAGTGAATACCCAAAGAAATCCCTTAATAACTAATATTATTTGTATTAGAAATAATACAAGTCTCACTTAAAGATTGACACAAAATAAATTTGTTCTCTCTTGTGTATTTCAGCCAAGAGAGGAATGATTTGGGAGATTTTATTTCTCTAAGTTTTTACAATGTGTAGAGA
Source organism: Silene latifolia (assembly GCF_048544455.1). Classification (NCBI taxonomy): domain Eukaryota; kingdom Viridiplantae; phylum Streptophyta; class Magnoliopsida; order Caryophyllales; family Caryophyllaceae; genus Silene; species Silene latifolia. The sequence goes on from NC_133538.1 coordinate 399,453,407, forward strand.
GAAGAAATAATTTCTAACACACTAGAAATTATAATATGAGGTAATGAATAATTGAAGAGAAAACATTGGTTTTTATCTAGTGGGAAAACCGGTTGGGGTATGGGTAATGAGGGAGCCAATGCATGAAAAAATTGCTCTTCTCAAAAGCTAGGTTTGCATGGCTACTAGTTAGATATAATTATTGTGTTTTTTACTTAAGATAAAAACATAATATAAATCTTATACTCCCTCCATTATTTCGGCACGCCTAAAATAAAATGGGTAGTCCATTTTATTTTGTCACTTGTCAATTTTGTCACATGTAACATATTACATGATATGTCACAATGTAATGTATTTTTAACATATTAAAAATCAACATACTCATAAAATATGTCATTTACAAAATCGACTAGTAATTCGTAATTACTTGTACCAAAACGGTTTATCAAATTATAAATTACAATGTCTTGTATTTATAATAAATTATTCATTCAATTCGATTTCAATTGTTTCGTAAACAATAATTTTATCCAAGTAATAAAACAATTCGATTACTTAGACCGTATCTAATATAATCGAATTACAATAAGACACGTTAATCTCACTCACAAATCATCCGTCAATTTTAAGCAATTTAATTAACTCGTATCGGCATACGATGAATCAAATAATCAATTAAGGGTATTTCCCTATAGGTATGACCTAAGGGGATCAACTGATCACCACCATCACACGACAGTAATGTCAAACTCTAGTCAGCCAATCATTACCGATATGTATGGACCAGTTTACTTGTAAAATATTACATCCCACATGTATTCTTAAAAATGAGATTTAAACATGTGATCATCATGATCAATAGTTGTGATCGCATTATTGTCGGAGGACATATATTCCAACAATCTTACCTCATAGGTATCTTATTGTGAGTGGAAGGGGCGGAGTGAGACCTGATAATTGTCTCACATCGACAAGTATTATTATTAAAAGTCATAGTTTTAGTCACCTCTTTACTCGGGACGAGCAAAAGTTCGGTTTGGGGATATTTGATGTAACTCATATTTTTGCACATTTAATCCCCGAAGTAGCCTCGTTCCTATCCTTTCTAGTGCTTATTAGGGTCATTTCTTATCTTTAGCTCCCTACTTTTCATATCCTTTCATGGCTAAAATATTCTCCACCACGATCGGATCGTAGTGCTTTTATCTTTTTGTTCAATTGGTTCTCTACTTCATTTTGAAATTCCTTGAATTTCTCAAAGGCTTCACTCTAATGCTTCATTAAATAGATATACCCATATCTACTCAAGTCATTGGTGAAGGTTATGAAGTAGTCATAATTTCCTCGAGCGGTGATACTCATTGGTCCACACACATCGGTATGTATGAGTCCCAATAGTTCACTTGCTCGAGTCCTTTACCGCTAAAAGGATTACGAGTCATTTTGCAAAGAAGGCAATATTCGCACGTTCTATATGATTGATAATCAAATGGTGTAATCACATTAGTCAAAATTAATCTTTTGATGTGTTTCTCGTTTATGTGACCTAATCGACAATGCCAAATGAACGATTCATTTGGATCACTTCATTTGAGTTTCTTTGATTGAATGTTGTAGATGTCATTAGTCGGATTTGAGGTTTCTAAAATGTTAAGGCCATTAATGGAAGGAGCTTGGCCTATAACCAAGTCGTTCCTTGAAATAGTAGAACGATTGTTTTTAATGACAAAAAAAAAACCGTCCATGTCCAACATAGCTGATACGTCTGTCGTGTACCTATCAAAAATAAACTAACTAAACTAACTATATAGCTAGGGAAGTCAGGTCGATCTCCTCAGATAGGCAAGATATCTGTAGAAGTCCGTCTATTTGGTCACAAATGGGGGGGGGGGGGGTTGTTTGAATTGTTTTCTAAACTACAAAGTTTAAAGGAAGAGAAACAGAGATAAGAGCAGTAAAGGCAAGAAAATAGGATTAAACTATCAGATAGAGAAGGGACATGTCAAGAATTCGGTTCACTACGGTAGTCCAGTGACTCAGCTGTAAACAACTCAGCCGAATTAATGCAACACGGATGTGGAAAGGTCCTTTCGGTCCACTTTCTATCCTAAAAAACCACTAACTTAACTTTCATTCTCGTCAGGGTAGTCTACTGCTCATAGCAGGCCTATTTAGTCCAATCTTTCGATCTAGGATTAATTTTAGCCAGATTAAAGAGATGACTCAGAAGCGTGCACTCGACTAAGCCGATAAATACAATTAAATTGCTATGGTGACAAAATCTCACAATTAATTCATCTATTTCATTTACTACATCGTCACATTCCTACCGCAGATCCCCTAATCCCAACATGCATTAAATTTAGCTACTCATATCGCTATTAATATTAAAACTAATAACAAATGATGAATTAACAATAAACATGATGAAATAATTAATAAAGTGCATAAAAGCAAATTAGGGCAAAGGATTAAATGAAGTAAACAAGGAATTAAAGCAAACAAACGATTGATTATTATTAACAGAAGAGAAAGGAATTACAATCGTGCGAATCCTGTGTAAAAAACAATCGAATCCGAGCAAAATAAATCCCAAAGTAAAGTTACAGTAGAAGAATTAGATAATGAATAGATTAGATGCCTAATGACCTAGTAACGTAAAGCTTAAATAGAAATAAACTAAGTCCAACAAATAAAACACACTCACGGGCTAATTAAAGCCCACGCCCAAAGAAGCCCACGCCCAAAGAAACCACTCGATCGAGTGGAATAAAACCACTCGATCGAGCAAACCTCAGCATAATATACTCGATCGAGTAGAATAGTTACTCGATCGAGTAACTTCCTTTTCAGCAACTTTGGATCGAGTAGAAAACTACTCGATCGACCAACTGGGGACGTAAAAACCACTCGATCGAGTGGTAAAACTGCTCGATCGAGTCTTCTGTCTTCAATTCAGCTCAAGTCCATGCCCCGATTGCCTCGTAATCTGTGCCTTCACGCTTCCCAATGCAGTATCTCACTTTGGAAAATCCCGTCTCCTCTAAATGCATGGAAAAAGGACGAAAAAGAGTACGATTCCACTACTTTCGCGTTCATTTCTACAAAACGGACAAAACGAACCAAAGTAGTCAATTCGGGGCAAAATACTATATAAACAGTATAAAAAAGCATAGAAATACGTGCTGAAATAGGCTAAAAAGACTATACATTAGGCACGTATCTAATCTCCCCAAACCGAACCTTTACTCGTCCTCGAGTAAACTAAAATGCAACTAATGGAACGGAAATGAAAACTCAGAGCTAGCTTAACTTGTCTACTTGAACCAATTTAATGCAACAAAAGCTAACAGTTAAAGCTAAGCAGTCAATACACAGACGATTTATGAGCTGTTCAGAAATATAGCCAACCTATCGACCTTGCAAGACTAACAAAATCGGACTCTCTCGTGGTCACTCTTCTCTCATGAAGCAAGGGGTGAATGTTATATGTAAAAGAGAGAAGAAAAGACAGTCACTCACCTACTGCGACCTACATAGCATGCATGAAACAAAAATGAAAGACAATTCAAGTACTAATGCACACTCTCCAACCAATAATGTCCGTCACAGCTGAGGGCTTACAAATGATATGGGAATAGTGAGGTTCAGGTGAGAAAAGGCAAAACAAGTTATGGTAATGTGGGGGTAAAAGCGTCAAGCTAGTTCCTAACAGGACCATAATAGACCATCCGAATCTCAACTGACTGAAAAATAGAATACAAGTGCCCTTCATTTGGCACACAACTCAAACACAATCTCCTCAAAAATATAGAATAAGAATGGAGGAGTCAGACGGTCACGAACTTTCCTTTTTTTAACACCGTCTAAGTGAATCAACTGAAATAAATCAAACTTTTTCAATTTTTTTTTTTTTTCACGTGATCAGCTCTCTTTTTTTTTCATTTTTCATTTTTTCTTTCACGTTTTCCTCTTTTTTTTTTCTTTTTCAATTCTTTTTTTTCCTTCCTTAATTTCCACCCACTCCATACAAAAGATACGGGCCAAACTGCAGACGGAAAATCATACCACAAAAGACATACTAAACTAGCTTGATTAGGCAGGCTTAATTTCGGATGTAGCTAATGGGTCAAAAAGGCAAGTTTTGGCTTATGTGGAGCTAAATGGGTGAAAAATATAAGGAAAAGGGAAAATTTGCAAGCACCTCCCTGCATGTGACACCAACCACAAACCCCAATATGTGCATTTGACAAGAAATTGAATGTCATAAAAGTGCAAAAATGATGAACATGCTATGCAAGGAGTAGTACTCTCAATTCCTAATAAACTGGTCATGAATGTCACCAGTTATGGGCTCCAAAACTCAGAATTTATCAAGTAGTTTGCCAATTTATCAGGTCAAGTCTAAACAGTCAGCTATATTTGAACAGAAACTCGTAGACTATCCGTATGAAAAAGCTAAAAACTATCAACAAAAGTACAAGGCTCAAGTGAAATGACAAGTTATAGTGCATTATCATCATGGAAATCTATCGTGCCGACTCAACCTATATGCAAAAATAAACGTGAAATTTTTGAATTTTTGAAATTTTTCTAATTTTTTTGGAATTAAAAAAATAATGCAAAGCTGAAAAATAAACGTGAATGCAAAACAAATGCAAATGGAGACTCAAAAGGATGCAATACCCTCCCCAAACCAAAACGGACAACGCCCTCGTTGTCCTCCAGCATACACCAGCAGATATATACAGAGGAACGGTAATATACAACCAATAAGAAAATAAAAACAATAAAATAAAGAGGAGACAAAAAGAAAAGAGTAAGATATACATACAAAACGCGAACTTCCCGAAACCAGCCAGAAAACAGGCGAAGTGATTAGACCAGTAGCTACTCATCGGCGTCGTCGTCCACCACCGTGAACTCCGGATCAGCCTCCTCCTCTCTCCTCCTCCGCTCCTCAGCTCGAGCTCTGTCCACTGCCACCTCTGGGTCCTCGTCATCGTCCTCCTCCTCCTCAGCAGACTCCGGGTACCCCTCAGCTGGGAGCCGGTAGAAAGAAGGGTGCGGCCAGCCCTCTGGGATCGGACGGTGTCGCCTCAAGTGGTACTCGTACAAAGGGTGCAAGGCCAGAGCGATGTCCCTCTCCATACGACCCTGACGCTCTGAAATCTCAAGCAACAAACCGTCATGGCGCCCTTGGTCCATGACCGCGGACGCCACAAAGGGTGGAGGTGGTACGAAAGTAGCCGGAAAAACCGGTTGGGCCTGTGTCTGGTCGGTGGGAGTGGGAGTAGGAGTGGGAGTAGGGGTCGGGATGGAAGTAGCTGTGGAAGGCTGGGTACTTCCTGAAGGTGTAGACCCCTCTCCAGTATCAACTCTTCGCCGCTTCTTGGCGGACGGTACAGTGGGAGGTGGTCGGAGTGGAAGGTGGAAAGCAGGTGGAGGTGGCAGTCGGGCACCCCTAGCAACAGTAGGCAAGGGGTCTAGACGGGGGAGAGTGTCACAAGGTAAGTCCACGGACAAGGAACCGTCTATCTTCCATGTCCGGTAGTCTGGGGTTAGCCAATGCTGTAAAAGCATGGCATCCAGACTCAGTAACCTCTCTCCCTCGAGGTACTGCAAGTCACGAGGCCAGACGGGGCAGAGGGAATGGGCAAGAATGGTGGCTATGCCACCGCAAGCAATATATCCCGTCTCCTTCGGTCCACGGGCACGAAAGTCTTTGGGCGGTAAGGTAGGCAATGTTGAGGTAAAAGGACCCTCACAGTCAACGTTCAGGTAACCGCCCAGGATGGAGAGCTCAGTGTTTGTGATGTTGTTCGGCTCCTTTCGGCCGAAGATGGTGCTCGCCATCAACCTAAGAGAATAACGGGCATGGGGAAGGTGGACCTGGGCGAGCTTTCGCTCGGTAAAAGTGGTCTGGGCCAGGGTCCGCCAAAGCTAACGAATGACCCTCCTAGGGCGGTAGTGTCGCCCGTAGAGGAGAGGTCAAGTCTCCTACCAAACTCCTCTAAAGTCCTCTGAAAAGTCCGGTTAAACAACCGGAAAGACACTGAAGAACTAGCGGGGTCAGCATCGTATGCCCCGGAGGAGAAGGTGAAGGAGCTGAGGAATTCAAGACTCAGCTCCAGAAAAGTACGACCGCTCATAGTAATGAGGCCAGTCATCCCCAAGCCCCGTAGAAGCTCACAAACCGACTCGTAAAGACCGAGTCTCTCAAGTGCCGGTTTATCTAAAAACAAGGAAGGTACAAACTCGCAGTCTATGAGGTGATAAAACTTCTTACGATGTAAGGCGTTAACAAAAATTACCTGTGGGTTGTCTAGGTGAGAGTCGAGGGAAGTGTCCCCTCGAACAGTAACCGTGCCAGAAGTAGAAGGAGCAGCTGAAGTAGAAGATGCAGCATAAGTAGAGGTAACAGGGGCTGATGTAGAACGGTAACGTCCACGACTTCGTCCCCGACCCCTAGAACCCAAAGTAGAAGCCCGCTCAGTGACGGTGCAAGGGACTAGGGCTGCTCTAAAGGCAGCTGCAACTGCCGGCGAGTCCGCCACAGGTGTGAAAACGGCGGCTGGAGTAGTAGTAGTGGCTGTTGTGGCCACCACTGACGAAGAAAGGGTAGCAGTGGTGGTGGTCGTAACGGAAGTGGCAGCCGAAACCGAGCTAGCTGCGGTAAAAACGGTACCGACAGCTGAAACTAGGAAAACAGGGGCTGCGGTACTAACTAAAGCGGAGGCGGTGGCAACAGCAGGGGTCACCGTCTCAGACAGGGATGGACTAGAAGACGAGCTGGTGGAAGGTAGTGAGCTAGAATCCATCCTGTATACAAAAGGGCAGGGGATTCTATAAGAAAAACAACGGCTAACAGTAAGAAAACCAGCACGTGACAGCATTACAGTCCCCAACAGTCGAAAAAAATTCGACTTCAGCCCAAAAGAATCCCGAAATTCCTCGAAAATTTTCGAATTAGAGCATCCATACAGCGATGGGGGCGGGATGGCAGTCAACAACAGCAGCAATTACGCAACAATTGAAATTAGCTAAGCGTTTGACAGAAAAAACCATCTTTCAGTCGAAAATTTCGACTGTAAGAGCCCCTAAAAGCGAAAATCGTGCAAAATTCGAAATAATTATGCAACAAACAGCGTGAAATGGGGATTGATCATGAAGTAAGATAAGTAAGGGCAAACAAAGACAATTAAAGTCGAGAAATTCGAGTAAACCAAGAATTTCGAAACCCTAACCTCAAATTACCTCATAAAAATTCGAAAATTTCGAAATTAAAATGCAATGAGGATGGAGCAATTACTTACTTGATGAGGATGACCTACAAAGTGCAATTAATCTTCAATTAACAAGCAAAAATGGCGATTTTTCGATTGAAAACCGCGAACCCTAAACCCGCTAATAGACCGTGTAAACGAGCACAAATCAAGGGGAAAATAGAGGGCTTTGAAAGATTAATTAGCAAGAAACAATTTGTAGGTGACGGATTTGGTATTAGAGCAAGAAAAATGGGGATTTGGGGGATTTTTCGCAAAGGAAGGGGAAGAGTAGACGAAAAAGTTGGGTTAAAATGAATTAGGAAACAAAAATAGAGGAGTTAAAGGAAAACTCCCTGCGTCCTGTTCCAATCTACTCGATCGAGCGGTTTAGAACCGCTCGATCGAGCACTTTTATGATCGAATTACTCGATCGAGTAGAAATCTACTCGATCGAGAACTCCCCATATATGCTTTACTCGATCGACTGAAAAAGAAGCACTCGATCGTCCATATTTCACTCGATCGAGTATAAAAAGTACTCGATCGAGCTCTTTTACTCGTGTAAGCTCCTTAATTCGTCTTTCTTCCTTTGAACTTGCGTAAAAATTCCCCAAACCTGCATAGAAACACGTGCAACAATATCCCAAAATACCAAATACGCTAAGTAACAGTCTATAGTCTTAAATCTACGCTAAAAAAAAGGTCTAACATCTAATTGTCCTAATTAAAAGCAATAAAAGAAATTCAACGGGAAATTCAAAAATTGTTTTTACAAGGTGTTACACGGGGCATTTCCCCGCTCACTTCCCAATGCAATTCAGTAGCTCCTTGAAGGGCTCTTGACTGGTGGACGTCATCTCAGCAACATTGATTGTCCTCTTCAGCTTCCATGAGCTTGAATTTGAATCGTTTAAATAAGTAGGAGGGGAATAGTTCACATCCACATATGCACGAACTTTCCTCATCCTTTCTCCTTTATCACCGTCTTTAGCATTCTCACTTCCAATTTGATTGACCTTAATTGCACAATACCCTTTGACAGCTCCTTCATTGCTTTCATCTGTACCTGCAGCAAGGAAAACAGACGAACTTTCCTCCTTTTTACTATCAACTTGAGGCGGAGGAGTAACAATTACAGCACAATACTCCAAATTTTCATCTGGAGTGTCAATAATAGGGTCAATATAAGAGAGGGCATTGCAAGGCTGAGCTTGCATGGGGGCCCTCCGGAACTTAGACTGATGGAATATCAGCTCCTCGTCCCCTACCTGAAAGGTCAAAGTCTTCCCCCCGACGTCTATAACTGCACGGCCAGTAGACAAAAATGGTCTCCCTAAAATAATAGGGGTGTGCGCATCTTCGGGGATGTCTAAGACAACGAAATCAACGGGAATAAAGAGCCTCCCGATCTTAACAGGTACGTCTTCTATTACACTTAGTGGCCGTGATATACTACGGTCGGCCATCTGGATAGTCATGTTGGTGCAATTAAACTTTGTCAAACCAAGTCTCTTAGCCAGAGACAATGGTAAGACACTCACGCTAGCGCCGAGATCGCATAGTGCGTTATCAATCAAATGGGTACCGATATGACACGGAATTGAGAAACTACCCGGATCTGACTGTTTTGGAGGTAACTTATTTTGAACTAGGGCCGTCCCCACCTCAGTCAAAGCTATTGTCTCATTATCACTAATATTCCTCTTACGTGTTAAAATGTCTTTCATAAACTTAAGGTAAGAGGGTACCTGTGTCAGTAGTTCAGCGAACGGTACAGTGACCTGCAAGCTTCTCAAATTTCGGCAAATTTGCCAAACTGTTGGTTAGCTTTAGTATTCTGTAGACGCCTCGGGAAGGGAGCCGTGATGGGTATCTCGAGTCCCTTGTTTCTCTCTTCCAATGTGTCAGCCGGAGCAAGCTCTGTATTCTTTGGACGCTTCTTTCCTCTTGAACGAGGTCTTTCCGGTGATTTCTCGCTTAATCGAGCACTAGCAGGCTCTCGATCAAGCTGCCCGTCATCCAAACTACTCGATCGAACAATATTCCCATTCGATCGAGTAGTTTTTTTAGTAACATAACTCGATCGAGTGGAATTTTCACTCGATCGAACAGCTTCATTTTCCTGTTCACTCGATCGAGTAGAAAATCCACTCGATCGAGCACTTTCTTCATCAAATCTGCTCGATCGACCTCCAGAAACCAGTCGATCGAGCACTTTCTTAGCCGTCAGCTCATTTCCTTCGCCAGAACACTGTTCATAATCAGTTATAGCCTTCCTTGGGTCTTATTTTTGCATTTCCGGTCCCTCATATGAACTACCGCTTCTCAAATTGATTAAATTTACTGTCTCATGTGGATTTTTCTCATTTTGAGTCGGTAACAGACCCTGCTTTCTTGTGGATTGATTCGTGGCTAACTAGGCAACTTGAGTTTGAAGTGCCTTAATGGATGCATCTTTCTGTTGATCACTCAGCTGCCACTACTTTGTAAAGGACTGCAACATAGACTTAAGCTCACCTATTTCACTCACCCCACCGGAAGATGATGCACCATGATTGGGAGGAGGGAAGGAAGGAGGCTCCTAAAAGCCTTGTTGATTCTTATGTGGAGGAATATACGGTTGTTGCTGGTGCGGAGGAGGGGTAGGATTGAGCACATTTTGACTAGTCTACCTCAAATTGGGATGGACTGCCCCTTGGTTGTTATAATAGGAACCCCCTCCTTGCCTGTATTGTTGAAAGGCAAGGACTTGTTCCTTCTCCGTAAGATAGCCAACAGCAGTGTGGCCATCATTGCTCCCACACCTCTCACTTGTGACGGTCTCTGCTCTAGTAAGAACATGGACCGTCTAAGGCTCCCCAGCAGCATGTAGCTCTAACTTATCAAATCTCGCATTCATGGCTTCCAGCTGAGCCACAACCTGCTTATCGACTACATGAACTGTTCTTATACTATCCCTGGGGTTTCCATACTAAGCACCGTGATTCGCCATCTCTTCAATAAGGGCCCATCCCTTATCATCATCTGTATTTTCATGGAATCTCCCATTAGATGCCGCATCAAGTATAGCTCTATGGTCGTCATACAGCCCATTGTAGAACTGATTAGCTATAAACCATGGGTCAAAACAATGGTGAGGAATAGACCTGTAGATACCCGTATCCGTCGATATTGGAATTTATAGAGAACCCGACAAACACCCGATGATGATAGGACACATGTATTCTATTAGTTGTCATTGTCACTATTTGGGTTCGTTTTACGATGTAGAATGAGCGTTGTCGACGGAGTATTTTATTAATTTAAATGATATTTAAATTAAAGCTTTTTTTTAGGTGAATTCAATTTATTTTATTTTATTTTGAATTTATTTTCTCAAATTTATTTTATTGAAAATAAAATAAATATTTGATTTGAAATATCATTTTATGAGTGTATTTGATTTGAAAAATCATTTATTTCAATGTGTTAATCGATTTGAAAAATCGATTTAAAAATCGAAAAGAACTCGTTTTAAACACGTGTTTTAGAGCTCGATTATAGCTCGGTTTTTGGGCCCGTTTTCTTTACGAGTTGGCACGAATCTCGAGTACACTAACCAACCTAAGCCTCTACCCATCCAACCCCAGTTCGAACCCATAACCACGGCCCAAGTCATGCCCCAAATCACCCCCAACAGCCCGCATAAAACACGAACAGCCCCCCTGTTTTGCAGCTCAAATCCCGAGCCCAAAACCCGCTCCAAATACCACCAAAACCCGTGCCCATTAACCCTAACCCATACCCTAGTATCCTACCCATATTACCCTAGCTTAACCACTAAGAAAACCCCTCTCAAACCCTCACAAAAGCTGCTGGACAGCAGCTATGCGTGAATGAGCCCGTCTGCCTCTCCCCCCTTTTAACCTACTTTAACTCCTTATAAATACCCCCCCTTCACCATACATTCATTCCTCTAAGTTCTCCATACATACTACCTTCACTTACAAGCTTTAAACTCCAGAAACAAACCCTAATTGCCTCTCAAAAACCCTCCACAAAACCGACTTACAAACTGAAACAGTTTGTGTGTCCTCTTCGAAAAACAATTCGTTCCTCCTTCAAACCTCCATCAAAATTCGAGTTTCTTGTTCCTAATTAACCCTACAACATCCATCTACACATTAGACAAATATTTACGAGCCAAATTGCCCTTGAGAGTACACGAATTCCCTCGAAAAACAGAGTGTTATACACTCTGTTTTCGCGGCTTTTCTTGTCTGTCCAGTTCTGTTTGTGCTCGTTTTTCGTGCCCAATAACTCAGAACGAGCAGGGATTGTTTTAAGATCTCTGTTCTCCTCTCTTTCTAGTTTTCAAAACATCTTTTAAATCGAATTTTCACCGTGAAACGAGAGAGAAATCGCTGTTTGAAAGTTGCTGTCCAGATTCGATAAAAACGTGTTGTTTGCTTTGTTTCTTCGTCGACGACGGCCTCTCGAGATAAAATCTACCATCGATTACGACCCAAGACGGTGTCAACAATACATGTAGGTTGAGGGTGCATCAAATCCTCTTCTTTCTCCCTTTTATTTCGTTTTTTATGTTTGTTTTTTTATAGTTTGTTTTTATTTGTTTATCGTTTTTGTTTATCGATTGTTTAATTAACTATGAAACTAGTTTAGTCCGAGTATGAGTTAAAGTACCACCATGAACACCCGCGTTGACTTGATATGGGAAAGAAACCGCTACATCATTCGGTCGTACACCCTCGTCTCATTTACATATCCTCGTGTTCAAGGTAGGGCATTAATAAAACGAATTTTGACTTCGCTCTTCGCTTTTGACCCCTCTCTTCCCTCGTGTGATTCGACCTACCCCTGGACAATTTACATGTTAATACGACCTCTGATTGTTAACATATGACTTATTTAGACGACATTCGATCATTTAAATAACCTAATTAGACATGTTAGGGTGCTTCGACATAGCTTTTAAAATCAATCGACAATTCTGTAACTTAATGAACGCATCTCTCTCTTTCACCTAATTTCTCGCTAGTATAAGAGTGCGTGACTAGCACCTTCTTATTAACACTCGACGAGTTAATTTAATTAGCGAACTTGACCTAATTTGACCCCTTAGGCCGTGTAGAACACCCGGTTTTAGGCGAAGCCTTCTGACCTCTTTTTGTCATCGATTTCTAATGTATTTTCCGCATCGCTTTGCAAATCCATCTAACCTAATGAATCTTACCTAGGAGCTAGGATAGCCGTGTATGAGGTCGTGTTTGGCCGTGTCTTTTGTATCCCTTTTATTGTTTTTTATCTTAGTCTCATTGTTTGTATCTTGTAATCAATTTGTGTTTATCGAGTCGCGTTTTGTAACTTGTTTGTAATTAGTTCTCCTTTATCGAGTCAAACGATTTCTAAAAACCTTAGTTTTGTTTAGTTAGACGGTTGTGCCCCAATGCAAGTGAGAGCGTAGTAAATCGCATGTTGTTTAAAGAAACATGGCCCGATTTATGCTAATGCATGCTTTGGTGTGTGGCCCAATGTCTAATTCGATAAGATTAAGTGGGAGCACGCATTACGAGGAGTGACCCAAGGCCGTGAGTCATGTAGGCCGTGAGTCACCCCTTTGTGCACGTTTTCCTAGGCCGAATGGCCATGTGTCGTGTATGGTGTCGTATATAGCACTTGTATTTAGATCGAGTTGTATCTTTAATTTATTGTTGTGTCGGCATGAAATGCCTGGTTTGTAATAGGTAGATCCCACGGCTCCCCCATTCCCCCTTAAGCCTTGTTTGCTTTGTTTTGTATGTTGTTAGATTAATCAACCCACATGCTAAATTACAACTTTGAAAAAGTTAGTTTAGTTGCATTTAAAACAACATAGAAATTGTTGTCACATGTTAGGGTTTAAAACGATGTTTGCATATCATATATCATAGTAGCTATGACCTTGTTTGAACTCCGACACTTGACTTAGTAGAGGCCGTTATCGACGGGCGGGGTTAGGTGTCCTTATGGGCTTCCTAACACGTACCCTCACCCCTTACTCAAGATCTATGGTTTGTGGATCCGTCTAAATACCATTGGATTACGAGAATCATTCAAATCGAGTGATATAGGGTACAATCTTTATCTTTAATCACTCGTAGTCGATTGGCTTTATGCTTTTCGATGAAAGGTGTAAAGTTGACTTGAACGGTTCCAAGTTCCCAAAAAACTTGGTGGCGACTCTAATATGTCTTAATTCGATTCGAAAGAACCTCGAGTCGATTATGCCTAGTGTGGATCCCGCGGACGCAGTTCCCGAGGGCCTTGTCCACAAGACCTCACCAACTTCTTGAATCGTGACCACGCCTCATATAAAGTCTCATCGGGAGCCTGTCTGAAACTGGTAATCTTGGCCCTCGGCAGATTGGTGCGTTGTGGAGGGAAATATCTCTTGTAAAAGGCAAGAGCAAGAGACTCCCAATCGGTAACCCCTGCAGTTGTGCGGTCCAAGTCAGTCAGCCACTCCCTGGCTGAATCAGTCAAAGAGAAAGGAAATAAAACCTCCTTAATCTTGTCTTGAGTTACCCCCTTAGTGGCGGGGATAGTAGAATAGTAGTCTGTAAAGACCTCCATGTGCTTCCTCGGGTCTTCACCTGCCACACCTCTATAAAGATTTCTCTCCACCAGATTGATGTAGGAAGGACGGATGTCGAATGTATTCCCATCCTCAGTCTGGAGATTGAAACCCTTTGGAATTGAGGTTGCTTTAGGCACCGAATGACAAGAAAGCTCTAGCATCTTTACTTGTTGATCGGCAGAAATAGGAATGTCTTCTGGGAAAAGAGAATGATCTAGCTCTGGCTCGAAAGTACTCAAGTCTTCCTTTCGTGATTTTCTCTGCAGACGGAGTCTATGCGTGAACAATCTCTCTGTTCAATCACCGAAACTAACTCAAACCACGTCGACACTGGGCATAAACAACACTGAAAGAAAATAAGTAAGAACTGCCTCAAGGAATAAAAATTCCCTGAGACGGATAAAATAAACGAAACAAAGACAGATAGGGCAATTGTCTCCCCGACAACGGCGCCAAAATTTGATACGTCTGTCGTGTACCTATCAAAAATAAACTAACTAAACTAACTATATAGCTAGGGAAGTCAGGTCGATCTCCTCAAGGAGGCAAGATATCTGTAGAAGTCCGTCTATTTGGTCACAAATGGGGGGGGGGGGTTGTTTGAATTGTTTTCTAAACTACAAAGTTTAAAGGAAGAGAAGCAGAGACAAGAGCAGTAAAGGCAAGAAAATAGGATTAAACTATCAGATAGAGAAGGAACATGTCGGGAATTCGGTTCACTACAGTAGTCCAGTGACTCAGCTGTAAACAACTCAGACGAATTAATGCAAGACGGATGTGGAAAGGTCCTTTCGGTCCACTTTCTATCCTAAAAAACCACTAACTTAACTTTCATTCTCGTCAGGGTAGTCTACTGCTCATAGCAGGCCTATTTAGTCCAATCTTTCGATCTAGGATTAATTTTAGCCAGATTAAAGAGATGACTCAGAAGCGTGCACTCAACTAAGCCGATAAATACAATTAAATTGCTATGGTGACAGAATCTCACAATTAATTCATCTATTTCATTTACTACATCGTCACATTCCTATCGCAGATCCCCTAATCCCAACCTGCATTAAATTTAGCTACTCATATCGCTATTAATATCAAAACTAATAACAAATGATGAATTAACAATAAACATGATGAAATAATTAATAAAGTGCATAAAAGTAAATTAGGGCAAAGGATTAAATGAAGTAAACAAGGAATTAAAACAAGCAAACGATTGATTATTATTAAGAGAAGAGAAAGGAATTACAATCGTGCGAATCCGGCGTAAAGAACAATCGAATCCGAGCAAAATAAATCCCAAAGTAAAGTTACAGTAAAGAGCAAAAGTAACGCAGTAAAGTTTGATAGTAGAAGAATTAGAAAATTAAAAGATTAGATGCCTAATGACCTAGTAACGTAAAGCTTAAATAGAAATAAACTAGGTCCAATAAATAAAACACACTCACGGGCTAATTAAAGCCCACGCCCAAAGAAACCACTCGATCGAGTGGAATAAAACCACTCGATCGAGCAAACCTCAGCATAATCTACTCGATCGAGTAGAATAGTTACTCGATCGAGTAACTACCTTTTCAGCAACTTTGGATCGAGTAGAAAACTACTCGATCGACCAACTGGGGACGTAAAAACCACTCGATCGAGTGGTAAAACTGCTCGATCGAGTCTTCTGTCTTCAATTCAGCTCAAGTCCATGCCCTGACTGCCTCGTAATCCGTGCCTTCACACTTCCCAACGCAGTATCTCACTCTGGAAAATTCCGTCTCCTCTAAATGCATGCAAAAAGGACGAGAAAGGGTACGATTCCACTACTTTCGCATTCATTTATACAAAACGGACAAAACGAACCAAAGTAGCCAATTCGGGGCAAAATACTCTATAAACAGTATAAAAAAAGCATGGAAATAGGTGCTGAAATAGGCTAAAAAGACTATACATTAGGCACGTATCAATAGCGATTGAAATAATGTTTTTAGAAAGTGTAGGCAGATAAAAACAATTATGTAAATACAACTCAAATCCATAGACAAAGATAATACATAAGTTCCCTTGGATTCGGCCGCTACTCGAGCTCCATTTCCAAGGCGTAGATCCACATCTCCTTTGTTAAGCCTCTTCACGTCTCTTAACCCCTATAAATGATTGCAAAGGTGAGAACCACAACCGGCATCCAGTACCCATGTCGTAGTGGAAGTATAACTTACATCAATAACATAA
This sequence comes from Silene latifolia, assembly GCF_048544455.1. Classification (NCBI taxonomy): domain Eukaryota; kingdom Viridiplantae; phylum Streptophyta; class Magnoliopsida; order Caryophyllales; family Caryophyllaceae; genus Silene; species Silene latifolia. The sequence continues at coordinate 399,469,484 of NC_133538.1, forward strand.
ATTTCCTTAGGAATTTTACCTTTTGGAACGATGATTCCTTCCCTTATATTTTTCAAATATACGGGACAATTCCTAAGCCAATGTCCCATGCCATAGCAATAATGGCACTCATCTTCAATTTGCTTGAAGTTTTTCCCTTTCTTTCCCTTCTTCTTGAACCTTTTGCCCTTAGAAGCAAGAACTTGATTGCTTGAGCTCCCACTAGTTTTGGCATCTTTCTCTTCCAAAGACAAAGATCCTATAGATTTTATGAGGCTGTCTTCCTGAGACCGGCTCACAAGAGTTCTTGTAGTAGTAGGAGGTTTAGAAGAAGTGATGAAGTTTATATTTCCATCCGAACCTAGCCCAAAAGAAAGTTCTCTAGTAGTGTCGAAATCATTGTTGAAGCAAACGTCGTCAAAAACATTGTGGCAAGACTCAATAGTTATCGGTGTAGTAGTGTTTGATGGATTCATTGTAATGAACGACAAGTATGGAGGAAAAGGAAATATTAACATTTGTCATTTTTAATCATACTTGTAAATAATTTTAACAAGATATGAGCATTTATATAGTGACCTCTACCCAACTATTATAAATGATTCCAAGACCCAAATTCATATTAACTTAGGCATCGGTAAAGCCCGAAACACATCCGGCAACCGTTATCAATATAACTCGGTGGATTAACTCTTTAATCGATTCTACTTTTAGAACTCTTGGTTGATAAAATTACATTAATATTTATCTTTAGCCCGAAACACATCCGGCAACCGTCGAGAATACTTTCGTTGAGTTCAACCCAAATTTCGAATAAATGTGTCCATGATCCAAATTTACATCAACTTGGGCATCGGTAAAGCCGAATACAACCCTCATTTTTATAAATTCTGTGGGTAGACATTTATCACCCACTTCCCCTACGTAGCAAGGTTTGTACTCCGGTAAAGCCGAGTGCACTCCCTCACGAAATAGGTTTTCATGGTTTCTACTTTTTGGTAAGGCTAAGTCTCAATTGTTTATTTTAGCGATAGGTCATGTCAATTTATTATCTATCACGTTTTAAGTGAACTAAAGCGGTGAACTACGATAATTGTACTTGACACGGTCGATAAACTTGATTTAAATGATAATGCATGTTTTAGTTATGGCGATTTAGCGATGCATGCAACATATAAATAAAATGCAAAGCATAAATAAATTCCTAGTATGGCCTTCCTAAAATAGTAAATCTAATAAACTATTACAAATTCGGGAACCAACTCCTTTGGTCCCTTGAACTTTGGTCTTGGCACGCATTTTAAGGCAATACTTTCTTTGATGGATCGCCTTCTCGAGTGGCACCGTCTTCAAGGAACTACGGAATAAATAAATTACATAATTTAATAAAATACATTTGTAATTAAAAATAAAAATAAGGGGGTGTTTGGTTAGGGGGTATGGAATGGATTGGAATGGATATCACCGATTCAAGTGTTTGGTTGACCACTTTTGGAATGGATTTAGAAACCTAAGGGTTTCTCAATCCACCTCAATCCCTTGGAATCTCACACTCTACTCCTCCCCCAAGTTTCTAAATCCAATCCCCCTGGATACAAAACCTAAAATTAAGAAAGAAAAAAAAAACCCAAACTGCTGTTGTTCTACTCCACGTAAGTCTTCATCTTCTACTTTCATAATATTTATTTTTGCTTTTATAAAAAATTTGCTTGTGATTGTTCATAGGTATACATGATTCGTTGCAATAATACATGTGTCTATTGCTTTAAACAATATTTACTGGTTGTATGACGACTCGTATGACAATTGCCTTAAAAAATTGTGTTGTTGTATAAGTAATATTGAAATATGCACATGATTGAATTATTTTCGCAGGATTGAATAGTAGAGTTCATTGTCTATGACCAGTTACATTCCGTCTGTTGATTGAATTACAATCCATTACAAAATTGAACCAAACAAGTGTTAAAAGGTTTGGGGTTCTAACTCCATTCCACCCTGGATTTTCATCCGAATCCATTCCATTCCCATACTTTGAACCAAACAGCCCCTAAATCTATTAAATTATAATACGGTGATATGAGATCACAATAAATTACAACCGAATCGATATTCCCATAGATTTCGGGTAATATCAATTAAAACTAAGGCCATACTAAGTAAAATTACATAATTCAAAAATTACATAAAATTAAAAAATGACAATCATAAATAAAATGCAGCATTATAATATGTATGAACATCCCCAATTTTATGCTAAATCGCCTTTAAGAAGCCAATATCGTATATTAATCGTTTTTTACGGATTTGCGTGATTTAACCTTTTAAAAATCACAATAATTACATAAATTCATATTTATGTACAAGTTAATTATCATAATCAACTTAGAAATCAAAATTAGTCTCCACTAATATATTGCCAATAATTAACCTAGAATTCTTAATATTGTTCATAAATGGACCTAAAATACAAAAATATGCCATAAACTTCAAATTAAATCATAAAAATTTCAAATAATTTCAAAATTTGAAATTTATACTCATGAACATTCTGAAAAAATACCATGACACTCATAATTTTCAAACACTTAGGTTAAAATTTTCGAAAATTTATCGAGAAAAACAATTTTGCGGTTTATCGATTTTAACAAATATGACCATAAAAATATGAGAAAAATTATTTTTATCAACTTTTCACTTTTAGATCTGAAATATATGACGTTTTTCCTTTAGTCATGAAGTATGTTATAGCATTATTTCTAATTTTAGTCACTATTTATGTGATTTTTCATCAAAAATTCATAAATCATGCATAACGACTTTATTATAGCCAAAAATTTTACCAACATCTTGTAAAATTTCATGTGGCAATATACTAAATTTCCATGACCAGATTCAAAATATAACTCATATTACCTATTTACCCATTTAAATACGATTTTAATTTGAAAAATCCATATTTCGAGCAATACAACTCATTTTATTATGAAACTTTACAGGCCATCAGTAGATAATATATGTGAAAACATAGCCAAAAACCACTGAAAAAAGCGAAGTTTAGCTATTTTTAGTCCAAAAATGACATTTTTATCATAAAAATCACATTTCAATGCCTTTATTATATAAAATGAACACTAAAATCCATAAACAAACCAAAATGTCCTATAAATCACTTAGGACCAGAAAAGTTTAACATGCAAATTTATTTTAAGGTTTATCTTCATAAAACCAAATTAATTAGTTTTGTATGTTAATCATATAACTCGGAAAAACTATAAACCGATTTGCATGCAAACAACCTAAGGCTCATGATACCGCTTGTTAGAATTATTAATCTCATTAATTAACATATTCATATATGTGTCATTTTAATTTAGTCATAAAATTAAAACTAGATCTTATGCATGCAAACTAAAAAGACAAGAGAAGAAATCGTCTTTCTTACTTTGGGATTTCGGATTAAAGGGCACAAGTAAGATCTCCTTCTTACTTGTTCTTGAGCTTTCCTTAAAATGGATGAACAAAGGATCCAAAGTAGAATCCCTTCCAAAAGTGAATACCCAAAGAAATCCCTTAATAACTAATATTATTTGTACTAGAAATAATACAAGTCTCACTTAAAAGATTGACACAAAATAAATTTGTTCTCTCTTGTATATTTCGGCCAAGAGAGGAATGATTTGAGAGTTTTTATTTCTCTAAGTTTTTACAATGTGTAGAGAGTAGAAATAATTTCTAACACACTAGAAATTATAATATGAGGTAATGAATAATTAAAGAGAAAACATTGGTATTTCTCTAGTGGGAAAATCGGTTGGGGTATGGGTAATGAGGGAGCCAATGCATGAAAAAATTGCTCTTCTCAAAAGCTAGGTTTGCATGGCTACTAGTTAGATCTAATTATTGTGTTTTTTACTTAAGATAAAAATACAATATAAATCTTATACTCCTTCCATTATTTCGGCACACCTAAAATAAAATGGGTAGTCCATTTTATTTTGTCACTTCTCAATTTTGTCACATGTAACATATTACATGACATGTCACAATGTAATGTATTTTTAACATATTAAAAATCAACATACTCATAAAATATGTCATTTACAAAATCGACTTGTAATTCGTAATTACTTGTACCAAAACGGTTTATCAAATTATAAATTACAATGTCTTGTATTTATAATAAATTATTCATTCAATTTCGATTTCAATTGTTTCGTAAACAATAATTTTATCCAAGTAATAAAACAATTCGATTACTTAGACCGTATCTAATATAATCGAATTACAATAAGACATGTTAATCTCACTCACAAATAATCCGTCAATTTTAAGCAATTTAATTAACTCGTATCGGTATACGATTAATCAAATAATCAATTAAGGGTATTTCCCTATAGGTATGACCTAAGGGGATCAACGGATCACCACCGTCGCACGACAGTAATGTCAAACTCTAGTAAGCCAATAATTACCGATATGTGTGGACCAGTTGACTTGTAAAATATTACATCCCACATGTATTCTTAAAAATGAGATTTAAACATGTGATCATCATGATCAACAGTTGTGATCGCATTATTGTCGGAGGACACATATTCCAACAATCTTACCTCATAGGTATCTTGTTGTGAGTTGAAGGGGCTGAGTGAGACCTGATAATTGTCTCACACCGGCTAGTATTATTATTAAAATATATAGTTTTAGTCACCTCTTTACTCGGGACGAGCAAAGGTTCGGTTTGGGGATATTTGATGTAACTCATATTTGTGCACATTTAATCCCCGAACTAGCCTCATTCCTATCCTTTCTAGTGCTTATTAGGGTCATTTCTTATCTTTAGCTCCCTACTTTGCATATTCTTTGAGGTTTTTTGTCCTTGGTAGAAGAAGATTGCTAGCCTTGCATTTATGGAGCAAAATGGAGCTAAATGGAATGCATCTAATGACCAAGCAACAAAGAGAAGACCAATACTAAAGGACAAAGTGAATAAATCAAGTAGAATGGGCAATGATGAAGACCCCCGCGACCCCTCAACGATCCCTACCGATCCTTAGGCAGTCAAAAGAATAAGAAGAAAAGCTGACCCACAATCCGGGCGTCCCGAGCTCAGGACGAGCGTCCTAAGCCACAATCCGGGTGTCCCGTGGGCAAGTCGAACGGGTTCGTGGGCAGCTCGAGCATACATCAAGGACAAGTCGGGCGGCTCCTTATGGGACTTGCAAGGCACTAATCTCTTTCTTAGGGACTTAATCGTCATTTAAGCCCTTAGTTACCCTAATACTAGTACTTAGTATAAATACCCGATTGTGTTAGTGGATTGATCATCAAGTTTGCATATTAATAATCAAGTTTTAATCAAGTTAATTTACCAATTTAGTTTAGTAGGTTAATCAAGTTGTATTTACTCAATTTAATATTAATCAAATTTTAATTCCTCTTTATTCATTCAAGTGTTCTTAGATTTAGTTGGGTAATTTGAAGACTATTTGGGGTTTATTGAAGACTTGACAACTCTTCATCATTCATCAAGTGTTCTTCTATTATTCTTTGCATATTATTTGGATCATCCTTAAGTTGGTATAATCTCTTTTACCCTTTGCTTAATTAATTATTTATTGCTCATTCACCATGTTTTGTTGGAGTAAGTGTCCCCGACAATAATGCGATCACAATTGTCAATGACATATTTAAAACTCATATTAAGAATACATGAGGGAAAGTAATATTTTATTGTCAACTGGTCCACACATATCGGTAATGATTGGCTGACTAGAGTTTGACATTACTGTCGTACGACGGTGGTGACCAGTTTATCCCCTAAGGTCATACCTATAGGGTAATGCTCATAATTGATTATTTAATTAATCGTATGCCGATAATGGTTAATTAAATTCCTTATAATTGACGAGTGATTTTGTGAGTAAAATTACGTGTCTTATTGTAATTTGATTAAATAAGATTCGGTCTAAGTAATCGAATTGTTTTATTGCTTAGATTAAGTTATTGTTTATGAAACAATTAAAATATAGAATGAATTGCCTATTATAAATATAAGAAGTTGTGATTTATAATTATATGACCCATTTTAAGTAATTGTAATTGTGAATTACTATTTAATTTTGTATGTGATTTATTTTATTTATATAATGATTTTTAATTTGTTAAAAATGCATTATTTAAATGACATGTCTAGTAACATGTCCAATTGTCACACAATACAAATTAATAAATTGACAAAACATAAAATGGACCCATTTTGTATGGGTGTGTCGTGTGAGTGGAGGGAGTTGGGTAAGTTTAGGATTTAATTGGTGCTCTAATTGAGAATTAGCCATAATGATTATGTCTTTTATAGACCTAAACCTAGCCCTACACTATGTGTCTTGAGAAGAACAAATGTGTGCAAGCATTAGGCACTCTACCCTTTGGCAAAACCGGTTGCCTCCCCCTCTTATACACTCAAGTAGTGTATTTTCTTACACACCAATTCATTCCTATTGATTTACAACTTGAGAAAAATATATCTCTCTATTTTTTGTTGTTGAACAAAAATAAAAATCTCACAAAATCTCTCCCTCTTGACCGGAATTTTCAAGAGCAAAATACAAATTATTTTGTGTCATTTTAAGGGTAGTTTTTATTAATACTAGTCTAATATTAATAATAACTATTAAGAGTGTTATCTTGGTACAATCCTTGGGGAGAGATTCTACACTTGAATCTTGTTCATCCATAAGGAAAGCTCAAGAACTAGCTAAGGTAGGTGACCTTACTAGTGCCCATATTGCCGAAACTTCGAATGTAAGGAACCGTCTTTCTTTACTCTTGTAATTGTTTTGCATGCAAAAGATCCTTAAGTTTTTATGACTAAAACTTTAAACTTTCATATGGGATATGTAAAATATGATTTCCAACAAAGTGGTATCAGAGCACAAGGTTGTTGCATGCAAAATCGGGTTTGTTTTTCCGAGTTAATTAATTAACATATAAAACTTGTTATTTAGGATTTATGAAGATAAATCACGAAATAATTTTGCATGTTAAAAGTTTCTGGTCCTAAATTTTTTTTGAGATATTTGGGTTGATTTATTAATTTTATTGTTCATCTTATATATAAATGGCATAAAAATGTCATTTTGATGATTAAAAATGTCATTTTTGGACGAAAATAGCTAAACTTCGAATTTTTCAGTGATTTTTGGATATAATTTCAGAAATATCATCTAATGGTTTCATGTTAAATTTCGTGAAAAACTAAGTTATTTTGCATAAAATTTGAATTTTATAAGTCAAAATCGAATTTAAAGAGTTTATAAGGTTAATATGAGTTATATTTCGAATATGGTGATGAAAATTTTATATGTTGTCACATTCATTTTTACTCAGTGTGTGTAAAAATTGTAGATGGATTGAACTCCTTTTTCATAATTTATGAATTTTTGAGTAAAAATTCGATAAATAGTGGCTTTAATTTAGTATATAATGCTAAAACACATTTCATGACTAAAAAAAAACGTCATATGTTGCATTTGATCCCATATTTCAGATCTAAAAGTGAAAAGTTGATTAAAATTAATTTTCTCATATTTTAATGGTCATATTTGATAAAACCGATAAACCGCAACATTGTTTTTCTCGAAAATTTTCGAAATTTTTAACCTAAGTTTTGAATATTATGAATGTCATGGAATTTTTCCAGAATGTTCAAGAGTTTGAATTTCAAATTTTGAAATTATTATAATTTAATTTGGAGTTTATAATATAAAATTGTATTTTTGGGTCCATTATGAACACTATTAAGTGATCAAGTTGAATTATTGTGAAAATATTAGTGAAGACTAAGTTTTGAGTCCTAAGATGGTTAGGGTAATTAACTTGAACATAAATATGAATTTATGTAACATTTTGTGATTTTAACAAGTTACAATCACGCAAATCCATAAAAAGCGATAAAATATACGATATTGGCTCTTAAAAGGCGATTTAGCATAAAATTAAGCATGTTCCTACATATTATAATGCTGCATTTTATTTATGATTGTCATAATTTTGATTTATATAATTTTTGAATTATGTAATTTTACTTAGTATGGCCTTAGTTTTTAATTGGTATTATCCGGAATGTATGGGAATATCGATTCGGTTGTAATTTTTGTGATCTCGTATCACCGTTTTGTAATTTAAAAGATTTAATTTTTATTACAAATGTATAATAGGAAATTATGTAATTTTTAATTATTACTTGTAATTCCGGAGATCCTTGAAGACGGTGCCATTTGGAAAGGCGTTGCGATAAGACGGTGTTGCCTTGGAATGCGTGCCAAGTGAAGTTCAAGGGACCAATGAAGTTGGTTTCCGAATTTGTAATAGTTAATTAAAATTTCTTTTTAGGAAGGCCATACTTGGATTTTATATTTATGCTTTGCATTTTATTTAGATGTTTGGATGCATCGCTAAATCGCCATAACTAAACATGCATTCTATTTTAATCGAGTCATCGACCGTATCAATTATAATTATCGTAGTTCACCGCTTTAGTTCACTTAAAACGTGATAGATAATAAATTGACATGACCTCTCGCTATATTAATAATTGAGATTTAGCCTTACGAAATAGTAGAAACCATGAATCCCAATTTTATAAGGAAGTTAATCCGGCTTCACCGTAATACAAACCTTGTTACGTTGGGTAAGTGGGTAGTAAAATGTTATTACATCGAAATTTGGATTGAGGTCAGCGGAAGTATTCGTGACCGTAGTCGCATGTGTTCCGGGCTAAAGATAAATATTAATGTAATTTTATCGACCAAGAGTTCTAGAAGTAGAATCGATTTATGAGTTAATCCACTAAGTTATATTAATAAGGGATTATCCGGTTTCAGCGTACCCAAGTTAATATGAATTTGGGTCTTGGAATCTTTTATCATAGTCGGGTAGAGGTCACTATGTAAATGCTTTACTTCTTTAAATTATTTACAAGTATTATTTTAACGATAAATGTTTAATTTTTCCATTATTCCGTTATCATATTGTTCTAATTCTTTACCTCAAATTATATACGATATCATTTCGATTTTAGTTTTAATCTCCATTAAAACATCGTAACTAAAGACAAAAATTAAATTTTCTTCTAAAACCCCATATTAACCATTGCAAGGATCTCTTGTGAAGAGTATAGATAAAAGTTATTCGTGATCAAAAGGTTTTTTTTTATTCTTGAACAACATATCTACTTACAATGGATTGTTTCTCATGTACTTAATTGAGTTAAGTACTTTGAAACGTTAAATCATTTTGGTGACTAGATTTGTTAGAAATCGAATTGACCAAAATACTGCAACCACTTCAATGGAAGTTTTAAGGCTAAACGAATGAATTGAAGAGTAGTCTTCATGAAATTAAATTTTGCTTCTCCAAGCAAAGACTCATTGAAATGAGTGGGAGCATTCTCTTAACCGTTAAGAAAAGAACGAGGTTCAAAGAAGTAAAATTAGAATGGAATTGATACAAGGTAATGATAAAAGTAAAGTTATTGAGAATAACGATACTAAACCTATCAATTCCGACCGATAAAGTTTCCATTTTGGAAGTGTTGGACACTGAAAGGAAACTACTCCAAATTATTGAATAATCAGCAAGTTAGTTGTGGGACATCTAATGGGACTTTTTTCTTTAAATGTTTGTTTGATTGACATAAATTTTGCTAGTACTACTTCGTCACTATTAGAAACCGGTGGTGGTTTTAATCATTGTATTCGATACATAGGATGATTAGAATATGACGACTAGCATCAAATAATGTCAAGAGATAGAGTCATTGTATACTCAATCTAGTTTTTGGGTTTAGAATTGTACCTTAATTATGACTATTAAGTACATAAACTCCAAATAAGAATATAATTTTGTTACGATACAAAAGAGGTTTCACTTTTGTGACTCTATACACCACGATTTGATGTATGGCTAGCCCATTATCAAAGTGATTATATTCTAAACCAAACTAGAATGATATATCATGTAGACGATGCAAGACTCAAATTGGTAATCCAAGATTAAACTTTAAATTCTAGAATGATGAACGCAGAGAGTTACCAAGTACCCTTGGAACCATTAGATTGCTAATCATATGGTATATGCGTATCTTGTATTCAAAGCAAGATGTCTCGTACCTTTTGGTTAAAAACGAGATCGAGGATGCAAATCATTGATCCAGAAAAGATTAATCATTTTCTTTTACCAGCGATTGAGTTTATACTTTAGTGTTTACTTAATGAGGTACTAAGAGAAATCTTTGAAGTAGTTCAAAAGAGTTCAAAGAATCACGATTTAGTCGGGATGGGATTATCTAAGTGAAGACTTTGATATAAGCCAAAGGAAGAGTGATATAGTATCATAAGTTAATATCTCTTAACACGCATTATGTAATAAGGTGTAGTTAAATGAAGAAACAAAACCTTATTCGATATGGTTTGGACTTTAATCAAGTTACTTTGAGTTACTTGGTCTTATTTTGGAGATTTTATCATTTTGTCAGTTATTTTTCCACTAAATCTAAACGATTCATATGAGATACGAAATGGTAGGGTACCATGCTTGTAAGTTTTCACAAGAAACAAATACTCATTTTTCCTTACTATAATCATGAGTACAACGGGTTTGTGGCTTGTGAAGCTGTCTTTCTAGAATACAAGTTTATTTCTAGAAGACAGAGTGGGAGAAAATATACAAGAGCCACAAAAGAATTGTGTCAAAAATTGTATGTCGCAAGAAACTGGTCTTTCTTGGCTACATGAAGTTGTCTTTCTTGGCTACATGACATTGTTTCTTCGAAACCTAGGAGGTTGAACTCATCACTTGTTGAAGATGATGAATTCGTGTTACTTTTAGAAAGTAAAGATCTTGCAACTTACAAAGAAATTGTTTGATTCAAGTTACTTCTTGAAAGTAATGAACATATGACTTACATGAGAGTGTTTAAGTCACAACTCAATACAAGGCTTAGAGCCATGAAAATCCGAAATAAATTCCAAGTGGAATTGTTGGATATCAAAGAGAGATATCAAAGCTTGATTAGTTGCAAAGTGTTTTGCACTATTTGGATCTTCTTAGGGATTGTGTTTCATTATGATGAAATATATAGCGAGTGAATCTAAAACCCACTTCTTCAAAGAACGAACGTATTCGATACATGTTATGAGTTTTGTAAATTCTTACAAACCCAAGACAATGTGCAACTTAAGAGATAGTCTTAAGTAGGACATCAATGAGTTGGAGTCAATGTTTTGATCATGTTATAAAACTTTTCTCGATGGGTCGAGAAGTTGTGTTTATACATGAAGTTTAGTGGGAGTGACGGAAATTTTATTAGTCTCATATGTGGATGACATATTGATCATTGTGAATGATTTAAGCTTTGGAGAAATATAATACATCTTTAATATCTGGATTTATGGAGATAAATCCACATGATATTAGCGTCAAATAAGAAGTCTTATGTTGATAAGATTCATGACTAAGTTCAATCAAGTTGAACATATTTGATTGATTCCATTTGATTCCGCTACCAAATCAATTAAATGGAAATGATGTATGACGTTTCATATACTTTGAGTATGATGAGTTGTTTCAAATCGAATTTAAGTAATTGTAATCAGGTAGCCATATAAGTTGCTCTTAAGTGCTTGAGGAAGCAGTAAGGATGTAAAGTTAAGTGTTATTGATGCAATTAACTAAATTTGTGTAAGGGCATTACACAAATGACAATTGATATTGCGCAAGGTTTCTAACAAAACCATAATCAAAACACATAAAGATGGTTAAGGAACCATTGTGGCTATGTTATTTAAGAAATAGATTTGCTAGAATCGTTCTAAGCAATAAAGAAAAAATGAGAAATATTTACAACGGAAATTGAGTACACTTGAAATCATGAGATGTGCAAGAAGGGATGAGTCCCGCACACTGTGAAAACAGTGGGAGCAATTCTAAGGCAAGAGAGCCTATACCTAGATTGAATCTAGACACCGTACTCAGAAATTTTTGTAATGCAAGTGTTTGCATTACGAAAGGAAAACAAGTATGTAGCAAGGATGAGCAAGGAGTTGCTAAAACCTACTAACCAAGGCCTAGTCATAGGCTTAACATGATGAGTCATGTCATTTCAATTAGATTGAGATGAAAAACTACATACAAGATCAAATTAGATTATAGAATATGAAGTAGTAATCATGTATTGACTATTCATATGTGATAATCACATTTGTCGTTCGAGTTTTTCTTTAAAAACTCTTTTATTACTTTGTTACATCCAAATGGGTTGTAGAGACAATGATTGAACCCCATTAAATTGAACAAGGATTAACATACTATTCGCCCATAGTCACTTGTATGAGGTGACATCTCAAAGTGACTAGAGTGTGATGTGATTGATGGCAAGTTCAAGTGCCATAGAGTCATAAGAGATGACTAGTCGATCCCATAGGCAGACGGTTTGGAACACTCTGTCGGGCTAATGACCGCTTATTGAGTTCTGGCAAATTTATATAGCCTGGTCGTGGCGAGAGCTACTATAGTATTCTAATGAGTCAATTATTTTGACTAAAGACTATTCTCCTAAGGTGTCACATTTTCAGAGTAACTTTGATTTATGTTCCTAGGACCTTCGTAAATGGGGTCAAATGGGCTTATTTTGGGTTACGATGAGCTGTGGCTAGTCGAAGGGAATAGTGTGATAGGAATTGTCCACCCCTTTGTCAGGGTTAAAACAATATCTCAGGGCTACTCGAGGAGTAATGAACTGGAAATGCGTGGCCACGCTCGAAAGGTATCTATGGTAGATAATTCCGGTCAATTAGTTATTCTCCAGATCGAGGAAACCACTCTCGATATGATCACTTGCAAGTATGACCCGAAAGACACCTTGCATTGAGTGGGAGATAGTAATAGGACAAGATAATTGGTGACGCATGATACGTGCATTTTATATAGTCCTTTTAGGCCTTTTTATGCACGTATTTCTATGCTATTATCGTAGTTTTATGCTACGAAATGCCCCGAATATTCTACTTTGGTTTGTTTTGTTCTATTTGCAGGAATGGACCAGAAAGTAGTGAAATCAAGCCTTTTACCGTCCGTTTTGCATGCATTTAGAGGAAGAGTGATTTTGGAGCAGAAATGTAGATGTCTTGGAATGCGTGAAATCATTTCGGAAGCTAAATAACCAAGTCAAGGCGGAAACTAACGAAGTTATGAGCTGCTGAAGTCAAAGTGAATCGATCGATTGGTTTTCTGGTCGATCGAATGCTTTTGAATGGTAGAAGACCTCGATCGAGTGTTTTCCTTAATCGATCAAATGGTTTCATTTTACTGGTTACTCGATCGAGAACTTATATTGGTCGATTGAGTGGTTTGAGCTTAATTCTACTCGATCGAGTAGTTTTAAATGACTCGATCGAGTGGTTTTCTATTGGGCTCAGGATTTTTAGCTTTAATTCGTTATTAGGTCAAATAAAAATCCTATTTCTTATAAATAGGAAGGATGAGAAGTCATTTTGGGGGGGATCATCTGATACATTACTTTACAATACTTTTCTTTTTTCTTTTCTACTGTTGACTGCTTTCCTCTCTTTTTCCGGATCTACTGTAATTCTCTCTTTTTCCCTCTTCTTCTCTATTTAATGTTTATTTCCCTTCCCTTTATTTCTGTTCTTTCCTTTATCATGTCTAGTTAATTTCTCCCTGCTAGGATTAGGGGATTCGATGGACCGATGTTAATTGCTTATTAGTTTGCAGATTGTCGTTGTTGTTTTTGTCTATGTTGTTAATTGCTGCTTTAATTGTATCTTGCTAATTGAATCGATGCAATAAGCCTTTTTAATTTTGGTAAACCTTGACCTAGACCGGAAGGTTGGAAGGGGTGAGACTCGCGGTGAACAATAGAATGCTTTAGTGAGGGCGGAAGCTAAGCTAATAGTATTTTAGGGCGAATTGAGACCGGAAGGAGATATTCGTTGCCCATTAGACCGACACATTGACTAATCTATTACTTTAACTGCAATTAATTCAGGTTCATTGATGAACTGATATCCTAGTTTCCTTTCCCTCTGCTTAATTTCTTTTATCTCTATTTCTCTGGCCTTAATCTCGTTAGTTTAGTCATAACAATCAAAACCCCCAATATGACCTTAGATAGACCGAGTAGACAAGTGGATAGTGACCGCCTCCCTGTGGAGATCGACCGTACTTACTGCTAGCTTCTGTTAGTGAAACTAGGTATTTTATTTTTGTTACCTGACGACGGTATCAAATTTTGCCGCCGTTGCCGGGGAGGCAACTACTTTATTTTCTTGTTTATTTTTGTTTGTCTTTAGCCTCAAGGAATTTTTCCCTTGAGGCCGTCCTCATATTTTTCTTTAGTACTGTTTTGATAGGTTCCCTTGAGGTCGTTCTCATGTTTTTCTTTAGTACTGTTTTGATAGGTCCTACAGGTCCTATCTAGACAGTTCTAGGTAAAAGATCATCAAAGGGAAGGCTTGAGTACCTTTGGCCTCCACCTATGTTCCATTTTATGGCGCAGAAGGTGGTTTACTGTGGGAGATGTGGTGCTGCTGGGCACAATGCAGCTATTTACATGGCAGAGAACGACGAGGTCTACGCGTTCAAGCAGCGTAGACTAGCTAGCCATTCCTCTGTAGTTGTACCGCCACATCTACCTTATCAACGAGGCTATCAAAAGCCTCCGTTTTTCTGGCCACCGCCGCAACAAGCTCCTCCTCCTGATAAGCAGAAAGAAGAGATTGCTGAACTGAAATCTTTGGTGAAGGCGCTCGCGCTCCAATTGTAGGAGCATGATAGACTTAATTACGCTCAAATTAATGAGCTCGAGTCTGAAATAGCTCAGTTAGCTGCTGAGATGAACATTAGGCACGCTGAGAGTGGTCTTTCCCATGAAGGACCCGAGTTGCCTATTGGTATTGATGATCCATATGACTCGGAGTACGAAAGTCAATCTTAAAACAAAGCTTCATGCGAAGATTTTTGCATTGTACAGCAACTTGTACTCGATCAAGATGATTATAGCGGTCGATCGAGTGAAATACCAGAGGAAATGTTCGATCGAACAGATTATACCACTCGATCGAGTAGCTGTTTTGAGGAAGTTCTCGATCGAGCTGTTTCATGCACTCGATCGAGTAAAATTCAGGAGGAAAGCTCTCGATCGAGTACTAATTTTACTCGATCGAATGATTTGGCCAGTAAGAGCAATGATTTGTCACTTGGGTTCGTCTTAGATGACAATTTCGACAAAGACAATGGTTACGGTGAATCTCCCCTTTTCAAAGCCGGGCTGGATGCGCTTGAGGCTGCAATTTACGGGACGGAATCCACTGAGGAGGGTGACGAGAAGACAACTGAGTCGGTAATTGCTCCTAGCACGGATGAGGTAATATATTCTTTTGTCAATGATTCCGACTGTGAGAGCAACCCACCTGAGGTAGTTAGCGATAATTTCATTGTTGTTAGTATTAATAGCACGCTATCTCATATGACTCCTAATTTTTCTTCTTCCGATCCTCTAGCCCCTCCCAGTTGGACAAGCAATTTAGCAGTTTTTCACCATACTTGTCATCGTAAATTTGTTAACCTGAAACGGTACCTTAGAGTTTTCTTAATTTCTCCTGAGCTCCTATATTTTGTGGACAAATTTAGGAGCTGTCATAGGAAATTTGTTAGGCTTAAATGTTTATACATGTTATTTTCCTATGTTGTTATTATATTGTGGTGCTACTTACAATTTTGTGTAGCACATGCGCAACTATTTGATCGGTTGCTGCGCGCTCTGAGCTGTATTGACCAGGCTAAATTAGATAGGCTCGAAGAAAAGAAGGTCAAGCTGGGACCTGACTTAAACTAGCGCTACCGGGAGGCAACCCGGAATTTAAATTTATTTCTAGTTTTTTTTTCAAACATTTTAGTTTTTGTTGCGTGCTTAATAATTGGTTTTTACAACCATAGACTGTGAACAATTTTGGACTTGGTTTTTAGTCGAAATTTGTAGCCTGCAGGACCATTCGATCGAGTAATTCTTTTCCTCGATCGAACACTTTGGCAGCTGTTTGTACTCGATCGAGTACTAACTTCTCTCGATCGAGTACCATCGGGTAGAATTTGGCTGATTTGCTTCCTGTGACGCTGTTCTGGAGCTATTTAGCGACCTCCCATGTTGCTGGCTAGTTTGGGGAGGTCCCTACTTCGCATTATCTTGTGAGTTTTCTGCATCTCCACTCTCTCCCTTTAGTTTGCATTTCCTTCCTTATTTTTGGGTACAATTAGGGCATTGTACGGTTTAGTTTGGGGAGGTTATGCATCCATATATGTGTCTGCATTTATGTTTTTTATTGCATTTTTGTTATCACGTTTAATTGTTGTATGCATTGTTGTTTATTTTCATAAAAATTCAAAATCCCATAACAAATAAAAAATCTATAAAATAAAAAATTTCCACGTTTATTTTAGCATATAGGTCAAGTCGGAACGGTAGATTTCAATGATGAAATTTCACTACAATTTTTCTTTCTACTTAAGCCTTGCATTTATCTTTTTATCTTTTAGCTTTGTCTTTTGCATATCTACTAGTTAATGTTGAAATTTAGCTGAACGAATAGACTTGACCTGATAATTTTGGCAAACTACTTATAATTTCTAAGATTTAGAGCCTTATAAACTGGTGTCATTTGTGACCAGTTTCATGTAGGATTGTGAGGAGTTACTCCTTGCATAGCATGTTCATAAATTTGCACGTATATGAAATTCAATTACTTTTTGCTTGCATACATTCGGGTTAGTGGTTGGTGTCACATGCAGGGAGGTGCTTACATTCTTTTTTCTTTCATTTTTATCCATTTAACTCCACATTAGCCAAATTTACCTGTTGACCCTTAGCTACATCCAAATTTAGCCTGCCTTGTCAAGCTAGTTTAGTGTGTTATTGCGGTATATTTTTCATTAAGCCGAGTTTGGTTTGTATTTGATTATTGGAATTGGTATTTAATGAAGAAAAGGAGTATGAAAAAAAAAAAAAGAAAAAAAATAGTGAAAAAGAAAAAGAAAAAAAGAATTCGAAAAAGAAAGAAAAAGATGTTGTTTGATGAGATCGGTTTTTACTCCTATGCTTTATTTACATTTATTGAGGAGTATTTTCAGTTTGGTTTGGTGAGTTTTTGTGCCAAATGAAGGGCGCATGTGCTTAATTCTCTAATTGAGTAAGAATGGATGTTGTTATATGGTTTTGTTTAGGTACTAGCTTGGTCGCCTATACCTCCACATTCCCATAAATGTTTTGTCTTTTCTTACCCATTGCCTCACTTTACCATATTTTTGTAAGCCCTCGGCTGTGATGGACCTTGTTGGTTGGAATGTATGTGTGGTAGTTAGAATTGTCTATCATATCAGTTGCATGCATGTTTATGTGGGTCGTAGTTTAGGTGAGCGACTTTATTTCTTTCTCTCTTACATATAATTGTTCACCCTTTGCTTCATGAGAGAAGAGTGACCCGTGAGAGTCCAATTTTAAAGGTCTTGCTAGGTCGATGGTTCAGCTTTATTATAGACATCTTAAAACTCGTTTGCATTTGACTGCTTTGCTATAAGTGTTAGTTTGCTTGCATTAAAATGGTTTAAGTGGGCATTTGTAGCTAGCTCTGAGTTATCTTTTCCATTCCATTAGTTTGCATTTAGTTTACTCGAGGACGAGTAAAGGTTTGGTTTGGGGAGATTTGATACGTGCATTTTATATAGTCCTTTTAGGCCTCTTTATGGACGTATTTCTATGCTATTATCGTAGTTTTATGCTACGAATTGCCCCGAATATTCTACTTTGGTTTATTTTGTTCTATTTGTAGGAATGGACCAGAAAGTAGTGAAATCAAGTCTTTTACCGCCCGTTTTGCATGCATTTAGAGGAAGAGTGATTTTGGAGCGGAAATGTAGCTGTCTTGGGATGCGTGAAGTCATTTCGGAAGTTAAATAACCAAGTCAAGGCGGAAACTAACGAAGTTATGAGCTGCTGAAGTCAAAGTGAATCGATCGAGTGGTTTTCTGGTCGATCGAATGCTTTTGAATGGTAGAAGACCTCAATCGAGTGTTTTCCTTACTCGATCGAATGGTTTCATTTTATTGGTTAATCGATTGAGAACTTATATTGGTCGATCCAGTGGTTTGAGCTTAATTCTACTCGATCGAGTAGTTTTAAATGACTCGATCGAGTGGTTTTCTAATTGGCTCGGACTTTTTAGCTTTAATTCGTTATTAGTTCAAATAAAAATCCTATTTCTTATAAATAGGAAGGATGAGACGTCATTTTGGGGGGGATCATCTGATACATTACTTTATAATACTTTTCTTTTCCCTTTTCAACTGTTGACTGCTTTCCTCTCTTTTTTCGGATCTACTGTAATTCTCTCTTTTTCCCTCTTCTTCTCTATTTAATGTTTATTTCCCTTCCCTTTATTTCCGTTCTTTCCTTTATCATGTCTAGTTAATTTCTCCCTACTAGGATTAGGCGATTCGATGGACCGATGTTAATTGCTAATTAGTTTGCAGATTGTCGTTGTTGTTTTTGTCTATGTTGTTAATTGTTGCTTTAATTGTATCTTGCTGATTGAATCGATGCAATTAGCCTTTTTAATTTTGGTAAGCCTTGACCTAGACCGGAAGGTTGGAAGGGGTGAGACCCGCGGTGAACAATAGAATGCTTTAGTGAGGGCAGAAGCTAAGCTAATAGTATTTTAGGGCGAATTGAGGTCAAAAGGAGATATTTGTTGCCCCTTAGACCGACACATCGACTAATCTGTGACTTTAACTGCAATTAATTGACGTTCATTGATGAACCGATATCCTAGTTTCCTTTCCCTCTGCTTAATTTATCTTATCTCGATTTTCTTGCCTTAATCTCGTTAGTTTAGTCAAAACAATCAAAACCCCCACTGTGACCTTAGACAGACCGAGTAGACAAGTGGATAGTGACCGCCTCCCTGTGGAGATCGGCCCTACTTACTGCTATCTTCTGTTAGTTTAACTAGGTATTTTATTTTTGGTACCTGACGACGGTATCAACGCACACCTGTCGAGGACAAGTGCGAGATTGTTGGAGTAAGTGTCCCGGACAATAATGCGATCACAATTGTCAATGACATATTTAAAACTCATATTAAGAATACATGAGGGAAAGTAATATTTTATTGTCAACTGGTCCACACATATCGGTAATGATTGGCTGACTATTGTTTGACATTACTGTCGTACGACGCTGGTGACCAGTTGATCCCCTAAGGTCATACCTATAGGGTAATGCTCTTAATTGATTATTTAATTAATCTTATGCCGATAATGGTTAATTAAATTCCTTAAAATTGACGAGTGATTTTTTGAGTAAAATTATGTGTCTTATTGTAATTTGATTAAATAAGATTCGGTCTAAGTAATCGAATTGTTTTATTGCTTAGATTAAATTATTGTTTATGAAATAATTAAAATATAGAATGAATTGCCTATTATAAAAATAAGAAGTTGTGATTTATAATTCTATGACCCATTTTAAGTAATTGTAATTGTGAATTACTATTTAATTTTGTATGTGATTTATTTCATTTATATAATTAATTTGTTAAAAATGCATTATTTAAATGACATGTCTAGTAACATGTCCAATTGTCACACAATACAAAATAACAAATTGGCAAAACTTAAAATGGACCCATTTTGTATGGGTTTGCCGTGTGAGTGAAGGGAGTTGGGTAAGTTTAGGATTTAATTGGTGCTCTAATTGAGAATTAGCCATAATGATTATGTCCTTTATAGACCTAAACCTAGCCCTACACTATGTGTCTTGAGAAGAACAAATGTGTGCAAGCATTAAGCACTCTACCCTTTGGCAAAACCGGTTGCCTCCCCCTCTTATACACTCAAGTAGTGTATTTTATTACACACCAATTCACTCCTATTGATTGGACAAAAATATATCTCTCTAGTTTTTGTTGTTGAACAAAAATAAAAATCTCACAAAATCTCTCCCTCTTGACCAAAATTTTCAAGAGCAAAATACAAATTATTTTGTCTCATTTTAAGGGTAGTTTTTATTAATACTAGTCTAATATCAATAATAACTATTAAGGGTGTTATCTTGGTACAATCCTTGGGGAGATATTCTACACTTGAATCTTGTTCATCCATAAGGAAAGCTCAAGAACTAGCTAAGGTAGGTGACCTTACTAGTGCCCATATTGCCGAAACTTCGAATGTAAGGAACCGTCTTTCTTTACTCTTGTAATTGTTTTGCATGCATAAGATCCTTAAGTTTTTATGACTAAAACTTTAAACTTTCATATGGGATATGTAAAATATGATTTCCAATATGTTTAACCTTGTTAATATGATTGACACCCTTATTAGCATGTTTACCCTGACCATGAGTGAGTAGTCTCCTAGTTAGGGTTAATGGGGGATTAGGGGAATTAAAACATGGGGGTAGATCCATACATAATCTAATATGTTTTCATAAGATTGCTTGCTTGTTGTAGTTTCAACTTATGCACATGTTATGCTTGATGACTTGCTTGATTGACAACCTTGCATGAATCTCTTATCCATTTAATAAGACTTGTAAGATATAAACTAACTCAAGGCTTGTTAGACCATGCATATAGTTGAATAGGAAGAAACTAAGTCGACTTGTAGGTGTTGTACAGTCATGACCGACTCGGCTCCGGGACCTAAATCTTCCTAGGAATTGTAAGACATAAACTAACTCGATTCCACTACAAAAATAATTTGCTTGCAACTATGTAAACATGTTTGTATGATTTCCACCATGAATCCCCTAAAAACCCATGACACCCTAGTGCCTTAATCAATTGTTTATAAATTCTATTTGTTTACTTGCTTTGTTTTGCTTTCATTTCTTTACATTTCATTGTTAAGTAGTTTAGTTTGCAACCCTCAATCTCAACCCAATTTGTGACACCCTAAGACATAACTCTCTAAAACTGATAACTTGATTCAATACCCGTCCTTTGTGATCCGACCTTTACTTACCACTCTACTAAGAGTAGTTAGTTAAGCTTATAAATATTGTTTTGATTGGTTAATTAGCTTAGACGATAAAGTTTTAAACCGAATCAGTCCTAATTAAAAAAAGGTCTCATATTAATGGATTAATTGGACCCTCATAAATGAGACACAACTCTTCTATTTTTTTCAATGTGTAACTTGAGTTGCTACCCGAAAAACCAAATATTTGTAACTTCACTCATATAATCTTGTATTCATATAGAGGTTAACTATACCAATAAGGATTGGCCCCAATGGTAGAGTCCACCTTCTGACTATGAAGTCAGGGGTTCAATTTCTCATTGACCGGATGGTAAAGAGTCTACCTTCGGACCATGAAATAAAGGGTTCGATTCCCATTAAGTTGAAATATAGCCCTATTGATAAGCGATCTGTAAACACCACTTTAAATACTTAAAAAGACCGGTGATCTGCTCTAACCTTGAACTGAGTAAGATCTACCCTTAAACCTAAACTTTTACACAACAAAAAATATAGAGGCAACATACTAGGGCTGGTCATTAATGCAGGTCGACCTTGCTAACGCGGACACGGCCCGCTTATGACCCGTGTATGAACCCGACCTACTTAACCCGTGCATGGCCTTGGCCCAACCCGTGCATACCCCCTAACTGGGTCCGGGTCAGATTATTGAGACCCGAGCCGCCACACAACCCGCCAGTGACCCGCCCCCAAATCCGTCAACCCGCCCGCAACCCGCCATTAGAAACTAGTCGTTGATACTTGATAATAGAGTTGTTATACCAACACCTATAATTTTGTGCAAAAAAAGACGTTTTTTTTTTAGGGGGGGAGGGGTGTTCTAACGGTTAGTTTTAGATTTTTTTTATTTTTTTTATTCACATAATTACACTATAAATGCCCCTTAAAACTATACAATAATTCACACAACTTATCTACTCTCTTCTAATCTCTATAATCTACAATTCTCTTCAATTTCTAATTTTATATAATTGTTATCTCTGAATATAATTATTAGTTTATTTTTTTATATAAAAAAGGTTATCAAAAAAATATAATTGTGTAATACCCCGTAATTTAATAATTTTTATAAGAATAAATAATGTAATTCAAATAATTAATTAATGGCATTTATAATAATAATTGCAAATATGACGTTAATTAAATAATAAAGTAAGTAAGCAAGTCGGGAATTGGACTTAGCAAGTAATAAGGCCTTGGGCCTTATAAATACAAAGTAAATCTGAAAAGTAATTCATAAAAATAGAGGAAGGAGATTTAGAAGTCAGAAGGGCAATTAGCGATAAAAGGTAAGATTGTCTTCTAAATAATTCAACTCGTATTTTATTTTATTGAAACCATATAACATGACCATGACCGTATAGCATGACCATGTCGTGACCTTGACCGTATCTTTGTCGTGGACCGTCTCGACCTCACCGGACCTGCTCTTAACCGACGTTGACTAACCAAGGCTCAGGACAAGGGTGGTTGTCGTGGTGGTTGGGTGATTGTTCCGAGTTGATTAAACACGGGTTTCGAACCCCCTACTGGACGAGTCTTGACCTAGGCATGGTGGGGTTGTGATGTGGTGGTTGAGTCGACCTTGGGGGAGGTGTCAGGGTGGTGGCAGGTGGTGGTTGGTGACGGTGGTGGCGGTAAAACAGGATAAAGCTGTGACACCCCCATATACCAAGGAGCCTTAACAAGACCTTCCCTGGCATATAAGGGCGTCACCATCTCGGTTGCCCGAGGAAAGTAATCATCAAAGGTCAATAAATGAACATTTAAAATTATTTTACAAGTGATACAACCAAACTACTAATATAAAAGACAAAACTCGTCCAAGCTATATAACTATTTCTTAACGTTACTCGTGAAGACTCATCCCTGCCAGGACTCCAGCTACCATCCAAGACAACACCTGCTAAGACTGACTGCTCACCATAAGGGATCACGGCAGACACAACAAAACAAATAAAGACAAACCAAACAAGGTCAGTAACTAAGGCAAGACACAACAATCAACTACCAACATATTACAACAAAGCTAAACACACACACCAGTCACAACCACTCCAACCAATTACCGTCACCGACTGTCCACTGGATCAGCCCTACTAGTGGGGGACCACATCCGTTCACACCTAAGCCCCGCTCATCATACTGAGCGATAACCCTGTCCTATTAATGTGCACATCCCCTCCCATGGCGGGTTCCACAGAGGGCGAAACTAGGGCGTGAAGCCACTCCCGCAAGTGACTCCACTCAGCCGAGGACGCACCTCGAGAACCAAAGACAATCAATCACATACATCTGCACTATAACAACAAACAATAAAACAGCACACACCAACCGATTACCATACACAATCAGCCACACGGTCACAACAACTATACATTAACGACACAACAACCGACACACTAGACAATCAAAAGAAACTGAGTAAGCGAAGCTAAATTTAAGCCAACCACATCAATTCCTCGATCAACCCCAAGACATCAACCAAGCACGCAACCCCTATATAAACAACATACAAGTCTATTACTACCACTACAACCCTACAAGGGAAAAACAAAGACAAGGACGATGATGATGACATACCTACGCATCTCACAACGGCGCTAAGACCGCTACCCGACTCAAGCAACTCATCCTCAAAGCACTAGCATCCTCAAAGGCTCCCATGGAAGGTATTTGGTGAAGGGAAAGGAGGGAGGCGACACATAGGTCCGAAGGAAGGAGGCGGAAATGATTTGCGATTTTAACAAAACACGATTATAAACCCTTGCTGAAAAGACACTACTCGATCGAGTAACTAACCTACTCGATCGGGTACCTAAGCTACTCGATCGAGTAACCTCTACTCTATCGAGTACCACTCATCCTCATACCCTAACAAGACACTAGGCATCTCTGGCACGCATTCCAAGAACCTTCATCTGCTCCCAAAGGTCGGTCAACGTCGATCAACGGGTCCCTAAAAGGGCGGGTATTACAGTCTCCCCCCCTTAAAAAGAACTTCGTCTCCGAAGTTCGGCTCATCCTCCCCCACACGACATGACAAGAAACCCATGGTCGACACCCCCCGCTCTCCCGACACAGGTCCACCACTCTCTAGAGGCATTATCGACTATGTCATCATCATCAACTGTCCAACACACACCACATACACAAGCTTCTGCAAACCACTACTCGAATTATTAAGCTCACAACATGCACCAACACGACCAATTCGACTAACGATTATACTACTACGCCGAACTCCTCAGACACGCATTAACGCAGCTACGAGATAAAACTTTCATTGGCCAACAACAACCACACAAAACATGTCACACAACGATCCTATTACAGATTCACACAATGCATGATTTATAACCGCACAACTCCGCTACTGTTCCTGACATCCTTATCACTTTATTATGACTATCTTCTCACAGTATATTACTCAGCTATTACTTAAACATACAAATTACCCATCAAAACTAGTAAAACAATTATAGCTTCATGCTTGAATTATAACAGTGACATTATAAAACATTACAAACATACGGTAAAACATTACAACATACAGTAAAAATTATTATAATTTCGGCTTTTTCTTTTGCGACATTACTCTTCCCCTCTAAAAAGGAACTTCGTCCCCTAAGTTCACCATCAGACCATTTTTTTTTTTTTTGCCACTTAACCTGCCACATTTTGCACCCTGTCGACATTACTCACTAATCACAACTAACATTAACTTATATACACCCGTTACTTTATTAGAATGATTATCAACGACCATGAAAGACATACACGTACAATATTAATAATGGAAGTATGGAAATTTCGGGAAATAAGTAACAAGTCTTTTCGATAATAAATAAGTTAGGCTTGCTTGTAGACGTTGAGGATGTAAAATGAATGTAATAAAAGAAACATTTGTCTCACATCTATTCCCACCAAATGCCATTTATAAATCAAGCATGGGCCCAAGCAGAACTACTAAGCCGACCCAAACATGTTGCTAATCTTCAATACCCATGATAATGATCGAAATATGCAAAAATAGAAACATTCAAACAATGTAATCCTCAACAAGTGCCTGTAACAGCGCTACTCGATCGAGTGGATTATACACTCGATCGAGCTGGCCTTACTCGATCGAGTAGCCCGAGATCAGAATACCCTCTAACCGTCACACTTGCAGCTACTCGATCGAGTGAGTGGCACTCGGTCGAGTGGCCACAGGTCAAATGTTACTCCAAAACATCCCTAACACAACACAATATATATACACACACACATATATATATATATATATATATATATATATATATATATATATATATATATACATTTAGGATCGCATAACCGCGAGTCGGGATAATAACCCGACCACAAATCCTGCAAACAAGTCTAGGAAAAGCAAGTACGGCCTTATGGCCACCAATACAAACTGAATATAATAAGTACTAATCAAAATAACTAATATCCAATGCAACCGATAAACATAACAAGAGAAAAAGAAGTATCACTCCTCCTGCTGCTGCTCATCCATCACCTCGTCCTTACCTCCTCCGCCACCTGACGTGCCTGCTCCTGATGTGCCAACACCCGCATCACCACCGGCTCCAGCATCTGGTCTCACGTACCAAGGGGTCAAACCACCATAGGGGTATAACTGAGGTGCTCCCCATGTAGACATGTCCACCCCGTAGGAGTGAAAAACCCCGTTGTAATCCCCAACTCCCCTCCACCAAACCGGATGCGGTCCCGAGGTCCAAATGCCCTGAGTATACGCCATCTCATGCATGTTCTAGAGCGTCAAGGTAGAGGACACTCTCTCTACGAGGTAGCTCTCACGTGTCTCCGGGGTATCAAGGTAAGGGTAACAAGGAAACGAGTGCTGTGGTGGTGTTGTCGGTTGTGGCTGTGTCTCAGCCATCCTCTCCTGCACTCGGCGTGGCCCTCTCTCTATACTAGGCCGATCCTCCTCACCTCTCACATTCTCCCCCTCCCTCGGCTCAGGCATGACTCAGAGGATCTCCGGGTCGATGAAATACGTCTGCCTCGCAGGACCCGCCTCCTCATCAGAATCGGCAGCCACCACTGGTTCAGGTAAAGGCTCTGTCGGTGGGAGGTGCGCAGAAGCTGGTATCTTTATCCAACTCATTCCCCACACCCTCCATGCTAAACTACCATCCTCCAAAGTTCTCAACCATTTCAGGTCGAGGAAGTAATCTCTGTCCATGGTAGGGACCGGGGTGGCCAGGAGGTGTACTCCGAGGAAGCCTCAAAAGAAGTTAGCTTCTCAGCTAAATGTGTGGCGATAGCATCACAACTCAGAAACCTAGTGCTAGAGGAGGCCATCAAAGCAAGACTGGCACATACCATAGCGGGAGCATTGAAGGTCACTTTCTCAGTCCTCTCGGGGTTGAGGTACGCCATCAAAAGCAACAACTCGTGGGAGTTCAACTTGCTCATATCCGACCTCTCGTAAAGGAGACACGACACGGCATGGAGAAAGATCCTCAAGGTTACATGTTGCACATCATTTATCAATATGTTGCTAGCGGTGGGAGCTCATTTCCCAGTGATACAGGGCATAAGGCGGTAAACTCCACACTCAGACGGTATGTCATGAGGGATCCCTTGGGAGGCTTAGCTAAGCCAAGGTGAGAGGCAGAAAGCTCCATGGTCAAAATAAAACTGGTGTTCATGAGGCGGAACTGCACAGTCTGCTCCACCGGCTCGTATTTAAACGAGCTCATGAACTCAAGGGTCAGAAAAGCATACGAATGCTTCCGTAAACGGTATAGCCCGGTGAATCCCAAAGTCTCAATGATATGATGGACATCCGTCTCAACACCCAGGTCCTCTGAAAGAGTCGTGTCCACACAGCGAGTCGGTCTCATCTTACGGGATTGTAAGGCTACAAACCTATCCCATTGTGCATAGTCCACAAAGACCACAGACGGATACTCTGGTACAGCTGGTACCACCGGTCCATTCCCCTCCCCAACTTCGGGCTGGGAAGCCATACCCGTCTTACTTTGTCTAGTCCCTAAGTTTACTCTCGGCATCAGTTTCAACATACGATTTAAATAAACCAACACATATGCACCAAAACATACAAAGTGCACATATTTAATCATGAAAGAATCATCTAAGTACACACTATCACCAAAAATTCCCAAATTACAAGTAAAATTTCAAATCCTTATAGCTCAGACGGTCTCTACAGCTGTGGCAATTTTGACATAACTAACATGAATTAGCTCAACTACTACAACTTTTAGGAGTTAAATCTTCAAAATACATTCATGTACAACTCAAATTTCCAATTATATGAGACGAATTTTCAGTTTGGGGCACTTTTAAGATGGAGCTTTAAGACAAATTTTTGGGTGAAAATTGCAAAAATCAACTCCCCACATGATATAAACAACATACCTTACTCAATTTTTATCCTTTTATATGTAATAGACCACTAATAATCAATTCAATTTATCAAACCCTAAAAATTTCGGCCACTTTATGCTCAATTTTAGTTCAATTTTCGCATAATAAACAACAATAATCATAAAAGGGAAACATGTAGATCACATTACAACAATTAAAAGCAAATTTTCTCACATACAAATCGACTTTTCAGATTTCTCTATCACCCTAATTGTTTCTAATTGATTAAAGCATTAAAAATAGGTGGAAAATTGATACCTTATTCAAATAGAAAGTAAAAGAACAAATAGAAGCAAGGAAATCATTGGATTAAAGCACCACAAGTATCAAGAGGCAAGGAATTTGAGAGGAAAAAGGGTTAAGGTTTGCTAAAATATGAGGAAGAATAAGAATAATGAGTAAGAAAGGGGTTTATGAACCCGCGGAATTTCCTGTACTGTAGCTTACTCGATCGAGTAAGTCGGGTATTCGATCGAGTCCCCTCTACTCGATCGAGTAGGCTCTATTCGGTCGAGTTTCTGTAGGAAATTCCTACATCCTCGACGTCATAGCTTCCTTACTAGATCGAGTGAGGTCTACTCGGTCTAGTAAGCACTCATACTCGGTCAAGTAAGGTTGGGTACATGGTCGGAATTACGAGATTAACTGAAGATTTCTGCAAAACAACATCACGTGTCGACTCTAAACCAAGTTTGGAAGTCGTCACCGGTTACCATAATCATTCACTTCATACTATTACTACTCAAATGTATCGCAATGGTTTCACCAACTAAGATACATACCATATCATTCTATAACGAACCTCGCACAACATAATTTACCACGCTATTAAATTGTTTACGCATAAGTTTGACGCATTAATTCATGTCCACCATTTACCTACAACTTCACTAATGAAACTTATAATTACTTTACTCTAGTCACTCATTTAACATTGAATTTCCAAGTATCATCCAGGTCTTCTAGCAATGTGATTATGTTTCAATATAAACAAATTAGTCTACTTGAATTAATCACGTCACATGCGGAAGCTTTCAACCATTCATATATCACATTCATCCATTACTATTTCGATAATTCCCATTACAATTCCACAACCCTTTAACTATCTTTACTATTATCATTATAAAACTAATAGATTCTTATAAGAACTACCATTACTAATAATTTGAAGCAAACACGGCCATCACTACATTCCATACCCTACTCCACATTTCTACTCTCCTCACACACACTTCTATCGCGCAAAAACCTTTCACGTTTTTCATTAGCATCACACACACACATATTAGCTCCATTAGGAACTTTATCATATATGATTCTAACATAATCATTACACACATGCTAACTTCAGCAGAAACTTTACCACGGATAATTCTAGTATGACCATTATACACCTTAGGCACATAGTTGTCGACTCAACATTCCCATACCCAGAGACTGGCTTAAGCATAATGGGGCCATGATTTTGAAATGAGGACGCCTACTCACCCAAAATCTAGCATCACCTGGGGCTCCCAATATACATACACCAGGTTCATTTTATTAGACTCACTACATTCATTAGGCTCATTTGTTACAGGTTCCAAAATCGTCGCTCTGATACCACTTTGTGACACCCCAATATACCAAGGAGCCTTAACAAGACCTTCCCAAGCATCTAAGGGCATCACCATCTCGGTTGCCCGAGGAAAGTAATCATCAAAGGTCAATAAAAGAACATTTAAAATTATTTTACAAGTGATACAACCAAACTACTAATATAAAAGATACAACTCGTACAAGCTATATAACTATTCCTTAACGTTACTCGTGAAGACTCATCCCTGCCAGGACTCCAGCTACCATCCAAGACAAGACCTGCTAAGACTGACTGCTCACTATAAGGGATCACGGCAGACACAACAAAACAAACAAAGGCATACCAAACAAGGTCAGTAACTGAGGCAAGACACAACAATCAACTACCAACATATTACAACACAGCTAAACACACAAACCAGTCACAACCACTCCAACCAATCACCGTCACCGACTGTCCACTGGACCAGCTCTGCCAGTGGGGGACCGCAGTCGTTCCCACCTAACCTCCGCTCATTATACTGAGCAATAACCCTGTCCCATTAATGCGCACATCCCCTCCCGTAGCGGGTTCCATGGAGGGCGAAACTAGGGCGTGAAGCCACTCCCGCAAGTGACTCCACTCAGCCGAGGACACACCTCGAGAACCAAAGCCAATCAATCACAGACAGCTGCACTATAACAACAACCAATGAAACAGCACACACCAACCGATTACCATACATAATCAGCCACACGATCACAACAACGATACATTAACGACACAACAACCGACACACTAGACAACCAACAGAAACTGAGTAGGGGAACCTACCTTTAAGCCAACCGCAGCAATTCCTCGATCAACCACAAGACATCAACCAAGAACGCAACCCCTATACAAACAACATACAAGTCTATTATTACCAGTACAACCCTACAAGGGAACAACAAAGATAAGGACGATGATGATGACATACCTACGCATCTCACAACGGCGCTAAGACCGCTACCCTACTCAAGCAACTCATCCTCAAGGCACTAGCATCCTCAAAGGCTCCTATGGAAGGTATTTGGTGATGGGAAAGGAGAGAGGCAACATATAGGTCTGAAGGAAAAAGGCGGAATGATTTGCAGTTTTAACAAAACACGATTATAAACCCTCACTGAAAAGACGCTACTCGATCGAGTAACTAATCTACTCGATCGAGTGGCCCCTACTCGATCGAGTACCCAAGCTACTCGATCGAGTAACCTCTACTCTATCGAGTAACCTCTAGTCTATCGAGTACTACTGATCCTCATACCCTAACAAGACACTAGGCATCTCCGACACGCATTCCCAAGAACCTTCACCTGTCCCAAAGGTTGGTCAACGTCGGTCAATGGGTCCCTAAAAGGGCGGGTATTACAAAAGCAGGGGATGTAATGTCACCGTCTTAAGACGAGTACCATGATTGAGTTTGTGACTGTACCAAGGAAAGGGGACCACCCTTGGAGTCACCATGGGATAGTGGCATCAACGGTGGTGGCCAGAGGTGGTAGTGGTGGTTGTGGTGGTGTCGGCAAGGAGCTTTATACACGGTGGTGAGTCTTGTTTATTTTTTATCGATGTCGGGTAGATGGGATTAGGGCGTGAGTTTTGTGGGATGGTGGTGGTGGTATGGCTCGTGGTTAAGGTGTGGGGGAGTGTGTTGGGTTGCAGGCTGGTGGTGACGGAGTTGGGTGGAGTTGGTGGTGTTAGGTTCATAGACCGATTATTAGACATTTCTAATAGTGATTTAATCAACATATTAAAATTTTCATAGTGGATCTAGTGCATGCGTAACAAAATAAAAGAATAAGGAAGGAAAAACAATGTTCCTTACATTGTTGTATGGCACGAAATGGGCACAAGTAAGGTCTTCTACCTTCACTTGTTCTTGAGCTATAATAAGTATTAGGATGATCCTACAAGACTCTATATTAGGAGCCTTCCTTTTGATTGCACCCAAGATTTGAGCCAAAATTACTACTAATATTAACTAGACATTAGGTAGTTATATTCCCTTAATATAATTAATATTACTACACTAGTAATATTTGCTAAACATTAAAAATGAGTATATGAGTTAAGAGGATTTGCATGTGTGATATTTTGAGAGAAAGGTAGAGTAAAAATGAGAACAACAATTATTCTCCTCTTCATCTCTACATGTGCCGTCCAAATGCTCCTTACGTAGAGCATTTTGGTTTTCTTATTTTGTCTTATGCAATAGTCTTTATGTGTAGGTAGTAGGCTAGCATGAATAAAGCATGTCATAAGATGTTGGAGCATCTTTCCAACAACAAAATGACAAAACCAAAAAGTCAAGCATGCTCGCCATTTTGGACGGTGCACTTGAATATATATGGGTCCATTTTTGTCTTATAATATTTGTCCCATAAATGCTTAATATTCTTATGTTTAATTATCTTACATAATCAAGTATTAATTTAATCACATAACAATTATGTGACAAATTAATGAACATATATTCACTCAACTTATTGAGTAATATTTTGCCATTATATCAATATATAATGGGTCCCATAATAGCTAGTTAGTTAAATTTATAACCTCTTGTAAATGTAAATAACTAATTACCTCTACCTCAAAATATTTATAAAACCTCAACATAATTTAGTAAATTAATATATTAATCCACTAAATCGAATCTTATTTAATCACATTACAATAAGATACAAAATTCAACTCATATAAATGAGGGATTAACTAATCCGTATCGAATTCAATTGATTAATTATTTATTTGGGTCTCATCCTTTAGGTGTGACCTTAAGGGATCAACTGATCACCACCGTCAACGCGACAGTAACGTCAAACTCTAGTCAACCAATTATTACTGATTAATGTTGATCAGTTAACTTATAATTGAATCATCCCTTATGTATTCTTAATTTGAGATTTATACATGTGATCGCACTATTGTTGAGGACACATACTCCAACAATCTCGCACTTGTCCGAGACAAGTGTGCGTCACCAATTCTCTTGTCCTATTACTATCTCCCACTTAATGCAAGGTGTCTTGCAGGTCGTACTTGCATTTGATCATATCTTGAGTGGTTTCCTCGATCTGGAGAGTAACTGTCTGACCGGAATTATCTACCGTAGATACCATCCGAGCGTGGCCACGCATTTTCAGTTCACTACTCCTCGAGTGGCCCTGAGATTTCATAACACCCTGACAAGGGGGTGGATAATTTCTATCGCACTATTCCCTTCGTATAGCCACAGTTCATCATAACCCAAAATATACTCATTTGACTTCAGTTACGACAGTCGTAAAGTATAAATCAAAGCCAATCAGAAACTTGTGCCAACTTGGGCGAATAATCTCTAGTCAAAAGAATTGACTCATAAGAATACTATAGTAGCTCTTGCCACGACCAGGCTTTATGAATTTCAAGAAATCTATAAGCGGTCACAGCACGACAGAGTGTCCCATACAGTCTGCCTATGTGATCGACTAGTCATATCTTACGACTCTATGGCATTTGAACTTGCCATCAATCGCATCATACTCTAGTCCCTTCGAGACGTCACCTCCTATAAGTAACCAGGGGCATATACTATGTCAATCCAGTTCACTTCAATGGGGTTCAATATTGTCTCAACAACCCATTTGGATATAACAAAGTAATAAAATAGTTTTTAAATAAAACTCAAACGATAAATGCGATTATTATATATCAGTAATCAATACAATATTATTACTGCACATCTTATAATATAAAGCATATAAAATCAATAAAACCTCATGGTGATTTCATCAAGCTGCAAAAATAATTTGGTTGGAAAGTACATCATTCATTCCAACTTCGAAAAACTATAATTTTCTTCTATCGATGTAATCTCGAATGAAATTTTCTAAGTACATGTCTAGTCTTGTAACTAGACTTTGGGTTCTTTAACTTGAAAGATACTCTCACTATTATCACATAACTTGTGATGGGATCTTTGGTGGAAAGACCTACTAATGGTTCCTTTATAAACCACCTTATCCTTATCACAATGTACTCAGACTCCGTTTGTAGAATTTCAATGACTGACTCTTTAAGGCCTCTCTAGCTATTTGCACTTTTGATAATCATCAACAAGTCCAGCATGAGATATCAAATCATCTCAACAAGTTTGGAAACTTAAGTTTGTGTATTCTTCAATACATAATTCATCATCTCTTCCAAACACAATAATGAACCCTTAGTCCTCCTAGAGAACTCAAGGGTGTCCTTGACGGCTATCTGATGATCTTTAGTTGAATTGACTTGTCATGCACCAGGCATAAAAGTCATCAAGTTGTGTGCACATATTATGGCATACATGATTAATCCAATGGCGGAAACATTAGGATTCAACTTCATGCGTCCATCAACTCTCAGGTTTAGTGGGTGATTTTACAACTGGTTCTAAGTAATCCCACTTTAATCAATATGAAAAACCTTCTTGATATGTTGATGTTTAAGATATGAAAGATCTTATCATCATAAGGCTCTCGACTCTATGCCAATATTCTCTCAAATTTAACACATAGATTCGGAAATCTAGAATACATCGCATCTTTTCCTAGTCTCCCAATCACTCTTTCACAGAGGAGAGAATTGGTACATTATTCTCAATGAGTAATATGTTATCAACATATAAGACATGGGAAAAATAATTCTGGCTCCAACTTAACTTCATGTATAAACATGATTCTTTCAACAATGTGAATGAAACCATTCTCAATTATCACATGAACGAAAAGTATGATTATTACAATCCTTTGATGCTTGCTTAAGATCATTCTAGGATCGCTTAAGTAAGCTTTGCATAATATGTTAGGATTCTTAGATCTTTATCTAAGGTTTTGTGTTCCGTACACATCCTTCTCTAAATTCCCATTTTAGAAAAGCGAATTTTTAATATCATTTGTCATTCTTCATCAAGATGAAATGTGACAATTCCTAACATGATTTATCTTGATTAACATATTCATGTCTATCAATGCTTTTAGGTACTCTAAAGCTCTATTTACTTTAAAGAGACCATCGCCTTAAAGTAAATCTACAATTGAGTATAGAATTTTTTTTTTTGGATTGTAATGCTATGGCTTTTAGGCTTTTATGCAACAAAGTCGATTTGGGACTACTCGCAATTGATCATTCAATAGGTCATAATTCCATTACTTTCAAAAATTAACATATTAACAATAAGACATGTGTACTTTGCTCC
Organism: Silene latifolia; assembly: GCF_048544455.1. Classification (NCBI taxonomy): domain Eukaryota; kingdom Viridiplantae; phylum Streptophyta; class Magnoliopsida; order Caryophyllales; family Caryophyllaceae; genus Silene; species Silene latifolia. The sequence continues at coordinate 399,503,818 of NC_133538.1, forward strand.
CACTCTATCTCAATAGATTATAGTTCCATTACTTTCAAAAAGTAACACATTAACTATAAGACATGTTTGTGACGATCTACTCCCACTCTATCTCTTAGAAATACTTCTATCTTCTTAAGAGATAGCTTTGTGAGCTACTAACATATATGGTGAAGTAATACAAGTTCGTCTAGACTGACGTGTTAGCTCATAAATAGACCAGCTCTATTATGGCAGTTTGATTCATGTAATATGCGAGTCTAATCCATGTCATTTGTTAAATAGACTTGCTAATTTAGGTATCTCCATGTTGACCTTTTGTTTAAAATAATGTGTCCGTTTTGGATTGCAAATCCCCGAAAGTGAGTTCGACAACTCAACCCGACTCATATTAGTTTGATCTTATAGGTAGTGACACAAGGTCATAATCCATAAGTGAGAATCAAATTCATTACTTAGATATTCGCCACCACGATCGGATCCTAATCCTTTAATTTTCTTGTTCAATTGATTCTCTACTTCCTTTTGAAATTCTTTAAATTTCTCAAAAGCTTCACTTTTATATTTGATTAAGTAAATATACCCCTATCTACTTAAATCGTTGGTAAAAGTGACGAAGTAGTCATAATTTCCCCTAGCGGTGATACTCATTAGACCACATACATCGGTATGTATTAGTCCCAATAAATCACTTGCTCGTGTCCCTTTACCACTAAAGGGAGCACGAATCATTTTGCCAAGGAGACAAGATTCACATATTCCATATGATTGAAAATCAAATGGCCCAATAATTCCAGTTGACAACCCTTCTTTTCCTTTCCTTTAATAATACCATTACTCTTTTAAGTTGCAAGGACATTCTTGCTAGAACTCCCACTCAATATAATATTTTTCCTTGCTTTTATAAACAAGGATGCCATGGAATTTGTGATACTCTCCTCACAAGATTCTCTTACCAAAGAGTTAGGCATGAGTATGGGAGTAGGAGGTGTGGAAGTGGTAAGGTAGCAAAGATTTCCATCCTCACCAATACCAAAGCATAGTTCTCTAGTCGTATCATTGTCATACAAGGAGCATTTTTCATTGATTGATTGGTGCCACGAATTAATGGTGATCGGTGTAAGAGTATTAGATGAATCTATTCCGGAAAAATAACTACAAAAACGGAGATGAAGGAAACAATTAACATTTATCGTTATAATACTTGTAAATACAAGTATAGCATTTATATAGTGACCTCTACCCAACTATAATAAATGATTCCGAGATCCAAAATTCATATTAACTTGGATGTGAGCCAACGGGCCCTCTACACCTTTATTAATATAACTTGGTAGGTTAACCCTCTTAACCGATTCTACATTTAGAACTCTCGGTCGATGATTTTACATTAATTTCATCTTTAGCCCGAACCTATTGCGACTACGGTCGCAAAATACCTTCGTTGAGATCAACCAAATTTTCGAAGTGTAACAACTACTTATTACCCCATTTACCCAACGTCAATAGAAGCACCCTGAAAAATCGTATTGTACCCCTTATGAAATTGAGATTCATGGGCTCCTACTATTTGGTAAGGCTAAGTCTCAATCTTTTAAAAGTAAAGGTCTTGTCAATTTATTATCTATCAATTTTAAGTGAGCTAAAAGTCGAATTATCGATAATTATAATTGACACGGTCGAAGACTCGATATGAAATGCATGTGTTGTTATGGCGATTTGGCAATACATGCAACATATTAAAAGAAATGCAAAGCAAGTAATAAATTCCAAGTATGGCCTTCCTAAAATAGAAAATCAAATAATCTATTACAAATTCGGAAACCAACTCCTTTGGTCCCTTGAATCTTCATGTGGCACGCATCCCAAGGACACCGTCTTTGTCGGAACGCCTTTCCGAATGACACCGTTTTGAAGGAACTCCGGAATTATAAATAATAATAAAATACAAAGCTATTCCTATTATACATTTGTAATATGAAAAACTAGTAAAAATAAAAAGTGATACGAGATCAAATTAAATTACAACCGAATCAATATCCCCTTACATTACGGGTAATATCGATTAAAAAACTAAGGCCATACTAAGATAAAATTACATAATTCAAAATTACATAAATAAAATATGACATTCAACAATAAAATATGCAGCATTATAATATGTGTCTATCATGCCAAATTATGTGCCAAACCGCCCTATTTAACTTATATCGATTATATAACCCGGTTTTATGGAAATTCACGACTTTTAACTTATCAAAATCGTAAATTAATACTAAAATCTAATTTTAGTCCAAGTTAATTATCCTAACACTATTAGGTCTCAAAAATTAGTCATTACTCAATTTTTGACAATAATTCAACTTGATATAGTTTTATGCTCATTTTGACCCCAAAATCATAACATTTATGAAATAAATCCAAATTTAATTACAATAATTTCAAAATTTGAATTTTAAATTTTTGAATATTCTGGAATATATCCATGACACTCATAATGTCAAAAATCATGGTTAAAATTTTCGAATTTATTTCGAGAAAAAAGTACTTACGATTTATCGGTTTTATCAAATAAAACATCTAAAGCATACCAAAATTAATCTAATCAATTTTAAAACTTTAGATCTGATAAGTGGGATATAAATGCAACCTGAAATAATTTTCTCATGCCATGTAATTTGTTTTAGCTATTTTTGCTAAAATAGTCACTATTTATGTTATTTTTACTCTAAAAATTCATAAATCATGCAAAATGAATCAAGTTCATCTTAAATTTTACACATAGTGAGTAAAATGTGCATGTGACAACATATTAAAATTTCATGGCCTGTTTCGAAGTTTAACTATATTTAACCATTTTACCTCCATTTAATTCATTTTTATCTCATAAAAATCATAAATCATGCAAAATAAATCAAATTTATACGAAATTTTACATACAATAAGTAAAATATGTATGTGAGGTCATATAAAAATTTCAAGGTCAGAGACTGTTTTTAACTATTTTTAGTATTTTAAATACAATTTTAGTCATAAAAATGTAATAAAGTTACTAAAAATCATTAATTTTTAGTTTTAATTAAGTTACTAAAAACTCAGAAAAACTTTAAATCGCTTATGCATGCAACATCCTATGCTCTGATACCAATTGTTAGGTTCATATACCTATTATTAGACATTTCTAATAGTGATTTAATTAACATATTAAATTTGTCATAGTGGATCTAGTGCATGCATAATAAAATAAAAGAATAAGGAAAGAAAAACAATGTTCCTTACATTGTTTAATGGCACGAAATGGGCACAAGTAAGATCTCCTATCTTCACTTATTCTTGAGCTATGATAAGTATAAGGATGATCCTCCAAGACTCTATATTAGGAGCCCTCCTTTTGATTGCACCCAAGATTTGACCCAAAATTACTACTAATATTAACCAGACATTAGGTAGTAACATTCCCTTAATATAATTAATATTACTACACTAGTAATATTTCCTAAACATTAGTAAAATGAGTATATATGAGTTTAGAGAATTTGCATGTGTGATATTTTGAGAGAAAGGTAGAGTAAAAATGAGAACAACAATTATTCTCCTCTTCATCTCTACATGTGCCGTCCAAATGCTCCTTATGTAGAGCATTTTGGTTTTCTTATTTTGTCGTATGCAATATTCTTTATGTGTAGGTAGTAGGCTAGCATTAATAAAGCATGTAATAAGATGTTGGAGCATCTTTCCAACAACAAAATGACAAAACCAAAAACTCAAGCATGCTCACCATTTTGGACGGTGCACTTGAGTATATATGGGTCCATTTTTGTCTTCTAATATTTATCCCCCAAATGCTTAATAGTCTTATGTTTAATTATCTTACATAATCAAGTATTAATTTAATCACATAACAATTATGTGACAAATTAATAAACATATATTCACTCAACTTATTGAGTAATATTTTACCATTATATCAACATTTAATGGGTCCCATAATAGCTAGTTAGCTAAATTTACAACTTCTTGTAAATGTAAATAACTAATTACCTCTACCTCGAAATATTTATAAAACCTCAACATAATTTAGTAAATTAATATATTAATCCACTAAATCGAATCTTATTTAATCACATAATAATAAGATACAAAATCCAACTCATATAAATAAGGGATTAATTAATTCGTATCGAATACAATTAATTAATTATTTATTTATTTGGGTCTCATCCTTTAGGTGTGACCTTAAGGTATCAACTGATCACCACAGTCAACACGACAGTAACGTCAAACTCTAGTCAGCCAATTATTAGTGATTAATGTTGATCAGTTGACTTATAATTGAATCATCCCTTATGTATTCTTAATTTGAGATTTATACATGTGATCACACTATTGTTGAGGACACATACACCAACAGGTGGTGGCTTGTGGTCTCGGGTTTGGTGGGTTTGTGGGAGGTGTGGACACGGTTATAAAACCGTGTATTTGGGAGGGGGGGTGTTGTTTGGTGTTTTTGTGATGGGTTTTACATTGATTTGTTCGGGTTTTTAATATCGTAATCCTCTAATAATAATAAATAATTAACTTGTATAATAAATAATAATATTATGTAATAATTAATAATTGATGAAAAAATTATAATATTTATGTTAGGTGACGATTTGTGAAAAATTATAATTGGGTTCGGTTACGTTAATTAGTTGGATCGCTTTGAGCTACTTATTTAGAATTATTTGCCAGGTAGGGATAAATCCTACTCAACTCTTGTTTGTTAATGTAACACCGCCGCACACCAGGATGCCTTACCAAGGACCATACCAGTGTATGAAGGTGTCACCATCTCGGTTTCCCGAGGTAGTAGATCAAATAGACAATGATAGAACACTGTTAATACATTAATGTGGCCTATACAACGTAACTTATTACAGGAACTTATACAAAAGATGACTACTACTATAACTCATAATACAACACTTCTAGACTGGTAACCTGATAACTCGATTTCTCCCATCCTAGCAGCCACATGGCAACAACCAACTGTACCTGCTAAGCCAACTTCTTACTATCCCCGAATGGATCACCACAGTTTTGAAAACATAACACGGGGTTAGTTACTGAGCAATTAAAATAAGACAAGTACGATAAATAACCAGCTGATCATCCACCAACCCCGGTCTCCCGATCTCATACAGTAACCGACTACACCCCGAAGTGTGTAGCCCTGCTAGACTACCCATCGCAACAGGTAATCCTCGCCGCCAGTGGGTGACCGCAGCCCATCCCCACCTAGTCCAGCTCATCAACGAGCGACTAACAATCCATGTCCCTTAATGTGCACATCCCCTCTCATGACGGGTTCCACGGAGGGCGAACTAGAGTGTGAAGCCACTCCTGCAAGTAACTCCACCACAAACACAACATACACAGCCTCACAGCTGTCACAACACCACAACCATAACAACACAACCACACCAACACCATCACCACAACATCCAAACTCCGATGATCAGCAGATAACGACAATCACAATACAATCAAGTCTTAAATCAATGAACAGTAAAGTGAGTAGGGAAACCCTACCTCATCGCAAATCGTGAAACACATCCATACATAGCCAAGCAAGACTCCAAAGTGCATCCTACAACGATAGCCATCCCCTATTATACAGCTATCCTCAAATCTATCAAAGAAGACACAAGGCAAAGACTTACCTAATAACACGCATCGACGACGTTGTAGACAATAACCACGCACGCAACCTTCCTAAATGAATCCCGTTTTCCCCTTGGTGGAGGTGTAGACTATATACATGAGAGTATAAGGAGATAGGTTGATAAGAGAGAAAGGTAGGCTAGGTTTAGAGAAAGAGGAACTGTCGAGGAAATGAGGAAAAGGAAATGAATATCGCGAACTTTCGTTTTATATTAACACGTCGACAACAACCATACTCGGTCGAGTACTGGAGTACTCGGCCGAGTAGGCTCTACTCGGTCGAGTATAGGTGATACTCGGCCGAGTAGCCTCTGCTAGGTCGAGTAAACAAATCCTATAACGCTTATGTTACAAGCCTGGTCCCTCACCCATTCCTCCCTACGGTCTATCTTGGTCAACAGGGTCGGTCCACAGAGTCTTTGAATATCCTGGGTATTACAGTTAATAATCGGTATTGTAGTTGATTTATAAAGAAGTGAAATTGTTCATATGTTGATAAGTGAAATTGATCATATGTTGATAAGTGAATTGTTCATATATTGATATTATTGTATTTGTTGGAAGGGAGAATTATATTACATTGTGTTGGTTGTTATTAATAAATTATGTTGAGATGGGTTTAAATAGCTATCGTTGATTGTGAATGTGGAAATTGTGATAAGCTATGTTACAGTCAGATGTACGTTGTTGAGGGACTTTGTACTCTGGGGTGAATGGTAATATGTACATTGTGAGGGAGGGGTACAATTATATGATGGCGGTACGTTGTTAAGGAGGGGTACCAAAGTAATATGATCACGTTGTTAAGGGAGGTGTGCTAAGTCATGGAAAGGAGCACGTTCTTAAGGAAGTAGTGTAATGTGAATGGAATTGGATTGTCTATGTAATACCCGTCCTTTTTGGGACCCGTTGAATGTCGTTTACTGGCCTTAAACACATGTCTAGACCTTTGGTAGCCTTACGAGTTTAGCCTTACGACATAGTAACCCTTTGAGTCTAGGAGGCTCGATCTAGCGAAGGCTACTCGATCGAGTATCTCAGTCACTCGATCGAGTAGAGGCCACTCGATCGAGTCAGTTACATACTCGATCGAGTTACTGGAGTTCAGCGGTAAAATATAAATCGTGGAATCATGAAACCAAAATCATTTTGTTTCATTTTCTCCTAAACCTAAGTGCCATCAAATCTCTCTCCTTTACCTATATTCATCCTTTTGGAGCCTTTGGGAGTGAAGACACCATGGGGATTAGAAGCATGAGTCGGGTAGCGGTCTTGTCGCCGGAATGCTATGTACAGGTATTTCATCATCATCATCATCATCATCACCATCATCATCGTCTTCCTTAATTCTATTTATGGTTGTGGTAGTAGTAATACATTGTCATACTGTTTGTAATAGGTGGTTGTGGTGGTTACTTATCGTCTTATGGTCATATGCGGTATTGCTGCGGATTGCTAAAGGTAGGTTTTCCTACTGAGTACTGTTGGTTGTTTAGTATGTTGTTTGTAATGTCCAATTGTATTAGTATTGTAATTGGTAGTGTGGTTTGGTTGTATAGTTGGTTGGATGTGTGTGTCTGTGGTTCGCGAGGCGCGTCTTTGGCTGAGTGGAGTCACTTGCGGGAGTGGCTTCACGCCCTTGATTCGCCCCTTGTGGTTCCCGTCACAAGGGGGATGTGCACATTAAGGAACTTGGGTTTTTGCTTGGTATTGATGAGCGGGGATTTGGTGGGAACGATTACGGTCCCCCACTAGCGGCGTGGAATATCTGTTGTTGTGGATATTCTGGCATGGCTACATACTTTAATGTGTAGTCAGGTGTGTGGAGATGTGATGGAGTTGGGTGATTGGAGGAGCTGTTGGGTGAATCTTTGTCGTATTTATTTTTGTGTGTTCCTTCAGTTACTGACCTTGTGTGATGTTGTTTGTGTTTTCTTCTTGTGTTTAATCTACCGTGATCCATTATGGTGAGCAGTCGGTCTTAGCAGGTTGATATGTGGAGCTTAGCTGGGTGCTTTAGAGGGACGTGTCTTCCACGGGTTATGGCAGAGATAGTATCACGTAGTTGTTAGATGTCACGAGTTCTATCTTTTATTTTGTTGATAACTTGTAAATAAACATAATTGTTCTTCTATCGACATTTGATATTTACTGTTCCTCGGGCAACCGAGATGGTAACGCCCTTATCTGCTCGGGAAGGTCTTGTTAAGGCTCCTTGGTATATGGGGGTGTTACAAAGTTGTATAAGAGCGACGGTTTTGGAACCTGTAACCAATGAGCCTAATGAATGTAGTAAGTCTAATAAAATGAACCTGGTGTATGTGTTTTGGGAGCCCCGACAATTGGTTGATTTTGGGTGGGAAGGCGCCCTCATTCCAAAATCCTGGCCCCAATATGCTTAAGCCAGCCACTTCGTATGGGAATATTTAATCGGGAATTGTGTGTGTATAGTTGTGTGTGGTATGTAGAGTGGATATAATTGTGTTTGAGTCTGAGGTAATGTCTTGTGTGTGTAAGTGGTAGTGCAAGAACATGCAAGTGTTGTGAATAGCTTGGAATGCGTGTGTATATAGTCGAGAATGGCGGATGTGTTGGAAGTTTAAATAAGAACATTTGATAATGTGACCGTTAGTTGTGGAATGCAAGTCTCAATTTATATGCCTTAGGTAGTATTAATTGTCATGTGATGCTGTGGAAATTGATAGGTAAATGATTTGGTATACCCTTGTGAATAAGTATAACAATGTGAATCGTAATTTGTGATTGTCGGATTGTCGTGATATGCCAAACCATAGGGCAAGTATGAGTAGTGAGTAATAGTTGACTCGCCGAATGGAATGTTTAATATATTGTAATCACGTGTTGGACGATCAAATATGGATATGCGTAAGTAAAAGTAGAATAATGTTGTTGTTTTATATGTACATGTGAGTTGAAGTACGTCATAGTTGGATTACTTTGTAAAGTGTTGGTATAGAATGGAATAATATGTGTAGTGTCGGATAAGATAGTCGTGTTGCATTTAGGTTAGTGCTAATGGATAGTAATTGGATGGAAATAATCAGTGACGAGTTCCACATACACCTTGGACTCGGAACGAGTTGTTGTTTTGCCGGAACCTTTAATCGAATTCGTAACCTTTGACCTTATTCCTAGTCTTTTTCGCCCGAGTACGAGTGCCTACACGACCGAGTAGAACCTACTCGATCTAGTAGTTGGGTTATTGGATCGAAATCGTTGGATCTGCTAGCGGAAACTCGATCGAGCAACTCCAACTCGATCGAGTAAAGGCTACTCGATCGAGTAACCGAGTCACTCGATCGAGTAAGTGCTATAGTACCCGTATTATAACGGGATTCATATGCTCTATTTCACTCATTATATTTTATTTCTTCTCTTACTCAAACCCTAAAATTCTTCTTGAGACCCTTTTCTCTCAAAGTTCTTGTGTAGATTGTGATTAAATACTCTTAAAATTTTCTTGTTAATTCACTCAACCAATTTGCAACTCAGCCAAGGTAAGATTGCTACTCTCTTTCTTTGTTTTTAATCAATTGGTAGCATGTAAAAGTGTTGATTTTTATGAAAATTCGATTTGTACCCATGGATTTTGGTTTATAGTTGTTGTATTTTGGTAAAGATTGCTTTAATTCATTGTTATTTATGCTAAAATTTGTAAAATCAAACCGATTTGTTAGTATGTTTGGGCCAAAATTTCTGGGTTTATTCTACAAAATTGGATTTTTGTTCATCTTTTGCATACCTAAAGGGGAAAATAGAGTAAGGAATGTTGTTGGTATCATGGTTAAGGTTGATTTTGGCTAATTTCACTCAACATTTCATCTAAAAATTTCGTCTTAAAAGTGCCCCAAAACTGAAGTTCGCCCCAAATTTTGTGATAATGATCTTTTAGTGAAGCTATTTTTGAGGGATTAAGATCCCAATACTCCTAATAATTGTTAAAAGTTGGTGTTTTGAAGCTTTGAAACCGTCTTTTGTGAAGTATGAAAGTAAGGTGACTTGGAAAATTTTTCATTGTCTTAAAAGGTTCACTTAAAGTTTTTGCTCCTCTATCGATGAGTATTATTTGAAAAGTTCATTTTGATCAAGTAAGAATCTTTTTCGTGTCACTAAAACCTGTTGAAACAGATGTCAAGAGCCGCCGCTGTGACCCGTCAGAGCAAGAGATCTGGAGCCTATGAGCCTGAGGTGGGAGAAGGGAGTCAGGGGCCTACCGTTCCACCAGTTCCTGAGTATCCTACTGTTGTCTTTGCTGAGTTTAAGCAAACAGATGCCTTTATTGAGTTGATGAAATGTTGTATGAAACCCACTAGGTCCATTGACACGGGCATTCTTGATGACCTGAAGATAGTGGTGGATGTGAGACATATCTTCGAGACCTTGGGTTTGACGGGGTTGTATCACCTCAGGAAGCACTCTTACCCTTTCTTGACCCTGGAGCTTATGAGCTCTTTTGCTTACGATGCGGTAGCTAAGACCATGGAGTTCCGTTTGATGAACACCAGCTTTCTCTTTTCTATGGACCAATTTGCTTCTCACCTTAGACTTGACCGACCTAAGGAGGGATTTCTTAGAGATATCCCGACTGAGTGTGAGGCTAGGAGCTTCATGCCCTATTTCACTGGTAAGATTGCTCCTACTTCGAGTAACATGTTGATTAATGATGTTCAACATGTTACTCTGAAGATCTTCCTCCAAGCTTTGATCTGTCTGCTTTATGATAGAAAGGATGTGAGTAAGTTAAACTCACATGAGGTCATGTTGTTAGTCACCTACCCGAATCCCACCCGAGCGCAGTGAGTCTCGTTTAGTGCCCCGGCCATCGTTTGTGCTAGTTTGGCTTTGATGGCCACATCCTCGACCCGGTACTTGAGTTGTGTTGCCATTGCCACCCGGTTAGCTGAGCGGTTGACTACCTTTGAGACCTCTTCGGCTCTCAAACCTATGGTCCCAGTTGTTCCCACCTTGGATAGAGCTTATTTCATCGACCAGAAATGGTTGAGAACCTTGGAGGATAATGGGTTAGCTTGGAGGGTGTGAGGTATGAGTTGGATGAAAGTGCCTGACTCAGAGCATCTTCCAGTGACTGAGCCTTTGACCGCGGCGGGGGTTGCATCGGACTCAGACGATAATGAGGCCGCCCCTACCCAACAGTATTACCTTATAAATGAGGGCCTTTTGGAGGTGATGCCGGAGCCGACCAAGGGAGACCAGGCTAAACCTGATGACCAGGTACCTACGGTGGGGAGAGGTCCCAGACGAGTGAAAGAGAGGGTTGGTGAGACTCAGCCTGTGTAGCCCATGCCTCCATAGTACTAGTATTCCGGCTACCCTTCTTCCTTTAGTCCCGCAATGCAGGTGAGTGAGGTTGCAGAGAGGGTGTCCAACACCTTGTTGCTCCGGAACATTTATAAGATGACACACGTGCAGGGCATTGCGACCAACTTGTCCCAAACAGTTTGGTGGAGAGGTGTCGGGGATGATAGTGGAGTCTTCCACTCTTATGGAGTAGACCCGGCCACATGGGGGGAACCTAAGAGCTATCCTTTCGGTTGCCTGGCGCCATGGCGAGTGGGAGGCGACCCGGGTACAGGAGCTACCGCAGGAGGAGGCACATCTAGAGCCAGCACATCTGGTGGAGGAGGAGGAGACGAGGAGATGGAGGAGGATCGAGGTGGCGACATCGAGTGATTGCTTCTTGTTGTTGTTGTCTAGCGGACGTGTGATTTGTTTTCTTGTGTTTCTTCACACATTGGATTTGTTTTTGGTTTGTAATTGGCCATACGGCCGTACTTTGTCGGATTGTTTAGACTCTTAGTGTAGGTGAATGATGTCGGGGTGAAACCCCGGAGTTTGGCTAGAATATATTTACTTTTGTTGGCGTTGGAGGGTGACCTGACCAGTGGATACTCGATCGAGTGCCCTCTACTCGATCGAGTACCTGCTGGGTGTGACCTTGGCAGTGTACTGGTTTCTCGGTACTCGATTGAGTACGCCTTACTTGATCGAGTAGTCTAGCCAGACTCGATCGAGTGCCTTCAACTCGATCGAATAGCCCCTGTTGACCCTATATTCCGTTCTTTAGCATTTGTGAGAGGAATTGAATGCTCATATTTTGTGCCGTGTTTAGTGGTCATGCTTCGATATTTCGTATTACATCCCATATGTTATCAAGGTGGTTATGTTAATTTAATGAGATGTCATGTTTCTCGCTAATTTCTAGTCTTTCTAAACGGTGGCTAAGTTGTATCATCGTGAATGATAATTTCGAACTAGATATATGTTGCGTATTCATGTTACAAAATAAGTAAGCAATTTTCACACACATTTGGTTTGATGTCGTTGCGTTTCATGAACTCATTTTTCATTTGTTTTCCCGAAGTATATACACTTGTATACATATTATCTAAGTAATTTCAATGAGGTACTATGATGGTTGTTGGTCTCAATGTATGTAAAATTGTTTCATAATGTCAAGCTGTGTGGAGTTATCATTTCGTGTAATATTTTTAACTCGTCTTGAAGGTGAACTTCAGGGACGAAGTTCCTTTTTAAGAGGGGAAGAGTAATCTCGCATGAGGAAAATGATAAATTTTGACAAAAATATCATATTTTGAGTAGATTGTTGGTAAAGTTTACCATATTTTTGTACTCCATTTTGGGTTACTTAACCATTTTGTGAAGGTAATGCATGTAGTGGCGATGCAATGTTAAGTGAAATTTATTAAGTAATTTGAATTGATTTAAAAGTTGTGGTAAGGATTTAAATGAATATTAATCTATTATGGTATAAGTGACTGATAATTTACTACACTTTGGTGATTAGTAATTAATTGTTATTGATGATTAATTGTTGGATGAGTAAATGGAATAGTTATGCCAGATGAGTATGATATGTATGATGTATGGAATCGTGCAGTGTTAAAATTCGGTTAGTAAGGTAGAAGTAATAGTCAGTGTTAGTGTGTTTCCGGGTATAATGCATGCTTGATGACTCGGTAGGAGGTCGTATTGAATGGTATGTTTGCTGAGGTAGATGATGATGATGATGATGATGATGATGATGATGAGTAGTGGGCGTAAACAGATAGGTGAAATATAGGATTGGTTGTGTCGATACTTGTTGGGATGAGTTGTCGTCAGTTACCTTAGTTCATGTTACAACTTAAGTCGTGGGGGAGGATGAGTTGAACTTCGGGGACGAAGTTCTTTTAAAGGGGGAAACTGTAATACCCATCCATTTAGGGACCCATTGACCTTCGTTGACTGACCTTAGACACATGTCTAGACATTTGGTAGCCTTACGAGTTTAGCTTTACGACATAGTAACCCTTTGAGTCTAGGAGGCTCGATCTAGCAAAGGCTACTCGATCGAGTAGCTCAGTCACTCGATCGAGTAGAGGCCACTCCATCAAGTAAGTTACATACTCGATCGAGTTACTGGAGTTCAACGGTAAAATATAAATCGTGGAATCGTGAAACCAAAATCATTTTGTTTCATTTTCTCCTAAACCTAACTGCCGTCACATCTCTCTCCTTCACCCATATTCATCCTTTTGGAGCCTTTGGGGGTGGAGACACCATGGGGATGGGAAGCATGGGTCGGGTAGCGGTCTTATCGCCGGAATGTTATGTATAGGTATGTCATCATCATCATCAACATCTTCCTTAGTTCTGTTTATGGTTGTGGTAGTAGTAATATATTGTCATACTGTTTGTAATAGGTGGTTGTGGTGGTTGCTTGTCGTCTTATGGTCATATACGGTATTGCTGCAGATTGCTAAAGGTAGGTTTTCCTACTTAGTACTGTTGGTTGTTTAGTATGTTGTTTGTAGTGTCCGATTGTATTGGTATTGTGATTGGTAGTGTGGTTTGGTTGTATAGTTAATTGGATGTGTTTGTTTGTGGTTTGCAAGGCGCGTCCTCGGCTGAGTGGAGTCACTTGTGGGAGTGGCTTCACGCCCTTAATTCGCCCCTTGTGGTTCCAGTCACAAGGGGGATGTGCACATTAAGGAAGTTGGGTTTTTGCTTGGTATTGATGAGCGGGGATTTGGTGGGAACGATTGCGGTCCCCCACTAGCGGCGTGGAATATCTGTTGCGATGGATATTCGGGCAGGACTACATACTTTAGTGTGTAGTGAGGTGTGTGGAGATGTGACGGAGTTGGGTGATTGGAGGAGGTGTTGGGTGTATGTTTGTCGTATTTAGTTTTGTGTGTTCTTTCAGTTACTGACCGTGTGGTGTGTTGTTTGTGTTTTCTTCTTGTGTTGTGTCTGTTGTGATCCATTATGGTGAGCAGTCGGTCTTAGCAGGTTGATATGTGGAGCTTAGCTGGGTGCTTTGGAGGGACGTGTTTTCGACGAGTCATGGCAGAGATAGTATCACGTAGTTGTTAGATGTCACGAGTTGTATCTTTTTTTTTTGTTGATAACTTGTAAATAAACATAATTGTTCTGCTATCGACATTTGATATTTATTGTTCCTCGAGCAACTGAGATGGTAACGCCCTTATCTGCTTGGGAAGGTCTTGTTAAGGCTCCTTGGTGGATGGGGTGTTACAGCCTATCGTATGTTCTTGTTGTTAGTATTTATTCCTACTCAACCTCGTGGTTGACTGTGTATTCGTGAACACCTGTGATGAACCATAATGGGGACCAGATTTGACAGGTACTACATATTAGCTGACTTGGGAGCTTATGGGAATGCGTGAGGATTTGTCCTGTCTACCTAGAAGTCTAGACCGCATAAAGTATCTAATCACTTTATTTATTTCCGCTGTGAGTTGTACCTTAATTTATATTAAGTTTTAGTTGGTTAATTTGTAATGAACATGTAATCGCTAAAGTTTTTCTTTAAATTACTTTGGTTTGTTGAACTTTGTTATTCACTACCTCGGAAAACCGAGATGGTAACACTCTCATTTACTTGGGATGTCTAGCTAAAGACTCCCTGAATAAATGGGGTGTTACAAATTGTTAGTTTCTTAATATGATTGTGAGTTTATTTTTTATAAAAAAAGGTAATAAATAAATCTTGGAAAGTTATATTCAAGAAGAAATGGAGGCGATGTATCGTCAATCTCTAGGGGGAGAATTTTCAATTTGAAGCTCATATTGGTAATATTTTTTTTGTATTATATTATATTTCTCAAGTAGGTAATTTTATTTCTCAATTTAGTTGTATTATATTTTATACAATTTGTATTATTAATTTAATTTAGTAATATTTCTTTTAAACTAAGTTATTTTATATTAGTAATATTTTATTATAGCTAACTTGTTTTGTTTTAATATTTTGTTTAGTTTCGGAAGATCCATTTAATCAAGGAGAGACGTCCACAGCTACTAAAAACGTAAAAGGAAAAAAATGTACAACCTTCCTTTGTTTGGACTTACTTCGAAAAAGTTGTGGTTCCAAATACGACCGACAAATTCATGTGCATTTGCAAGATATGTCGACAAGATAAAAACATGTAAATTATTTAATTACTACCGGTGACAGCTATGGAAGCATGAATCGTCATTTAAGCAAACCACGTGGTATCACGAAAGATAGTCATTTGAGCGACAATCCTCAACAACAAACTCAAACTCTTCTTTCCGGGTTTATGAGTTCACAACCCGACGGAGGTAAGTCTTTTATTTACTCTCATAGTAATATGGTTAAGCAAATGGCTAGATTTGTTATTTCCGATGAACAACCTTTTTCTTTTTGTGATAACCCGAAATCTGCACGTTTGAATAAAAGAGCGTTTCAACCCGCTTATAAACCTATTAATAGACAAAGCTTACAAAGACATTATTTTAAACAATACTGTGAAGAAAAAGACGCTTTAATTGAATATTTTGATAAATATGATGGTCGAGTCGCTCTAACTAGCGATTGTTGGACTTCTAGAGTAAACGATCCTTTCATATGCATTACCGCTCATTGGATAGATAGTATTTTTATTTTGCAAAAACGTATAATTGCTTTTGATCTTATGGATGAGGTGCATTCGGGTTATAACATTTTTTTACGTATTAAAGAAACTTGTGAAGAGTTTAAAATAATTGACAAAAGTTTTTCTATCTCGTTTGATAATGCTTCCACTAATACAAAATGCATTGAATATCTTATTAGTAAAATGGCAAAACTTCTAATACTTGATGGTGAACTTGTATATATAAGATGTTGTGCTCATATTATTAATTTATCCGTTCAAGAAGGAATTAGTTTTCTTGACCCTTTAATTATGCCCATTAGAAAATGTCTCCATTGGGTTCGAAAAACTCAAGCCGTTGCCAATACAAAGAGTTGTGTGAAAAAAATGGACTAGATACAGTTGATTGGTCTAAAGATTGTCCGACAAGGTGGAATGACACCTACTATTTGCTAGAAAAGGCCATTAAATACAAAAAGGTAATTACTGAATTGTATAACATACATCACAAAACACAAGAAAATGAGGAAATTTACGAGTCTATGTGGGTAATTACTAGACATGTTTGTGATCTTTTAAGTGCATTTAAGAGTGCTACACTTATTTTCTCTTATGTTTATGAGCCTAATGTACATTGGGTTATTTATGCATGATTTTTATGATGCTGAAAAAGCCAAGTCCTGGTTAAACCATGTTATAGTCTATATGAAGAAAAAGTGGATGGATTATTTTACTGAATTTCCTAAAATATATGGTATTCCATGCATACTTAATCCGTGTGTTAAAGTTCCAAGTTTAAAGAACATGCTAGAATATTATTATGAGTTGTTAAAAATCAATTATGACGTTGACGCTTATATTAGTAGTTGTCTTAGTATTTTGCGTAAACTATGTGCTATTTATGCTCGACCTACCCCGCTAACACTAACAACCGACGGTAATGGGCAAAAGAGTAGTCGTATGGACTCTAAACTACGATCTATTTTATGGAGAAAAAGGGGTTCTTCCTCCTCCACCCCTTCCGCGACCAAAAATCTTGATGACTATTTGGCTTTTGGACCGACCAAAGAAGAAGTTAACGTCCTTGAATATTGGAGTGTACATTCGGCCCATATCCATTATTGCCAAAAGTTTCTAGGGATTGTCTTGTTGTTCCAACATCCATAGTGGCGTCCGAGTCTGCTTTTAGTGCAGGTGGAAGAGTGTTCACCGAACAAAGATCAAGCTTAGGGCAGGAGACAATAAAAATGTGCGTGATCAAGAAAGATTAGGATTTGGCAAGGGACCGATTACAAGGCCTTGAATATCAAGCGAGTCTTATTGAAGAAGAGCCATTGCTTTTAATCGACCGCGAAGACGTCATTTCATCTCAAAAATCTGGAGTACAAGGTTAGAATTCCTACCACCATCCTAGCCTAGTAATTACGGTAAGTCAGGTAAGTAAAGACTACTTGGGCTTTGATTCTTTCGAGATACGTAGGCATCTTAATTATTATAATTTTTAAATTAATATCAAATTAATTTAATTTGGTATTATTTGAAAGAGTTGTAATAATTTCGAGCAAGCCTTTTTTTTAATATCAAATCTTAATTATTGTAATTTAAAAATTTATATTATAGAGTTATGTCATGAGAATAATCCCAACTAAGCCTCCATTTCTCATATTAATCCACACTAGTATTTAACTCAGAAAAATCTCAACTATTGCATCATTTATCTTTCACTATATTGTTGGAAGGGGAACTTGTACAACCGGTTTCCCTTACTATAACCTTAGAATTAGTCTGTTAAACTCCATTTTAATCAAAAACAAAAACAAAACATCTAACTTCTTCATCCCCCCAATCAAAAACCCATGGCATGTTTGGAAACCTATAATTGGAATTGAATTCCGTAATTGAAACATTTCAAGCGTTTGGCAACCCCTAGAATTTGGAATTGGAATTGAAGCCAATTCTTCATCAATTCATACCTAGTTAATATTTGAGGCTCTCAAATGCCTACTATATAGTAGTCATTTCAATTCCATCACTATCTACATTTTTTTGTTATGCAAATTTCATCACGATATTTTTATTTATAATATTTTTGACAATCGCAAATATTTTTCGTGACAGTATTTATTTATTTTCAAATAAAAAAAATTCATGACCTCGACCCATATTCGTCCCGCCCAATTCCAAATCCAATTCCATGGGTTCCCAAACGAACTTTTGGAATTGGATTTGGAATTGAATTCAAACATTTTGATTTTTACAATTTAAATCATAAAATTTGAAGCGATTCCGTGTTTCCAAACACTGCCTAAATTAATTTCCTCAAATTGATTTCAATTTCTTTATTCAGCTGTTGAACGAATTGATGATATAAACCAGGAGCTTTTGCATTCCAAATTACCAACCCACATCAATATATCATTACCTGTTGGGATAAATTTTTGATAATTTTATGGATAATAGACAAACTCAAAGATCTACGATTTCAACTGCTAATCATCAGAGACAATATTCTGATAATTTTATAGGTAATGCTTTTTGGGCTCCCTCCAATGCTACTGCTCCACATGTTAGATCTCATTCTTCATCTTCACTTATAAAGATTTCTATCTTTTTTGTTCCACGTTACCACTTAGAGTCTTTCTTTTTAGTATACAGTTTTAATCTGTAATGTAATTAACATTTTCAATTAAAAAGTTTAAATCTTTGATGGCATTTCAGTTTAATTTTGCTAATCATTGATATATGGGTTTTAATTTATATGGTTTTGCTTGTAATTTTCAGTGATTTGAGGAAATTTATTTTTATTTACAAGTAAATGAAACTGACTTTCGGCTGAAAGTTTCTGTATGCTTATATGGTGGAGCGATTTTTTGTTGGAACTGGAAGTGATTGAGTTAAAAAGCTTCTTCCTTCACACTTTGGCTTAACTTGAATTACAATTTTTGTGTATTTTTATGGAGGTGGCATTTTTTTATCTACTACTCTGTAATATTTAGTTCACCATATTGTAGGAAATGTAGTATTCTGTTAATTGATTCACGGGTGAAGAAATGGAGAAGAAGAAGAAGAAGAAGAAGAAGAAGAAGAAGAAGAATGGCAAATGAAGAAGGAAGAAGGGACCTACATCATGACCTGTTGGGAAACCGTTTGTAGCAGTTCAAATATGGGACGAGTTCACTGCAAGTTAAATGATGTCATAGTTATGATTTTTCTGAGTTAAACACCCACCACAATCGTCACCAACCATCCCACCACCATGCCGCCACCTTCCTCCTTTCTTCGTTTTCGTTTTCGTTTTTTTTTATTTATTTTTTTTTCGGTCAGATCTGAAGTTTATGATTTTTTTTTTCCTGAGTAAAGTTGTGTGTGGTGTTGTTGTGATAGTGGAGATGTGAGTCTTTTTTAACAACCGTCACCAACCACGCCGTCACCTTCCTTTTCGTTTTTTTTCTTTCTTTCTTTCCGGTCAGATCTGAAATTTCTGGTTTTTTTTTGTTTTTTTTTGTTTCGGGTAAAGTTGTGTATGATGTTATTGTGATGGTGGGATGTGAGTCTTTTCTAAAAACAAATACTAAATGTGGTTTTTTTTTTAATAAAACAAGTACATTATTTACATTAGCATATTTTAGATCTTTTTTTTTTTAAAGAAATTGTGATTTTTGTTTTAGATTTAGTTTTTGAAAAAAAATTATAATTTGTTTAATTTTAGATCTAAAAAAAGATCTCAATAAGTTGTTAACTTTTAGATCTTGTTTAATTTTGTGAAATCTTTTTATTAAAATTACATTTTTCTTTATTAAAATTGCATTTTTCTCTATTAAAATTACACTTATTAAAGTTATAATTTTTTCCATTAAAATTACACTTTTCTCCATTAAAATTACACTTTTTTATATTAAAGTTACATTTTTCCTGTTAGTTACATTTTTCTCTATTAGTAAAGTTACACTGTTCTCCATTAAAATTACACTTTTATCTATTAAAATTACACTTTTATCCATTAAAGTTACACTTTTTTTTGTGAACTAAAATTACACTTTGCTTTATTAAAGTTACATTTTTTTCTATTAAATTTACACTATTTCCTATTAAAATTACACTTTTTTCTGTTAAAATTACACTTTTTTCTGTTAAAATTACACTTTTGTTGCTTAAAATTACACTTTTTTTCCGTTAAACTTACACTTTTGTCTGTTAACATTACACTTTTGTTAGCTAAAATTAAACTTTTTTCTGTTACAATTACACTTTTCTTAGCTTAAATTACACTTTTGTTGCTTAAAATTACACTTTTGTCTGTTACAATAACACTTTTTCCTTGTTAAAATTACACTTTTGTTAGCTAAAATTACACTTATCTCAATTAAAGTTACCCTCTCAATTACTAAAGTTTCACTCTCAATGGACTAAAATTATATTCTCAATGAACTAAAGTTACATTTTCAATGGACTAAAGTTGCACAATTTGGACAATTTGGACTAACTAATGGAGTTATTAGTAATTTACACAATTTGGACTAAAGTTACACAAATTTGGACTAAAGTTATACAATTTGGACTAAAATTACACAATTTGGACTTAAATTACACAATTTTGGACTGAAAATACAAAATTTGGACTATATTTGGACTAAAAATACACTATTTACAACTAAATTTGGACTAAAAATACACTATTTACGACTAAATTCGGAGTAAAAATACACAGTTTGGACTAAAGTTACACAATTCATTTTTTTTGAGTCATTGAGATTGTGCAATTTCAATCATTGTCCACTAAAGTGTAACTTTAGTAAATTAATAATGTGTATCTTTTATCATTTTATAAGTGTAATTTTAGTCAACAAAAGTGTAATTTTAGTCCACAAATGTGTAACTTTAGTACATTGATAGTGTGCATCTTTTATCATTTTATGAGTGTAATTTTAGTCCACAAAAGAGTAATTTTAGTACACAAAAGTGTAATTTTAGTCCACGGAACTGTATTTTTAGTCAACAAATGTGTAATTTTTGTCCATAAAAGTGTAATTTTTGTCCATAAAAGTGTAATTTTAGTCCACGAAATTGTAATTTTAATCCATAAAAGTGTAATTTTAGTCCACAAAAGAGTAATTGCAGTTCACAAAAGTGTAATTTTAGTCCACGGAAGTGTAATTTTAGTTCATAAAAGTGTAATGTAAGTCCACAAACGTGTAATTTTGTCCATAAAAGTGTAATTTTAGTCTACGGAAGTGTAATTTTAGTCCAGAAAAGTGTAATTTTAGTCCATAAAAGTGTAATTACAGTCCACAAATACGTAACTTTAATCCTCAAATGTGTAAGTTTAGTCTACAAAAGTGTAACTTTAGTTTATTGAGGTTGTAATTTTAGTCCATGACGATGTAAATATAATCATTATAAGTCATTTTTATATGAAAATTTGAAAAATAACAAATATCAAAATAAGACCAAAACATCAAAATTGAAAAAATAAATAAAAAAAACGCAAATGAAAAAAAAACGGGTCAATGAAAATAATATTTGATCTATTTTATTAGATCTAAGATCAAAATAAAAGAAACTCACAAATTTGAAACAAGATTGTATAGCAAGACGATATTTGCGGAAAAAAAAAACAACAAAAAAAATAAAAACAACATCGAAACATTAATTTAAAAAAAAAATAAAAATAAAAAACGTCCTGCTGGTGGCGGTGGTGGCGGCGGTGGTGGGGATGGCAACGGTGGTGGTGTCGGGTGGGTGGTGGTAGGTGGGTGGTGAATGAGAAATAGATGAGTAAATGATTTTTTTGGATTTTTTTGTTTTTTTATTTGTTTGGTTTTTTGGGGTTTTTTTTTGGGTTTTTTGATTTTTTTGGGTTTTTTATTTTTTTGGGTTTTGAGAGAGAAGATTAGTGAAATGTGTGAGATGAGAGAGAAGTGAGCGAGTGGAAAATATATATAGTGCATTAGTTTGTGCGCGGGATCCTACCTAGTATTATACTCCCTCCAATTTCATTTACACAAAATCTCATTGAAGACGGGCGATATCCGTCACAAGCTTGTGACGGATACCGTTTTCTCTCACAAAATACCCATTGAGAGGTAAGTGGGAAGCACATGGGGGTGCCCCACGTTGTCCCCTCTCCCTTTTTGTGAGAGGTCTTCAGCTTGTGACGAGATTAGCCCGTCACAAGCAAGACGCTTTGTTTCATTTATTGTTCCTCTTTCCCTTTCCATCCATTTTTCTTATTGTTCCCTCTTTTCTTTTTTGGACAACTTTGTGTGGTCCAAAATTAATTTAATGTGGGGTCATGTGTTTTGGGTGGTCCAAATTAATTCCCTTATTTCTTATACCAAAAAGAAATGGGAAAAAATTAAATTGGAGGGAGTATTATATTTTGTGCCCTTTAATTTGTTTGTGCGAGGAGTATTGTAATTTGTAGTTTTGTACTTCCGTAGTGAATTCAAGAGGGAGCAAATTCACGTCATGTTAACATGATGTTTTTTATGGGAAATTGCAATATCTTATCACTTTATAAGAAAAATATCTTTAATTCTTTTCTTTTTGGATTTTTTATTATATGCCTAGTGAGTATAGGATAGAAAAACCCACCAAATTTATTTTTTAAGGAAATAAATCAAATTAAAAGCATTTTTGTCTTTTTGTGCATTATACTTGTGGTTGTAATTTGTGCATATGAGTAATAAGTATTCAAATTTCAAGGCATACATATATATAAAATACAAAACTTACTCCCTCCCATCCAGACCAAAGGTTACAGTTGCTTTATCATACTTGTCGAGTCACGTTTTGTAACGTGCATATCTTTAGTTACACATTATTAAAAATTATAAAAATTTGATATTCTTATAGCATTCATGACGATCAATCAAACAAGGCCTCACATGACTATATTTTGTCTTATAGATTAAGAATAATATCAAAGATTTCCTACGACTATAAATAGTGCCAAAAAGCAACTGTAACCTTTGGTCTTAATGGGAGGGAGTATAACGGCTCTTTAACTTAATTTGATTTTATTTATTTTTTTCCTTCTTTAACACTTCTTTCCTTTTTATAAATAACCCATAATGTCATAATCCATTTTCAGTTGAAATTTCAATAATTATGTAATTGAATTTCAAAATAATTATGTCATTTCTAGTACGGAATAAATATAGGTGTTTCGATTACGTATTATGCATTTCCCTAATTTTTTTTTTATTTTAAATTCAAACAACAACACACTTCACTACTACAAATCCAGGCAACTACAACGCCCCTTTAACAACGATTATTCACGAAAATCACAATAGACGTTGTAGAATGTATGGCGCGAATTTTACTAAAATCAATTACAACGGGTATGGTTATAAAAACCATTGTTATTCGTTTTAACAACGGGTCACACATGAACAACTGTTGTTAATAATTTGGCGCAAAATTGGCGCAAAGTTAGTGAAAAGTAATCACAACGGTTATTTTTGAAACCCGTTGTTAAAACTTATTTAACAACGGGTGTTTTTTACAACCGTTGTTAAAACATATTTCACAACGATTGTTGTTTAATAACCGTTGTCAATACCTTCCATACTCTAAACCACACAAACACAAGTCTGCTGCAGCCACAAAACACAAACCTTAATACATACACAAACACAAACCCAAAGAAGAACAAACACAAACACAAAACACACACTTTCTCATCGTCTCTTTCTCTCTTTCTCTCATCGTCGCTTTATCTTCTCGCCGTCACTTTGTTGATTTTATCGTCTCTTTACGTACGTTACTGTAATTATCGGGTTTGTTTCATCGTCATTATTTTATTTTTCTAATTATTTCATTTCCATGTATGTGTTTTTATCGACCATTAGGTTCCGTTCAAAGATCTGCTAATTATTTCATTTCCATCTTCTTTGGTGTCCTTCAATACGGATCGAGCATAGTAAGAGTCTTAAGGATGATATCATTCATTTTGTTGGAGTTTGGAGTTTGTTTTGAAAGATTAAGGAGAGGGTTAATTTATTTGGAGTTTGTTTTAGCAGTTAGGGTTTGGAGAATATATTGAGATAATGGAAATGCATGTTAGTTGAGATAATGCAATGTATTTATACTAAGCAATGTGTGGGTTGAGTTGTTTTTTAATTAATATATATGTTAGGAAGTTGTGCCATAATCAGCATCATCATATCTCTCAATACTTTGCTTCAAATCTTATTGACAAGAATGGCGGTAATAATCTGGATCTTGATGATGACTAATCTATGGAGTTGAAAAATGGAAGCAAATCAAACAAGCATAACTCAACACTTTCAAAATGATCATTTCATTTAATTTTAAACCAAATACATTACAGCAATTATCAGAAATCAAAAGATGTATAATAAGCCGGAACAACCCCGGTTAAGCGTAAAAAGCGCTTCTCAACCTGCCACCAATCACGCCACTCTGGTATACCGCTAACTTCCGGGTCATTGGCTTCATATTTTGCAATAACAGATTGAATATATGCAAGGACACGACTTGCATGTGGAGATAAGGTTGGAAGAGTACAACTCAACATATCTCTCGTTGCACCAAGTTGCGAGTAACAGTGACGAGGGAGGGTATGAAGATGATGATGATGATGAGGCTTTGTTGACAAGCCGGACTGCTTCACGCCTCTTAATCCAATAATTCCGTTGATGTTCAAGGGATGCTTTGATTAATGGGTGTTGATCGGCGGGAAGCCCGGCGAGAACCTTCCCATCATCTTCAATCGTTTGTGCAAGCCATTCTTCGTTGTTGATAAAATTAGGGTTCATTGCCATGTTGTTTCAATTAATGAATGTTAGATACTAAAGGATGCTTTAATATTTATAGCTAGTCACATTTATAAGTTTTTTCAAAACCGTTGGTAATTAATTTAAGGGATATTCTGCATGCATCGGAATTCTAACGGGCCGTAATTATACATGCATCTAGTAATATTTAATTTAATTTTTTTTTTATTTTTTAAGAACAAACAACAACGGTTATTTACAAACAGCCCGTTGTCTTTAGTTATAACAACGGTTTTGTATATTACAACCCGTTGTTATAACTTTCCCCCCAAAATTGCGTCACACTTTCCACAACGGGTTTTTATACTTAAAACCGTTGTTAATATTTTTAACAACGGTTGCTTTAAGAAAACCAACCGTTGTTAAAACCTTTTACAACGGACGCTTTAACAACGTCCGCTTTTTTATATAACAACGGTTTTTAACCGTTGTTATAGCCTGTATCTGTAGTAGTCCTTGCACAATGCACAGTACTGACCCGTCAGAACCGACCAGCCATTGACTCGCCTCCTGACCCGCCAGACCCGTGAAGACCCGTCCTATCATTCGGTCCGTGTCTGAGCCTCCCTCTAACCAGCCCGACCCGCCCTCTGACCCGGCCCGGTTCAACTTGCCCGCACTGATGACCAGCACTACTACATGCATACACAAATACATACAAAAATTAAGGTCTAGGAAATATGTCCATAACTTAGTTATGACTTTTGAGAAATTACTATCTACATTGGGCATTTATTTTCCATTACTACAAACTTGTCCCTTTAGACTTTAGTTGCACATTATGCATACAAAATCAAACTCCCTCCAAAATCCAAAATTAAACAGCTTCAACCTCCATCTCTATTCTTTACCCAACCCAATTTGTCTTTTACCAATTATTCCCACCAAACAAATCAAAAGCTACCAAACCAAGAAAATCCGTGATATTTTCATATAGTTGGATACTTGGATCCCATACAAAATATAATATTTCCATTGTACTTTTTCTTGAATTTCACTATTTACCACTTCACCACCAATACAAACTCCCCTCTTCACTGCGTTAAATCCTCTCACAACTCACAAGGTGTGGAAATAGCAATAAATACATTGTTCTACCAAATTCCTTAGCATTAGCAATAGATGAACCGCTAATAGGTTTGTTCTCATACCACATAAATTAGTATACAAACTCATTTTTCTATAAACCCCATCCCAACAATAAATAAATCTTTTCAAGATTCATCACATGGCCCACCATACTATTTCTTCTCTCACATTCTCTCTCAACAAACCTGGATACTATATTGTAACCCCTCTCATCCATGAACCTCAATACCCATGTCCAACAATAGAGGGTTTGTAGACAAACCTCTAAAATAATTGACACATCATCTTACAAACCTATTGACAAACCTCTATTGCTATTGCCCTAACTAGCACACTATTAATAATATTGTTGTTAATCATGACTTGAAACGACTCTTTAACTTTGTATATATTATTTTAATAAGTGTACTCATTTTATTTTTAACCATGTTTTCACCTGTTTATCGACCGTGGTACTGTTTTGTATTATAATTATAAAATAAGCTCATAATATATTTATTATGAGACCTACTCTAAAGACATTTACCCAATGCTTCTCAAGTCCAATTTGTTAGTTGTTAGATTATTCATTTTACTCGTGCAAGCAAATGAGAGATGTTATAATAACAAGATAATCGAAGATCGGCAACAAAACATTAAGTTCATAGTAAAAAAATTAATCAAGAAAATACTATGGCAATTGTTATTGTTTTATTAATTAGTATAGATAATTAGATTGA
The DNA here is from genome assembly GCF_048544455.1 of Silene latifolia. NCBI lineage: Eukaryota > Viridiplantae > Streptophyta > Magnoliopsida > Caryophyllales > Caryophyllaceae > Silene > Silene latifolia. The sequence continues at coordinate 399,530,059 of NC_133538.1, forward strand.
AAGTTATGAACACTTCAACATGACTAACCACTTTAACAAATAATTATTCACCCGTTTAAAAATGTAAAAGGAATGATTTTGAGACTACGATTATCTAAACTCCATGATTAAACAATATCGTCTAATTGAGTAAAAACATGATGTTTGAAAAATTTAAATTCATGTCAAACAATAGTATATACTATATAGGATATGAAAATTATTTAAAAAAATCACAAAATTATAAAACAAATTATGATATTATGGAGACCTTAGAATATAGAGAAGTTAGTAAAAACTATAATAAAATAGCATGGTATAAATCTTATGCTAACAACATAAAAGAATTTAATATATTGGGCTATTTAGTTAGTGGGTCAATTTATAGGAATCCTAAAATCTATGTTAAATGTGGAAGTGAGGTTTTGGAGGGAAAACAAATATGTTGTGATTGTTGTTTTATTATTTTATATAGATAGATGGTTGATTATAGTGACCTATGTACTAAGCTTCTGTAGTATATGATAATTTCTATAACAAACTTGATTAATAATAATTTTTAGTTAAGTCTTAATTAGGTTATATTGATATGCAAATATTAAACTTTAGTAGTCTTTACGTAATTAAGAGCATGTCATTTGGCCATGTTTTTAGAACATAGTTTTTGATTTTCAAAAATGATTTTCCAAAAACTCCCCTTCTAGAAATTGAGGCGTGTTTGGTTAAACTTATAATAAAAGTACTTTTGAAAATTTTTTAATGTTTGGTCTAACTTGTTTAAAAAAGTCATTTTTAACACTATAAAAATTAATACACGTATAAAATAGAGTATTGCCTTTTATAGTATTACTAGTTTTCAACCCGTGCAATTTGCACGGGTTGTGTTTTTAGTCATTGATATCACGGTTAATATTTCAAAAATGTTAAGTAATATACATGAATATTTTATACTCTATTTATTTTATATTCATAATAGATTAAAACACGTGCTAAATTTGCAAGGGATTGAAACTTGCACATATTTTAAATATGTGATATTAACTCACAAATTCGGTGTTGAAACATAGTATATAGTATATAATAAATGCAATGTATCGGAAATAATAAAAAACAAACACAATAAATATCGCTATAAAATGGAAATGATTGTCAAATTTGAAAAGGGTTTACAATCAAATTCAAGAAACATAACTGTTGACTTAACGAAAATAGTCTAATATCATTCCAAATATTGGAAAATTTCATGGTAGACTACATTAGTTGTTGTATTTGATGTAACCTTATTACTATCACAAATCAAAAGTTTCAAGCTGATAAGTCCATTTTATGTAAATTTTGACCCCCTACTTTAGCTCTAATATGCATGGTAATTTGCACTTATCTTAGTGTTTTATGAGCTAATATCGTATTCTAGTTGTCTTTGCATGGATTGTCATATTTTGTAGGTACTTAAGCTTTTAGGAGCTTATTTCTACTAAACTGCAAGAACTAGAGTATATGGCCAAGCATGAAGCATGAGTTCGACTAGCATTGTAGATTTGTATGGGTTTTGCATGCATAAAGTGTTGGATTGAAATGAAAATGCAAAATAAAGTCTTATGCAAAGTCAAGCCCAAGATTTCAAGTCCAACTAAGGTCGAAACTTTGGATGCTTAGTGAAGCTTAGGATGCCAAATGAAGACCTTAATCGAGTGATTAAACAAGGCATTAAACCTCAACATCGGATTCCTTTGCGAATTAATCATACAATTGAAGACAAAAGCCAAATCACCACGACCCTGATCGAGGTGACCTCCATCTTAATTGTTTACGTTTCACTTCGTGTTCCTATAAATAGGGTGTTGATCCGACACTTCTTACACACCTTTACACACAATTTTTCTTAGTATTTTATACACTACTTTCATGTTTAAGTAAAGTATGTACGCGTATATTTATATGGTAGAATCAACCACAACTTGACACCTAAGCATTTTGGATGTATAGTGGCTTTTTCATTAATAAAGTAAATGATGATGATGATATATATGTCATATATCATATATTATATTAAAGCTGAAACCGGTGCCATATCTGTTTGCCACGTGTCACCCCTATAAAACTGCCATTTGTAAAAAAAAATCATTAGTCTTAACCATAATTATAATCAGATTCCTTCTTTTTTTAAAACTATTAATTTTTTTTTTGGTGAAATGTGAAATATATTATAATAATAATGAGTTTACGATTACAAGTTCACCAAGTACATCACAACAAATTACCATAACCTACTAGCATACACGATCAAATCATACTAGGCCATGGTAACCAATTCATCTGTTGAAGTCTAGTCCCCCACGTAATGCAATGACCACGCAGCTGGACATCTTTCTTCACCCTAGCAACAATCACCTCAGGTCTAGGTACCAAAAGATTAATCCTGCTGAGGTTGCGAACTTGCCATATATGATACACCATTGCAAGGAGAGCAGCAAATACAATATGTTTCTTCACCAATGATCTGCAGCGCCACTGTAAACTCCAGCCCAGAATATTATCTGCAGGCATATTAATCCCTAGCCAACGCTTCAGCAAACTCCAGCACCTGGCACTAAAAACACATTCATATAATATGTGTTGATGCGTTTCAGTGTGAGCCATACACAAGTCACAATGATCATCAGAGATGATCCCAAACTGCAACAATCTATCCTTTGTCAGGAGTCTCTGTTGGACAGCTAGCCACCCAATCAATGAGTGCTTAGGTAAGTTAATTTTATTCCAAGTGAGAGGAAGCCAACTCACCTTTTCCTGAGGGCCTTGCAGCCAATGGTACCCATGAGCAACAGAATAAGCATGTTGCTCAGTTCACTCCCCTGCATAGAACCCTTCCTTTAATTTTTCCTTAGTTTTGCAGATCATACGCCAAGACCAACTAGACTGAACAGGGGGATTGTAAGATAGCCAGTCCTGTCCCTTAATTTAAATATGGTTAACCCACTTGATCCACATATGATCAGCCTTAGATACTAACCACCAAACAAATTTACCCATCATAGCCATGTTCCACTTCCTACAATGAACAATTCCCAGTCCACCATACTTCTTATCACAGCAGACTTTTTCCCAAGCAACATTAGGAATTTTGTGGAAATGCTCAGATCCTCCCCACAAGTAATTCCTGCATATTCTCTCTATTCTATCAAGTACAATCACAGGAATAAGGAAAATGCGAGCCCAGAAAGTATGCAATTGAGTCAATACAGCCTGAACAACGACCAATCTCCCAGTATAGCTAAGTTTTCTGGCCCCCCAACCTCTGATTCTCAACACCACTTTCTCTACAAGTCTAGAGCAATCACCAATGGCCATCCTTTTATGAGAGATGGGTATCCCTAAATATCTAAAAGGAAGCTGCCCCTCTCTGAACCCAGATATATTCAGAAGGTAGTGAACCTCCTCAGCTCTCACCCCATTAAAGTAGATGTCAGATTTCTCACAATTCATCACCAAACCAGAAGCCTTTGAAAATGTAGCAAATGCTCTCAACATCACAATAATAGAACCTCTGTCCCCTTATAGAACATTAGGAGATCATCAGCAAAGCACAAATGGGTCAACCTAAGTGGTCTACAAAGGGGATGATAACTAAACTCCATGGTAGAAGTCACCTGAGCAAGAATTCTACTTAAGTACTCCATACAAAGAGTAAATAACAAAGGAGACATAGGATCCCCTTGTCTAATCCCTCTTTTGCCTTGGAAGTACCCAAAACTATTGCCATTTAGAGACAATGTAAACCAGGGTGTAGAAATGCATTCCATAATCCAAAGAATGAATCTCCTAGGAAATCTCAGAGCCCTCATCATTTGCTTAATAAACTCCCACTCAATGGAGTCATAAGCTTTCTTCAAATCAATTTTCATAAGACACCTAGGGGAGCAAGACTTCCTCTTATACAATCTCACCAAATCTTGGCATATAAGTATGTTATCCACAATATCTCTCCCTTTAATAAAAGCACTTTGGTTCTCACTAACAATACTAGGCAAAACTCTAGCCAACCTATTGCAAATAACCTTAGAAATGACCTTATAGATCACATTGCAGCAAGCAATGGGTCTGAAATATGCTACATTCTCAGGCCTAACTTTCTTGGGAATCAAGGTAAGAGTGGTTGCATTAGCCTGTTTAGGCATCCTACCAGAGTGAAAAAGTTCCTGAACTGCCTCAATTAGATCATTCCCCACCACATCATAAGCATCTTTAAAAAACTGGGACATGTACCCATCAGGCCCAGGCGCCTTATTAGGAGGAATAGCAGCTAAGGCTTCCTTGATCTCACTGGAAGTGACCTCAGCAGTAAGGAGATTCCCCTGATCCACATTAACAACAGAGCCCTTCCTAACAGTTTGGACATGAACCCTAGTCACAGGTGTGCAGGCCCCCAACAGCTTCTGGTAATACTGTATAAAAGCCTCCTCAATCTCAATTGCAGTAGAGGCCAACTTACCATCCATATCTTTGATGGCTAGAATCTTATTTTGCATTCTCCTTGCCTTAATAGCACTATGGAAAAATTTGGTGTTTCCATCTCCCTCAGATAGCCACTGAATTTTAGCTTTTTGAGCTACGAAACTCCTTTTAGCCCCAGCCCTTTCTTTATAAATAACAGCTGCAGCCTGAGCCTCCTTCTGAAGGATGATATTCCTAGGGTCCAACTGCAACTTGATCTGAGCATCATGAAGTAGCACTTGAGCCAGTCTTGCAGTAGTCTCTATCTGAGCATAATTGGCACCATTTAACTCCTTCAATGGTCTCTTCAACAGTTTCAGTTTCTTGACAAACTGGAAAATCTTATGGCCAGGAATATTAGCCTCCCAAACAGACTGAACCATCTTGAGAAACTCAGGGTCCTTGCCCCACATATTGAAATATTTAAAATTCCCTCTCTTCCTGACCCCATTAGGTTTCATGACCATAGTGCAAGGGCAATGATCAAAAAGGCCTTCAGGGTGGAACATAGTCAGAGTGTCAGGGTATTTGATTAACCAATCATCATTGACCATGGCTCTGTCAATCCTGCTAAACACCAGATCCCCCACCTCCTGCTTGTTATTCCAGGTAAAAAAAGCTCCATGGGCAGAGATGTCCCCTATACCACAAGCATCCACAGAGTCCTGAAAATCCCTCATCTCTGCAACAGAAATCTCAGAACCAATCCTCTCATCCATTGCAAGGACACTATTGAAATCCCTCATAACCACCCACGGGCCAGCCACCACCTGATGCATCAACTGAAGGGACTGCCACAAAGGTAATCTATCAGCAACCCTATTAAAGCCAAAAACCACAGAGGTCCACCATATATACCCAGTAGGAATAAAAGTGACTCTAGTATTAATAACTTGAGCTTCAGAACTCAGGATATCCACCTGATAGTTAGTATCATCCCAAATAATCCAAATTCTGCCTCCATCATGACTACCAATATTATTAACCATAGCCCATTCATTACCAATGCCTTGGTGAACTTTATTAATAGCAGGTAATCTAACTCTAGTCACTAGTAAACCAAAAAAAACCTACATTATTATTATGCAAAAACCACCTAATGTCCTTTTGCTTATTCTCATTATTCATACCTCGAACGTTCCATAACCCAATGCTACCCTTTTTCCAGCAAAGGATGTTCCCCAGTCATGTCCTCCTCAAGCACCCTCCTGTAGTGGACAGAATGCTCAAGGACCTCCATAAAAGTTCTCCTACCAGCTCCATGTTGAGTCCCTGCCTGGACATTCTAGTGAGAATTCTTGCAGAAGATAAAGGAGTGAATGGGCATGGTATAGGAGTGACCATCCCCCTTGCATACCCCCTACCAACAGGCTGAGTTTGGACCAAAGGAAAATTTGGCCCAGGAACCACAGGCACCACAGGAGGTGCAGGCTCAACAGGTTGTTGGGTCTGCCTCTTAGGGACCCAAACTTGCCTCATCTTCTGTTGTCGAGGCTCCTGCTTCTTCCTACAGTCTCTCTGTATATGCCCTAAGATATTACATCGAGCACACAGTACAGGTTTCCATTCATAATGGACTATCTGCCTGTGCACAACATCCATCTCATCAGCAAACTCTATGACATCAGGAAAATTTCCCCCCATCTTGACCTCAATCATCACTCTAGCATGTCCAATGAAAGTTTTAAGCTGGGTATTACTATTAACTCTCACTAGCTTCCCTACCAGACTAGCAATTTTCATCAGAGCATTACCCCAAAATTTCAGCGGCAAACCATAGAACCTGATCCAGATAGGCACCATATCCACAGTTTCCCTGACCTATTTCGAGGTAGGGGTCCACTCCTTAACTACCACAGGTTTGTTATCAAAAAACACAGGACCCGCTTGTAACACACGCAACTTCATGGCTTCAGTTTTGAAACGAACAAGGAAAATACCATTAGAATGGAAAGAAATTTTTTCATACTCAGTATATCCCCATACCCGTTTAACAAAACCCTCAACCACTTTAAACGGCGGATTTGAACCCAACACGTAACAATACACTGCAGTAGACCAATACGCAAGTTCATTCTCAACATCATCACTAGTTAGTTGAAGAGGTCTTACCCTTGACGATTCAGACTCTTGGGAATACTGAGAAACCTCCGTCCAGTCGCTACCGTCATCGGATTCCTTCTCAACGATCGAACTCATTCTATTACTAAGGGAGAATGGTCGGATTTCATGTTCAAAAGCATGAACGTGTTCCTCGCACTGAATATCAGCAGGAAGAACATCATCTTCATGACCCAAAGATTGAAATCGCGAACCACTAGCGTTATTATGTGGCGTATTACTAGTTTTTTTAGTTTTTGATGAATTATTATGTGATATTACTCTAATTACTCTATTAGATTGGGGATTATTCCTCTTTTGTCGAGCCATTGCAGTAACAAAATTAGAAGAACCCTAAATTGTATTATCTCTCTCTAATCGTAAACTATTAATTTTTTACTACAAGTCAATGAGTCATTATCTAGATAAGTGAAAAACGGAAACAATCCCATGAAATCAATATAAAAACGGAAATCCTCAGTAATTATATTTGCCTGATTATTCGTCACTTTTTCGTATAACTTATCCATATTTTGTTAGAGATAATATTTAACAAAATGGTGGATACGTTCCCTTCTCTTTCATCGTTTTCCCGCGTGCTTATCAAGTGCCCAGTCCGATTAGGGAGAATCTGTTTCTGATTTTGAAATTTTTTCTATTAATTTGTTCTGTTTAATATCTGCATTGTTGTTATATATTATTTCCAAAATAATTTTGTGTTATTTTGATTGATTATGAGATGAATGAACTTTCATTATGTCAATTTAGGGAATATTAGGCTATCACTATCCGCGTGCTAATTCTTTTGCCTATAATTGTGTATACTCAATAGACACAAGTATGCTTTTGACTTGCAGTGGTGACTTTACTTTTATATTTGTGTTAGTTTTCAACCAAAAATTCCAAGTAATTTCGTGACCACAACTTTCTTTCATCATTTTTATTTTTATTTTAAGGGTCAACACAGGTGTATTGCTGACTAATTGACTTACATGCCTGATGGACTTCATAGAAAATTTTCTTACAAAGTTAAAGTTCATCAGTCTGAAGTGTAGTTCCAAAATCTTCCATCTCTTTAGCAGGATAGATATGGCACTGAGTAATGATGACTGGTTGTCTAGCTTTCCTGATACTCTCACAACTTTTCACCCTGAAGGACTCTTTGACCATTGCCCCCGTACAATGGTGCTTAGACCTATAATGGAAAATAGGAGAGGACATTTTAAATATTTTGATATGTGGGGACATAATGATGGTTTCCTAGATATTGTGAAGAAGGTTTGGGATACTACAATTGATGGTGTCAAGATGTTCCAAATCACTAAGAAACTCAAGGCATTGAAAAGGCCATTGAAAGAGTTGAATGGTTCTAGTTTTGCCAATATTGAAACTTCTAAAGAGGTTGCTAAAAGGCATCTGTTTAATGTTCAGAGGAAGATTCACAGTGACCCTACCAATACTCAGGTGCAGGCAGAGGAAAAAGGTGATGCTATTGCATATATAGAGTTGGATAGGGCTAGGAGAAGATTCTTAGCCCAGAAAACTAAAGCCCAGTGGATGAAAGATGGTGATGAGAACACACAATATTTTCATAGTGTGATCAAGGCCAGAAGACTTCAAAATAAGGTGCTTGCATAAAAGATATGAGTGGTGTCACTCATACTGAGCCAATTGCAATTGAAGAGGCTTTTATTTATTATTATGTCCAACTATTGGGGACAGCAAGAAGGTCACTCCTATTCATCTTCCAACAGTTAGGTAGGGTAGGACACTGACTGGTGACCAAGTGACTGAGTTGATGAGGCCTGTGACTGAAGCTGAGGTTAAGGAGGCTCTGTTTTCCATCCCTGCAAACAAGGCCCCTGGCCCTGATGGGTTCTCATCTCAGTTCTTTCGAGATGCTTACCCTGTGGTGGGACAAGATGTGATTCAGGCTGTTTTGTAATTCTTCACTAATGGGAAATTGCTTAAGCAGGTAAATGCTACCACTCTCACCCTGATCCCTAAGAAAGCTAGACCTAGTACTGTTGCAGACTTTAGGCCGATTGCCTGCTGCAATGTATTATATAAGACAATTTCTAAGGTCCTTTGCAAAGGATAGCGGCTGTTCTCCCTCTCATTATTAGTGAAACTCAAAGTGCCTTCATTAAAGGGTAGAGAAATTGTAGACAATATTCTGATTTGTCAAGATTTAGTGAGACTTTACAAAATAAAAATTTGGTCTCCTAAGTGTTTGATGAACGGGGATTTAAAAAAAGCTTATGACTCCATAGAATGGGAGTTCATTGAGCAAATGTTGGGAGCTTTGGGATTCCCTGAGAAGATCATTAAGTTGATAATGGTGTGTGTCACTTTACCATGGTTTACTTTATCTCTAAATGGTTCTTGCTTTGGCAACTTTCAAGGCAAAAGAGGAATTAGACAAAGGGATCCCATGTCCCCTCTCATTTTTACTATATTTATGGAGTACCTCAGCAGGGTTCTTAAGGTTGTTACTGCCAGGAGGGAGTTTAATTATCACCCTTTATATAGAGCACTGGAGTTGAATCATCTGTGTTTTGCAGATGATCTGTTGATGTTTTGTAGAGGGGACAGGTGTTCTATCACTATTATACTGAGAGCCTTTGCCACAGTTTTTGGGGCTTCAGCGTTAGAAATGAATCAAGATAAATCAGAAATTTACTTTAATGGTATGGATGCTGGTGAGGTTGCCTATATTATTAGACTGTCTTGTTTTATGGTTGGGCATTTCCCATTCAGATATTTGGGGATTCCCATTACTTATAAACGAATGGTTGTGGGTGATTGCTCTAGACTGGTAGAGAAAACTGTTAGGAGAATAAGAGGATGAGGGGCTAAAAAACATAGCTATGCAGGTAGATTAGTCCTTATCAAATTTGTTCTTACTCAACTTCATTCTTATTTGGCCAGAATCTTTGTCATACCTGTAACTGTCATTGATAGAATCACAAGCATTTGCAGGAATTTTTTGTGGGCATGCAGTGATCAGTATAGCAGAGCTCCATCTGTAGCTTGGGATACACTTTGTATGGGTAAGAAATACCGAGTACTGGGGATTGTGAATTGCAGGCTTTGGAATACAACTCAGATTTCTAAATACACAGCATGGTTAGCAACCAAAAGTGATCACTTATGGATTAAGTGGGTGGATCACATTTATAGGAAAGGAAGGCCTTGGTATGATTACAATCCTACTCCTAATTCTAGCTAGACGTGGAGAAAAATCTGCCAAGTAAAGGACAGAGTGAAAGCTGGTTTTATTAATGATGTCTGGTGTGAGAATCAGGGGCATTATTCTGTGGCTAATGGCTACAAATGGCTGCAGGGTGATCAGGTATGCGTTAGATGGTTCCCTCTTATATGGAATAGAGTGAATTTGCCTAAGCATTCTTTCATAGGTTGGCTAATGATTCAGGGAATGTTATTTACTAAGGATAGAATGCTGAGATTTGGTGTTGTAACTGATGGCTTGTGTGAGTTATGCACGGCACAATTAGAAGATCATCAGCACCTTTCTTTCTGTGTAAGTTTAGTATCAGATGCTGGACTTTGCTGAGGGACTGACTAGGTGTTGATATGCCTACTACTGATATCCTGAGCTGGTGTGTCAAATGGCGATGCAAGTCATTGCTGAAGAAGCATCTGGTCTATGCAGCAGTGGTGGCCATGGTGTATCATATATGGATGACACGACATATTTGCAGGGTGGAGAATAGAGTTCCTGCTCCTTGGTGCCTTGTCAATGAGATTAAATGTTTCATTCAGGGTGTGTATTGGAGTTGAGAATGGTCTACTAAATACAAGCAGCTGTAAGGTCCTTCTGATTGTTAGATTGTTGTGATTGTATGTGCTAGATTGTCTATGTATGAGAGCAATGAGTAAACAATGATGATGTACTAGTTTGGAGTTAATTAATATATATATTCACATTCCACCAACAAAAAAAATCGACGCATTTCGAATCGTCGTTTGTCTTGCTTAAGATCTAAGATATTTCACAACGCGTTTTCTAGTTTCATCTTTATTTAATTGGTGTAGGAATCGTTTGAAGTTAAGACGGTCATAAACAGGAACTGGTATTCAAACTAATGTCAAGTGGGTCGAACATTGCCTCAGTTATCATCTTTAAGCCAGTGCACTTTAACTTATTACTCTCGGTTATTTATTTCATCTTTTCTATGTTGTGCTTCTAAATACGGAGTATGTGATTAGCAAAAATTTATTACTCTCGGTTGCTCGATAAAAGCGTTGTACGGTCCACATGTAATACACTACTTCTACTTCATCATTCACTGAGCAATATGGACTTCAAGCTATAAAAATCGTGTTATTGATTTGAGTGTACTCTTGATCTCTTAGTTTAAGTAAAAGTTAATACACTACTTCTACTTCATCATTCATTGAGCAGTATGGACTTTAAGCGATAATAAATCGTGTTATTGATCTGAGCAAAAGTTTTTACTATTGATTTCTTAATTTAAGTAAAACTTTTTACTCTTGGTTTCTTAATTTGCATTGATTGTTATGTATGCGAAAGAGTGAAGTAGAGATTATAGACAATTTTTGTACTCCTGCATTGGTTTTATCTACAGAAAGTTTTCATTATGCTTCATATAGAGCTAAAGTTCGCTATATTTCTATTTTTCAGCTTCCAACAAGTCACTCCTGTCTTTTAAGTACTTGCGAAAGAGTTTTTCCTTGTAATTTAAGAAATTTACTTTGTGATTGCCACTAACTACATCGAGTAAATTATATTCATTGGTAAATCAATTGTTTAAACATGAATAGATTGATTCATAATCTAACATGTTGTATAGTGCTTTCAAAATAGCATTGATGCAGAACCAAAACAGTGGGAAGAGTTATGGGGAGAGATGTATCGAGGAGAAGGTGGAGGAAATTGTATGAGGGGTACGTCAAACTTAATGTTGATGTGAGGGAGAAGGCTGGATTGGGTATATGATTGGGGGTTTACTACCGTGACTCGATAGAGAGGGTGTAATGGGGAATACTCATGAAAAAGAGAGGGGAAGGAGACGGATAAGAAGTGCATATAGCGAAAGCAGAAGTGGTGATCGAGGGCCTAATCGAAGCTACTCGACATGGGCATCGATATATCATCATTGAAAGCTATTTTAGCAAGAATTTGCACAAGGTAATTGTCTTGCCAGGAAAGTTTTAACAGGGTAATCTAACTGAATTTTAATTACCTGACTAGTTGAATAGATAAGTAAATGAATGAAAAACAATAACACAGAGATTTATATGTGGAAAAACCCTGGGAATAAGGGAAAAAATCACGGGCACCAAGCCAGGAGGGATTATTACTATGATTTTGGTTAGCCTGACAGGGGATGTGTATGTCAGGCGATATAATGGATAAGGCTGCTTAACAATAGTGATAATGTTTTTAATTGAATACAGATGAGTAGAAAATATCAGTGAGTAGTAGAGTAAAAGTTGCGTGTCCCCTTCTTCCTTTATTCCTTTCTATTTATAACAGCTTGTCAACGGGCTTTCTGGGTTGTTTTTAGGGTTTCCTGGTAAATAGGACTCGTGCCCTATTTACCCGGAGGTGGTTGATTGACTTGTTTTATATTCCAGCCGTTGCCTTTGATTTTTTCTTCTATGTTCTTCTTTTCGGTGTTTGAAAAGGTCTTCCTTGTTTATAGGGACTTTGTTTTTACATCCTGACTATGATTTCCTTTGTCGCCTGACTTGCTTTGATGATGCTATCCTTATGCCTGACGTGGTATCTTTTCAGGCCAAGCTTGTCAGTTGCCTTATCTTGTGTTTCCCTCCTGCTTGATGCCTGAGCAGGCGTTCCAATTGTCTTGCTTTAAATATTTTTAGTCCAGGCTTGGCCTTATGTATTGCCTGACTTAAGTCTGATGAGTCAGGGTAATTTTGGGCTGAACAATTGCCCGTTATCTTCTAATTCCCTAATGGATCTGGCAGAAATAAGGAGATAAAAATTCGGGCCAGGCAAGAAGATGTATAAGATTCTTTACCGGAAAGAGTTTGTGTTTGCTTCAACTTCTATAACGGCTAGTTTACCATAAATGAGGTAGATTCATCAAACCCTAGGAGAGTCATGATTAGGTTTGTCCACTTGCTTTTGCCCGTTTATTTTTGCGGCTATAAATATCTTGTTCCGTCTATCTTTGCCTTCATATTTCCATTCCTCAAACTTTTCTTTCTTTCTCTAGAATTCTCTTTGCAATTTTGCCTCTTCTAAAAAAAATCAATCTTCAATTTTAAATCTAAAAAATGGCTGGGGGGAGAAGAAAGACAGCTGTATCTAAGGCTCCTGTTGAGGTTGAGAAAACTCCTGTAGTTGTTGACGTCCCTGAAGTTAATCAGAGGATGAGGTTATGGAGATTTCTGCTCCTCCATAAATTTTATCTATGACGCACAGGTGAGTTACTTATGCCCCTGTGAAGGCTTTGTCTACCTCCTTTCCTGAGGCTAATCAGTTGAAACCTGCTTTCGATCATTATTTGAAGGCCAGGGGTCTTCTCCCTGCTGAAGCTGATGTTTGGATTCCAGAAGGTGGTCCAGTCAGGGCTAATTGGTGTAGTCCTGGCTGGTTTTGTATTTTTGAGTGGCCGTTCAAGGGAGGCTATCAACTTCCGCTCTCTTCGTTCATGGCTGAGGTTATCAGGGCCATCGGGGTCTCTCCTTTCCAACTTATGCAAATGGTTTGGAAGATTGTGCATTCTGTTGAGCAATTGTGTGCCAAGCATAAACTGCTCATCACTCTTGATGATTTTAAGAATGTTTATCACCTGAAGAACAACTTTACTGGTCGTTTTAATCTTCGAGTCAGGTCGAAGAAGGCTCATCTGATTACTAACTTTGATTCAGGGGATGATAAGGGATGAGCGCAGACTTATATGTTCATCAGGGCTGACTCCATTGCCCCTGATCTGGATTATCTTAGTTAACCTGCTGTTGAGGGAGGTAATTTCTTTTTCCCGCACTCAATTTTGGTTAGGGATAATGTGCTTTAATTTGTTAAAAATAGGCTTACTTGATTTGTCCTTGTAGTGGCTGATTGGGCTAATAATCCTGATGCTGAGGGATCGGCTGATCGGATTGCTGCTTTTATGGCGTTTCCTGAGGAGGAGAGAACATGGACTGCCTGTCTGGGGTAATCACCTATGCCTTGTTTTAAGAAAGCCAAGTTGAGCACCAATAAAGCTATGAAGGGCGCTAAAATTTCAGGGGCTTCTTCATCAGGAATTAAGTTTTATTGCCTTTGCTTTGTGTGTGACACCCCGCGATAACGCGGAAAATATAACTACTAAATTAAAGCGGAAATTTGTGATGTTTTTAAAACTTTTAAAATTACTAGTCGAAGAATAGCACGCGGGTGCCACTAAGGAAATGAAACAAATACAACAATAGACAAATTTAAGTTATTACAACCCAAGTCTAGAAAATGGGGAAAAGATATCCCACGAATAAACATATAAGGGGTTTCTAAACTAGCAACTTAAGTCCAAGGGTTTAGTTCCCGCTAGCCCACACGTCTTCCCCACGTAAGCATCTTCACCACCTGTCATTCATGTAAACATGAACGCCACAGTCAGTGGGGAGTAACTCAAGGTTCTCCCAGCCACAAAATGTCAAAACAACATAACAAAGAACTAAAACGGGTAAGTCATGTAAGATACTTATAAAAGATAAGAATATCAAGTTTATATCTAAACACGGCAATTGAATGATATGGAACAAGATAGATCAACCTTAGCAAGATAACGATTAAACTATTCATGTGAGACAAATAAATAATATGAAACACGAGAATACGGTAATCTACACCAAAGTACGCATTTCAAAGAAATACAACATAGATGTGAGACTAGAATCCGAATCATGTGAAACAGTTAAGTAAGGGATCAACCAAATGCAAATTACAAGGATAGAAATCATAGCCATTATTTGGAAAACCACTTAGCAAACATTGCACAGGACGTGGCTACTAATGTCACATTCATACTTATGGGTTGAATCTCACCATAAGAACGGATGGGAACATCAATTCCGACGATCATATCGCACCTACAGGGCTTATAGCTCACCCCTAGTGTCCGACAGGACCAAGACAAACAACAGACAAATATCAATATCTATAACCAAGCAAGACCTTTACTACTCATATATCAATATATAATTCCCCTGTTAGGACGACAATGGTACCCCCAAGACTCAATCCTAGTCTAAATCTGGCCAGACTCTCGGGACAACACAGTTCCCGATTCGACATGCGGCAGGACAGTCCGCATCCAAGACCCGAACCCTAAATCGGAAATCGAGAACCCTCAATCGGCAGGACAGCCCGAAAGAGGCGTAAAGATAAGTCAAGCAATACGGTATAGCATAAAGGCATTATCAAGAATATGACTCAACCAAGCGATACGAATCAACTTTGAAAGAGACTACTACGTGTAATGAACCGATGATAATCCGAGTGAGACATTTCATGCCAAATCATAATCATGAATATGAATAAGTAACCCATTTCCTTAATATTTGCCAATTGAATAAGAAATGTAAACAAACGGAAATGAACCATTTATAATAAGCAAAACAAGCACCCAATCATAAATGACTCAATTTAATTAAATAAGTAGAATAATTCACTCATATTTGAGATACGATAAATAGATGAGAATGAACGGATTAAAAATTCATATTATAGGCAAGTGAGACATTTCATCAAATTTTGACTTGAATAAATAATAAATTCCACATTTATGATTAATGTGAGAAGAATATATGAACGGACGATATTTAACGAATTAAGTTATATAGAGCATGTGACGGGAATTAATAATATTTTAAATAAATCAACTAGCGCCAAACAATTTATAAACATAACTCAAGAAGCTAATTAGTAACACCCATACATGGCCCTACAGCTGACCATACACGGCCTCAACCCGTGACTAGCTAGGCCACTGCCCAGGCCACAACCAAGCAACAGCATAGCCATTGCCTGGCCACCAGAATCGCCCAAAAACATGCCATGAGCAGCCCAACTCAACCACCCCCGACTACCCACAGCCACCCTTCACACTGCCCTATGTCCCGTCCCCAAAACAGACCAGAACAGACCCGAGAAAAGCATTATGCGGACCACCTGCACAAGCAACTCAAAACAAATTCTAAAACGCATACAACCCATCTCCAAGACTCGACCAGTACTCGTCTCAAACCTGCCCATAAAACCCGCCAAAACAGGGCTCACGGTCTCCCCTGTCTCGGTTTTAACCCCGGGACTCCAAACGTGAATAACCACCACAAATTGCCATCACCAAGCTCGACCCAAAAACCAGAAAAAGGAGCTGCAAACACCCGTCTAACTGAGTCAAAACTGAGTTTGCGCAAGCAGAGCTTACGACAGAACACGGGCTCAACACAAACCATTCCAAACACCAATACGAGATGATATTTACCATACAAACGAAAGAAAAATGCAAAGAATTAAACTTTATCCAAAAAGTACATATAAAAGGACACAACAAGACGGAATTTCGACATTTGTTGAGTAACCTATCACCGTTACCTGTCTTTGATCTCTTACACGTCCAAGGAACTGTCCAAGGGTGATTCTAAACCCAAAATGGAAGAGATTGGTTCAGAAACCGCATCCTTTGAAAGACGATCGAAATAAAACAGACAAAAACTTGGCTCTTTTTTATATAGAAAGGAGGAGAATGAGGAGGGGAAGCTAACGGTGCAAAAATAATAGAATTTGGTTGAGAAACGAAGATGAAATCTGGGTTTTTGAGATCGAAAAATGGTGGAGCTGTGTTTGTTGTTGCTGCTGTTGTTGCTTTCGAAAAAAGAAGAAGAAGAAGGAGGATTTGCCGGTGGGGTGGGGGAAACACGGGTAACAACAACAACAATAATAATATATTAATAATTATATATAAATAATGATAATTATATAAAGTTATATAAAATATATATAATAATATATAAAGGATATATTTAGAGGTATGGTGTAAGAGGTAGGTGAGTGTGTTGTCGATATAGGATAGGTTGAGAAAAGGTTAGACTCACAAGTAGAAATATGACGGTCTATAGCTACACGGAAGTTAAGACGGGAATTATTATTATTATTACTGCCACTATTATTGTCCGACCAAAATACGTACTTTTATATAAATTAAGATTATAAAAATGCAACCTTTATAAAAATTATGTTAAATACGAAATCAATTAAATTAAATAATTTAAAATATAAAATAAAGTAATTGAACGGTTAAATAATTTATAAATGTCAAAATGAGAAATTCACGGGTGTTACAATCACCCCATCTTTTAAAAAGTTTCGTCCTCGAAACTTGAAAGTAGAGATGAAAGGTTATAAAAAGTAAAATTGAACCTTTTGAAATCGGCTACCAAAACAATAAAAGGTTACTTATCGTAAGAATTAAAATTTTTTCAAAAGTTTCAAATAAAATTTTCCGACAGAACCAGATTCTCATCAAAGGAACGGAAGTGCCCTCGTTGCGCATTCAAGAACATCACATTCCAAATCCAAGATAAGGTCAAAAGGCAAATCATTTGTATAAGTCAAAAATCAAAATGCTTTCAAAAACATTTATAGAGAGTTTTCGAACATTATAAGTCTCATTAATGGAACTAAATTGCTCTTGTCGTGCACAGAAGAGCGCTAACTTTCCATTTCAAAGACAAATTTAAAACAAAATCATTCGCCAATAAGCGTAGAACAAGTTATTAGACCCCTTTAATAACGAGTCCTAACATCCCATCGACGTTAAAACTAAAGGAAAAAGGTAATCCACTCAAATTTTCTTTTACAAGAGCCAAATGAAAATTAAAAGATTCATTGTTAAACTTTAAAAGAAGTCAAATTCTTGAAATTATACCATTAAACATTGACAAGTAAATCATAAATAAATCAAAGTCATTTAGAAATTGAGAAAAATTAAAAGTAACTCGGGCATAGCAATCAAAAATCATGATAAAGAAGTCGATACTCAAGAACAAAATAGAATTAAATCAATTTTTCATCTTCAAACCTTTAAAATAGGTAAAATTTTGTAAAAGTAACATAAAGTTTTAACAACAAACCAAAAAAAAATGGTAGCTTGAAATGTTTTAAAAAAATTGTACAAATTGAAAAACAACTTAGAGAACATAACTACTAAGTTCGATTGAAGAATGCAAACTTAACCAACAAAAGACCTATGGCGAACATCCTAGAGGTAAGAGTCGAAGTCAGGTCAACAAGGATGTCAAAGATAGAGTTTCATAGGTTACAAGTTTCAAACTTAAAGGAGGAGCACGACAAAGCGAGGAAGAGAGGTATGGACGATAACGCTTATGGTCAAAGAAAAAGGGAAATTAGACAACAAGGAAACGCCATATACTCAAATCTCAAATAACAACTTCATCCTAATGGTTCCGAAAACTTCCTATCAACAAAACTCATAACCACATTACACCCAAGCATTTCCTCAAAACACTTACGTTACTTCATCCTAAGCTATTCTTTGGAACAAGGTACTTCACTATAAGTGTGATTTCACCACTTCAAATCCTCAAACATCCACAAATAACCTCCACGGGATCAAGGTCAAAGCTATACTCATATCTAACTAGTGTCACTACGAGTTTCTCAAAATGGTACAACCCTTGATCAAAATCCAAATTCAAAAATTCTTTTGCACATTATATCAACCCAAAGAGATCTTGTTATACTCTCGAAACCTAAAGCATAGATGGTGACATTTTCCAAGTTACGAGACAACCACCCAAAACATCTAGCTCATCTCAGCTCAACATCTATCGATCCTAACTTATAATCACATCTCAAGAACTCTGGTGACTAATCCTCATTACCGCAAAGTGGATACCCAAATGAGATTTCAAAACTAGCTGCAACTCTCACCTAACAAGGTTTCTATGTAACCATCGCAACACTCACAAAGTATGTCGACTATGCTAACCTCGAGCTCAACTCAAATTTCCAAGTAATAACAACAAGGCCAAGTTCTATAACCTAAGTATCATAGGCAACTCACACTAAACACATGGAATCCACCAATCAACTATACTCACTTTATTAAGGAACTAGGTATAAGAATCACTAAGCATGTAACATCACACTACCTGAATCAATTAAATAGGAAATGATGTATAACACTTCATATACTTTGAGTATGATGAATTGTTTCAAATCAAATTTAAGTAATAGTTACCAAGTAAGCCATAAAGATTACCCTTAAGTGCTTGCAGAAGCATTAAGGATGTAAAGCAAAGTGTTTTTGATGCAATTTTGTTTAAGGGTGTTACACAAATGACAATTGATATTGCGCATGGTTTCCGAAAAAACCATAATCAAAACACATTAGGATGGTTAAGATACCATTGTGGCTATGTTATTTAAGAAATAGATTTTCTAGAATCATTCTAGGCAATAAAGAACAATGAGAAATATTTACAACGGAAATTGACTACACTTGCAATCATGGGATGTGCAAGAGGGATGAGTCCCGCACACTGTGAAAACAGTGGGAGCTATTCTAAGGCTAGAGGGCCTATGTCTAGATTGGATCTAGACACGTACTCAGAAAGTTTTGTAATGCAAATGAATACATTACAAAGGAAAACGAGTATGTAGTAAGGTTGAGTAAGGTACAAGAAGTTGATAAAACCTACTAACCAAAGCCTTCTCATAGGCTTAACATGATGAGTCATGTCATATGTCGTTTCAATTGCATTGAGATGAACAACTACATATAAAATTAAGATGGATTATAAAAATATGAAGTAGTAATCAGGTATTGACTATTCATATGTAATAATCACATTTGTCGTTCGAGTTTTTGAATCTAAAAACTCCTTTTATACTTTCTTACATCCAAACGGGCTGTAGAGACAATATTGAACCCCGTTAAAGTGAACCCAGATTAACATGGTATTCGCCCATAGTCACTTGTATGAGATGACGTCTCGAAGTGACTAGAGTGTGATGTGATTGATGATAAGTTCAAGTGCCATAGAGTCATGTGAGATGACTAGTCGATCACATAGGCAGACTGTTAGGAACACTTTGTCGGGCCTTATGACCGCTTATAGAGTTCTGGCAAATTTATATAGCCTGGTCGTGGCGAGAGCTACTATAGTATTCTAATGAGTCGATTCTTTTGACTAAAGACTGTTCGCCTAAGGTGGCACAGTTTCAGATTAGGTTTGATTTATGTTACTACGACCTTCGTAAATGGGGTCAAATAGGCATATTTTGGGTTATGATGGCTGTGGCTAGTCGAAGGGAATAAGTGCGATAGGAATTGTCCACCCCTTGTCAGGGTTAAAACAATATCTCAGGGCCACTCGAGGAGTAATGAACTGGAAATACGTGGCCACGCTCAGAAGGTATCTATGGTAGATAATTCCGGTCAATCAGTTATTCTCCCGATCGAGGAAACCACTCTCGATATGATCACTTGCACGTACGACTTGAAAGACACCTTGCATTGAGTGGGAGATAGTAATAGGACAAGATAATTGGTGACTCACACTTGTCGAGGACAAGTGGGAGATTGTTGGAATATGTGTCCTCCGACAATAATGCGATCACAACTGTCGATCATAATGATCACATGTTTAAATCTCGTTTTAAGAATATATGTGGGATGTAATATTTTACAGTCAACTGGTCCACACATATCGGTAATGATTGGCTGACTAGAGTTTGACATTACTGTCGTGCGACGGTGGTGATCAGTTGATCCCCTTAGGTCATACCTATAGGGAAATACTCTTAATTAATTATTTAATTAATCGTATGCTAATACGAATTAATTAAATCGCTTAAAATTGACGGATGATTTTGTGAGCAAAGTTAACGTGTCTTATTTTAATTTGATTAAATGAGATACGGTCTAAGTAATCGAATTGTTTTATTACTTAGATAAAGTTATTGTTTACGAAACAATTGAAATTGAAATTGGATGAATAATTTATTATAAATACAGGACGTTGTAATTTATAATTTGATAAACCATTTTGGTACAAGTGATTACGAATTACTAATGGATTTTGTATATGACGTATTTTATGAGTATGTTGATTTTTAATATGTTAAAAATACATTACAAATTCACATGTCAAGTAACATGTCACATATGTCACAATTGACAAATGACAAAATAAAATGAACCTTCCATTTTATTTTGTATGTGCCGAAAATATGGAGGGAGTATAAGGTTTATAATGTATTTTTATTTGAAGTAAAAAAACACAATGATGAAAACTAACTAGTAGCCATGCAAGCCTACACTTCTTGGGAAGAAAGTTGGATCCATGCACTGGCTCCCCAATAAGACCCCCACCGGTTTTCCATGTTGAATAACAATATGGATTTCTCAATTATTCATTCACAACTACATCAAATATTTTCTAGTGTAAGAAAATGTTTTTCTCTCTATAATTTGTGAAAATTTAGAGAAACAAAAACCTCACAAAATCACTCCTCTCTTGACCGAAATGTTCAAGAGAACAAATTAATATTTTTGTGTCATATTTTAAATTAAACTTATATTTTTACTAGTTCATAAATATATAAGTTATTAAGAGATTCCTTGGGTATATGCTTTTGGGAGAGGTTCTAATTTGAACCTTGTTCATCCATTATAAGGAAGCTGAAGAACTAACAAGAAGTAGATCTTGTTGGTGCCCAAAAATCCGAAACACAATTGTAAGAAGTGGTGATTTCTTCTCTAATTTGTTTTATGTTTGCATGCATAAGATCAACAATTTATTTAATGACTAAATAAATTAATTTCATATATGAATATGTATAGTAATGAAATTAAATAATCCTAACATCAATGTCACAAACAACGCCACTGAATATGAGAAAACAACAAAAATACTGTTAAGATTAGATGAGAGAGAAAGTTCTCCTTAACCCTGAGGTTTTTGACTTGTTTCTGACGCAACTATGGCTCGAAATAAGAAAAACAACAAAATACTGTTAATTCATCGCAATCAGCACAAAAACACCAAAAAAATGTTATTGATTTTCAGTTCAATAAGGGGAAATCCCCACGACATCTTCGATTTTCGTCTACTGAATTTGAATCTGACTTAGAATCGATTACTGAAAAGGCGGAACTTTAAAGAGGGACAAATGTGGAAATTGTGCACAACGTGACGAAGACGGTACCAGCTCAACCCATACTCCGACTTGCTAAGGAGGACGTTGAGGGTGAGATTAATTTATAGTCTACCTCTATTGTCTGTTACATTTTAGGTGTTAATCCACTCAGCTCTGTCCTCAGTGGATATGTGAAACGGGTGTGGCAGAGTTATGAGGTGGATAAGATAGCGTTCAAGCCTAATGGAATTTTTCTGGTTCGTTTTAAAACAAAAGAACAGCAGAAAATAGTTTTGAACAATGTACATTTGTTTTTTGACAATAAGCCGGTAATTGTGAGGGAATGGGAACTGGACATGGAATTGGTGAAACACAATGTCAAACGGGTTCCTATTTGGATTAAGTTGTACGGTTTGGATGTCAAATTTTGGGGGTCTGTGTGTTTAAAGAAAATCAGTAGCACAGTGGGGACATATATCAAAAGTGATGAGGTAACTCAACATAGGAATTTCCTTGGCTATGCCAGGACCGTGGTGGAGGTGAATGTTGATCAGGATTTTCCTACTGAGATTCTCTTTTTGGATGAGAATGACAAGACACATACTGGCTTCCCATTACTTGTGCCTCTTGTAAAGGGGTTGGTCATGCTACAACTAAATGCAGGAAGGGGGAAGCACGACCTATGGCTAAGAAGGTTTGGAAGCCTAAGGTAGCTGTTCCTGTGGTACAACGAAAAAGTAAAAAGGTACCTGTACAGAAGACGACAGCTAATCCAATGCAATCTCCTCCTGTGTAGAAATCAGTTCAGAACCACACAACACCTAAGTCTGCAGAGATTGTCACACCAGTGATGGTATCTAAATCTCTACTTGAACAGACCTTGCCTAGAAGGTTCATTACTCGTATGATAAGATAGGAATTTAGGGAGAGAAATTTTACTCTAGGGGGCATGTCTTTCATGGAGACACTGAGTCAATCCATTCAGAAGACCAGGAATAGAATTTTTGAGAAAGGGGAATGTAGCAAGTTTCAGGTTTATCATGGGTAGCTGCGGTTTTTGGAATGTGAGAGGATTGAATAGTACTAATAAACAGTTTGAAATAAAGAAGTTTCTCAATCAGAATAATGTAGGGTTATTTGGGTTAGTTGAAACTAGAGTTAAAAGTAATAGCAGGAATAATATTAAGCATAGTTTTTAGGCTAGCCGGTCTCTATGCACTAACTCTAGCTTGCATAAAGGTGGCAGGATTTGGTTGTTATGGGATCCAGCTAAATTTATAGTTGATGTGTTGAGTATGACTGATCAAACCATCCATACTAAGGTGTATGATAAACTTATAAGTAAGGGTTTTCAATACTCTTTAGTTTATGGGTTTAATAAAGAAGCTAAAAGAGACAGTTTATGGAAAAGTATTCGAAGCTATCATAACACTATTCTCGGGCCTTGGATGGTATGTGGTGACTTCAATACTATAATGGCTGTTCATGAACGATTTGGTGGGGGCTAAGGTCACACGTGCTGACATCATGCCTTTAGCTATGATCACACAGGATTGTCAGTTGTATGATTTGAAGGCAACTGGTTCATTCTATACTTGGAACAACAAGCATGACAGTGGGGTAAAAGTTTACAGCAGAATTGATAGAGTGTTGATTAATAGTGATTGGCTGAATGAATTTCCTGATAGTGTTGCAAATTTCCTTCCTGGAGGATTATTTGATCTTTGTCCTTGCCTAATTCAGTTTGAAGAGCAGCAGCATAGGAAGCTTGTTGCCTTCAAGTACTTTAATATGTGGTCACTTGCCAAAGAGTTTTAGAATATTGTGGCTACTTGTTGGAGCACTGATTTTCAGGGCACGCCCATGTTCAGGGTGGTTACTAAACTGGGGTTACTGAAAAGAGAGCTTAAGAAGTTGAATAAGGAACAATTTAGTGACATTGAAAATCTAACTAATGTCACTAAATTGGCCCTTAAAGATTATCAAACTCAGTTGATTTCTGATCCCTTGAATGAGGAGCTTTGCCATGCTGAGAAAAGTTGTGTTGCTGAATTGATTGAACTGGTGAAAGCCAGAAATATGTTCCTAAGTCAGATGGCTAAAATGGCTTGGATGGCTGAGGGGGATAAGAATACTTCTTTATTTCATTCTTCTATCAAACGGAGGAGAAGTAAGAATACAGTATATAAAGTGAAAGATGTGCATCAAAAAGATTATATGACTAGTGAGGATATAAAATGTGCTTTTGAGAAGTATTATATGTCTTTGCTAGGTGAGTCCAAGCTTGTTACTAAGGTGAATCAGATTATAGTTGAAATTTGAAACTGTTTAAATGATGAGCACAGAGCTAGATTAGTAGCTCCCCTTACTGATCTAGAAATAAGGAGTGCTATGTTTGATATCCTTGGAACTAAGGACCCTGGACCAGATGGGTTTAATAGCCAGTTCTTCAAGGATAGTAGGCCTATTGTGGGGAAGGAGATATGTAGAGCTATTAGAGATGTTTTTAACAAAGGAAAACTGCTGAAACAATGTAATAACACTATTATTACCTCAGTACCTAAGGTAGAAATCCCTGTGAGTGTATTGAAATTTAGGCCCATGGCTTGTTGCAACACCCTTTACAAATGCTTGTCTAACGTGATGTGTAACAGGTTAAGTGCTATATTGCCTGAGATTGTAAGTCCTTCTCAAAGTGCGTTCATCAAGGGGAGGGACATTGTAGGGAATATACTTATTTGTCAGGACTTGATCAGATTATACGAGAGGAAAACATGTTCTCCTAGGATCCTCATGAAATTGGACCTGCAAAAAGCGCATGATTCAGTGGAATGGGAGTTTGTTAATGGGATGCTGAATGCTTTAGGATTTCCTAGTCAGACTACAGATCTCATTATGCAATGCATTTCTACTCCATCTTATTCTATTGTTGTGAATGGTGAGACATTTGGGTTCTTTAAAGGGAAGAGAGGTTTGAGGCAAGGGGACCCCCTCTCTCCTTTGCTTTTTACAATTTGTGTAGAGTACCTCAACAGAATTCTTATGGTTGTGCAGCAGCATGGCCAATTCAGGTTCCACCCTTTGTGCAAAAGCATTAGCTGAAATAACCTATATTTTGCTGATGATCTAATTATGTTCTGCAAAGGGGACATGAAGAGTATTGAACTGATGATTAATGCTTTTGGATTCTTCACTAAGGCATTTGGACTGGTGACGAATAGGTCTAAGTCTAATTTTTATTGCAATAGATTAGATGAGCATTTGATCAAAGTTATAGAAGATGAGACTGGAATGCAAAGGGGGACAGTCCCTTTCAAATATCTTGGTGTTAATGTATCTCTAAAGAGACTGTCTGTGCTAGATTGTAATTGTTTGGTAGAGAAGGTTGTCGACAGAATTAGGGGTATGGGTGCAAGAAAATTATCCTATGCTGGGAGGGGTATATTGATTCGAACACTGCTAAGTACTTTGCACTCTTACTGGGCTAACATCTTTATTATTCCTAAGACTGTTATTAAGAGGATTGAGTCTATATGCAAGGGATTTCTGTGGCATGGAACTGAGCAGATAGAAGGGCTAGCACTGGTATCATGGGATTCAATTGGCCAATCAATTAAACAATGTGGTCTGGGGATTAGAAAGCTTCATGATCGAGTGGAATATAGCAGCTCTAAGGAAGTATGTATGGTGGTCTGGTGGATAGAGCAAAAAGCTGATCATTTATGGGTGAAATGGGTCAAGGCCGTGTACATCAAAGGTATGGAATAGAAAGATTATGAAGAAAATATCAACAGTAGCTGGGCTTGGCGCAAAATCTGCCAAGTCAGGACTATTTTTTGGCAATTTTTCTATGGGGAGAAGGGATTAGGTGTGAGCTACTCTACAAACCAGTGTTACAATTATCTGGTTCCTATAGGGGAGAAGGTACATTAGTTTCCATAGATTAAAACAGGATGGATGCTACCATGATATAAGTTTCTGATCTGGTTGATACCACAACAAAGACTATTGGCGCGGGACATACTTCAAGGGATGAACATTGTGCAGGCTAATGTATGTTTTCTGTGTGGAGTTGAGGAAGAAAACCACGAGCATTTACTTTTCAGGTGTGTTTACAGTGAGAGATGCTGGGAAATGGTGGCTAGATGGTGTCACATTGCATTGTGTCACGGTCCGGGACTTTGAGCCGGAACGTGGCACACACCCTTGTCTAACACACGACAAGAATGCAAGCGAGAGCGTCAAGCACTAGTAAAGGATCACTAATGCATTCGTAATCGGTCTCGGTTGGCGTGTGTCGAGAATCCTAGTCACGATTATCAAGTCCGGCACACAAAAGCAATAAAAGTAAGCAATACGATTATTGAAAGCA
The DNA here is from genome assembly GCF_048544455.1 of Silene latifolia. Classification (NCBI taxonomy): domain Eukaryota; kingdom Viridiplantae; phylum Streptophyta; class Magnoliopsida; order Caryophyllales; family Caryophyllaceae; genus Silene; species Silene latifolia. The sequence continues at coordinate 399,556,170 of NC_133538.1, forward strand.
AGAACACAAGCAATACCAAGCTTTTGGATGAGAAGCAGTTTAATTGACTAGCACCTCTCATAGAGGCATATTAGATAGTTTGGTCCTGGTAGCAGGATACATTGATTGTGCAGAATAGCGATATGTTTTCTAAACGCCTAAAAACATATCTGAAACTAAAAATGAGACTCCAAGATTCGACACGCAGGAAGTAGTCTTGGAGTACTAAATGAAACTAAAAACAGAAATGAAAATACATGAGTACAAATAAGAAATCTAAGGGTTCGAAGTGGAAGGACCGCGCGCGCAATTTTTAGGGATTGTGCGCTACAACTGCATCTCATTACACTCTCCCCAACCTAATTTGTTACCGTCCTCAGCAACGCTTGAAACTCTGCATGGCTGGTTCAGTCGGCTAATGTTGCTGGAAGTTGATTGGAACGGATGTTGGCGCGCTTGTTCTTGTTGCGAGTGGGATCTTCAGGATCTGGATGGTAAGGCTTCAGACAGCTCACATGAAAGACAGGGTGACACTTCATCCAGCCGGGGCGGTCAAGCTTGTATGCTACTTCCCCAATCCGCTTGATCACTTGGATGGGGCCTTCGTACTTTCGCACTAGTCGCTTGTTCCATCCTCGGAGGAATCTCATCTGCTCTTTGTTCAGCTTCACCATGACCATGTCACCTACTTTGAACTCCCTTGGTCTCCGATTCTGATCTGCCCACTTCTTCATGCGGCGAGACGCTTTCTCCAAGTAAGCTCGAGCGATCTCGACATTCACATTCCATTCTTTAACATACTCGAGAGCTTTCTTTGTCCGGCCTCCATAGGTATCTGCAATTGTGGTAGGCAATAACGGCTGTTGACCTGTAACAAGCTCAAACGGCTCTTGTTGGAAGAAGGGCTCGTCTGAACATTAAAACAGAACTAGGCAACATCAAGGAGTCTCACCCACTCCATTTGAGTTGCCCAACAAAGTGTCTTAAGTACTCTTCTAACATGCTATTGAATCATTCAGTCTGGCCATCCATTTGGGGATGGTAACTTTAGGACGGAGATAAACTGCAATCTTCGAAGTTTGGTTCAATAGACATCTTCGAAGTTGTAGTAGTTGTAGAGCACAATCCCTAAAAATTGCGCGTGCGGTCCTGCCACTTCGAAGTTTGGTTCAACAGAAATCTTCGACAAATTCTTCTTGTGGGCGTTGAATTCCCCATGGTGCGGACACTTGGACATTAGGTGTGGTTCTTTGCATAAGAAACAGGCAAACGGTTCCCTAGCTGTAGACGCTTCCAACGTGTTTCTCTTTGAGGAAGTTGGAGTTGGATTAGCTTGCCCCCACCTTCTATAATCTCCTCCTGGGCGAAATCGGTTGTTTCCCGTAGAAGGAGCTTTGTTTTATGACGTGTTTCCTCCAAATATGGGGTTACTCCCACTCGCTGCATGGAATACCTTCTTCTGCGCAGCTTCACGCTCAGTATAATAATCAAATAGTCTCTCGACTGCGGTCATTGCAGCGGAGAGGGAGGCGGGTCTTTATCGCATGATCTCTCGTTGAGCCCACTCTTTCAAAACATCAACGAACTGGAACACATGATCCTTCTCGGTCATATCACTTATCTCCAGCATACACGTCGAGTAGGCTTTTATGTACTCCCGGATAGAACCCGTATGCTTCAAGCTCTTGAGTTTTCTTCGATCTAGGATGTCGGTATTCTCTGGGTAGAATTGTTCCTTGAAGAGTCGTTTGAAATCCTCCCATGACTCCAACACTACGCTCCCTGCCTCGATCTCGGCGTATTTGGAGCACCACCATTATTTGGCATCATCGATTAGATACATGCTCGTGGTAGTGACTTTAAGTGTCTCATCAAGCGCACTCGATCGGAATAATTACTCCATGTCGAAGAGGAAGTTATCGACTTCTTTCGAGTCCCTCGCCCCACTATACTTGTGAGGTGCAGGCAGCTTCACCTTGGGAGTCCCACCGAAATTCCCGTCTGCGGTCATTTTCATCAATGTATTACACATGTTCTCGAGTTGTCCGAGTCTCTCATGGAAATAGCCCATCTCTTCCGCGAACTCCCCCGGGATCGATGCTTCTATATCGTCAAAGCGGGCCTCATGCCCCTTTACCGTCTCGTTTATGGCTCCAAGGCGAGCCTCATGCCCGTTTACCGTCTCATCTACGGCTTGGCGAATGCCCCTGAGGCTCACCACGAGTCCTTTCAGATAAGGAATTTTCTCCTCAAGTAATTTCTCTAAGGCCGACACACGGTCCCTAGTTTCTCCTTTGTTCCCACTCGGTTCTGCGGTCTTTCCCGTCATCGTATGCAGCAGCTTTTAGTGAAGACCGAGCTCTGATACCAAATCTCACGGGCTGGGACTTTGAGCCAGAACGTGGCGCGCACCCTTGTTTAACACACGACAAGAATGCAAGCGAGAGCTTCAAGCACTAGTGAAGGATCACTAGTGCATTCGTAATCGGTCTCGATTGGCGTGTGTCGGGAATCCTAATCATAGTTATCAAGTCCGGCACACGAAAGAAATAAAAGTAAGCAATACGATTATTGAAAGCAAGAACACAAGCAAAATCAAGTTTTTGGATGAGAAGCGGTTTACTTTACTAGCACCTCTCATAGAGGCAAATATGATAGTTTGGTCCTGGTAGCAGGATACATTGATTGTGCAGAATAGCGATATATTTTCTAAACGCCTAAAAACATATCTTAAACTAAAAACGAGACTCCAAGATTCGACACGCAGGAAGTAGTCTTGGAGTATTAAATGAAACTAAAACAGAAATAAAAATACATGAGTACAAATAAGAAATCTAAGGGTTCGAAGTGGAAGGACCGCGCGCGCAATTTTTAGGGATTGTGCGCTACAACTGCGGCTCATTACACACTGCCAGTGTAGAATTGGATTAAGTGGTGGATAAACTGGAGAACTCGTGATATGTGCAGGAAGCGAATTGTGGCTATGATTATGGAAATTTTGATGGAGCATCTCTGGTGGAGCCGTAATAGATGTTGACTGGAACAACATGTTAACAGACCTGAGCTAGTGGCTAGGTTAGTTAGGAATGAAATTCATATGCGTATTAGGAGTTGTAAAATTGTGAGTACCAAACGTAGTATTGAACAATGGCTAGAAGTGTTGTGTAACGAGGTAGGATAACCATGGAGATGATTCCTATATAAATTATGTAAGGAACTATAATTATTTTAAGGAGAAGCTTACCTTTTGAAAAAAAAAAAGAATATGAAGCATGTTTGCTTGGTTTACGCAGTGCTCTCGACTTGGGTGTGAAGAAGTTGTTAGTACAAGGAGACTCATCCCTTGTGATCAATCAAATGGGTGGGTCATGGAAAGTTAAGAGCCAAAGTTTGGCCCTATATCAAACCAAGATCTAAGAATTGGAAAAGAACTTCGAGGATATTCGATATATTCACCTCCCGAGAGAAGTTAATCAGTTTGCCAATACGTTGTCCAAACTAGCTGCCCTGATCAACATTGCCGACCACATAGACAGTATGCCAATATGTGTCGAACGAAGATCGCCACCTGCCTATGTGAATGCAATCGATGATGTCGAGGAAGGTGAAACCGAACCCTGGTACACAGCCATGTTAAAATTCAAGGAAACAGGTGAATATCCTCCCGACCTTGACACGTGTGGGAAGCGCACTCTGGGAATGTTAATCTGTAACACCCCCATATTCAGAGGAGCCTTAACTAGGCCTTCCTTAGCATATAAGGGCGTTACCAACTCGGTTGCCCGAGGACAGTAATAATCAAATGTCGATAAAAGAACTATTATGTTATATTACAAGTGAATTAAAACCAACAACGATATAAAAAAAATACAACTCAAACACTACTCTCTAAAGCTATCGAATCTCGTGAAGACTCATCCCTGCCCGGACTCCAGCCATCAACAACATCAACACCTGCTAAGACCGACTACTCACCATAAGGGATCACGGCAGACACATAACAAACAAACAACCACACAAGGTCAGTACTGAGATGAGACACGACAAAATCAACTACAACTATCAACACCACGACGCTATCAATCTCACACACAATCACAATAATCCAAACAACCTCTGTCACTGACTGTCCACTAGACCAGCCCTGCCAGTGGGGGACCGCAGCCGTACCCACCAAATCCCCACTCATTATACCGAGCGACAACCCTGTCCATTAATGTGCACATCCCCTTCCGTGGCGGGTTCCACGAAGGGCGAATCTAGGGCGTTAATCCACTCCCGCATGTGACTTCACTAAGCCGAGGACGCGCCTCGCGAACCAGAGACAAACAATACACAGACAGCTGAAACACAACAACCAATAAACTGTATGTAATAACCAACTACAACATACACGCTGCCACACAACGCAGCCATAACACAACAACCCTGATACGACAATCGACACACTAGACTATCTACAGAAACTGAGTAGGCGAACCTACCTTGAAGCAACTGCAACCAATCCATGCCAACATATGACATATCCAGCAATCAAGCAAAGCCTATAACCACAACACAACATCTATTACTACCAAGCAAACCCTAACTACAAAGATGAGGATACGGATGATGATTATGACATACTTATAAGGAGAAACCCGGCAAGAGACCTCTACCCGACTCAAGTGACACTCTCCTAAGGCACAAGGATCTTCAAAAGGCTTCCATGGAGGTTTTGTCGTGAAGGGAAGGGAAAGAGGCGACCAAAGGATAGGAGGAATGAGGCGGAAATGATAAGCGGATATAACAAAACGCGATTAAAAACTCTCGCTGAAAACTCGATACTCGATCGAGTACCCAACATACTCGATCGAGTGGCCCCCTACTCGATCGAGTAGCCTCTACTCTATCGAGTACCACTCATAACTCGTAACCCAAGATAGTTTTGGCACGCATTTCTAAGACTATTCCCGCTCCCAAGGTCAGTCAACGCTGGTCAAAGGGTCTCTAAAAGGGCGGGTATTACAGTCTTCCTCCCTTAAAAGAACTTCGTCCCCGAAGTTCAACTCACTCATCTTAACGCACAAGACACGGGAAAACACGCCATCACCATTCTTCCTACTCAAGTCATTACTCCCCGGAAATACCATCCCCCATGTCATCATCATCACCATCTAACGTTCTATTCAAACCGGCTCTTACAACTATCATGCAAACATTGTCATCATCAACTATTACTCTATATGTATACCTCTACTCTTACAAACTATCATATATAAAACATCAACCTCGCAATGCGAACCAGCACAAACAACGATCACCCATCATATGATAACAACTATCAACCCGAAACATATCAAACATATCTCATATCAACTTCATGCTGCACAACTAACACCACCGTGTTACTCACTAATTCATTCTGTTATGACACATTGCACCACAACTATCTCTTTATGACCGTCCTTTAAAACATACTATCACATTCACTTTAATGAACTAAAGTAACTACTTACACTTCATATAAGTAATGTGATCAAAGTACTATAAAATTTTGTAATTAAACAACAAAACATTATAAACGAACAACAACATAACTTCAAAATTAGCATTTTTATTTTGCGACATTACTCTTCCCCTCTAAAAAGGAACTTCGTCCCCGAAGTTCACCACCAAAGATTACAACACATATTACCTATTACTTGCTTCATAACATGAATTAGAAACGTATTATTTATTATGGGCATTACTCGCTAAGCATATACTCGTTAAATTATAAATCATACACAAACCACCGGAATAACTAGCCGCCGTCGATAAAGGACGTTACTATCGTATGCACAAACGTATGAAGAGATGTAACTTCAATGGATCAATAGTAATATGGCATATGTAATATTAAAACAACAAGAAACCGTCGCCACTTCACTAGTTTTTACAAATATGCATGTAAAACCGAAACATGACTTCCAACATATGAACTTAACGGTTCATATGTGTTACTACGCACTAATAACTACATTAAACATCAAACTTGCAATTATAAAACAATTGCACACTTTTAATTTTCGAAAACCTCATGTAACAGTGCTACTCGATCGAGTATGTAGTGGTACTCGATCGAGTGCCATGCTACTCGATCGAGTGTCTTGGCTACTCGATCGAGTAGCCCAAAGATCAGAATGTTTTTTATCTCTCTTTCCTGCAGCTACTCGATAGAGTACGGGGTACTCTGTCGAGTACCTACAGGCCAAATTGCCTTATAAAGCTTGTCATAAACCAACATACATATACATAGTCGTCATATAACTCGAGTCGGGGTGACTCCCCGACTCCCAACATCCTGCAACAAGGTCAAATATCGAATTCGGTCTTATGGCCAACAATACAAATCCATAACCAAAGTTTCAACGAAAACAACTACCAACATCTAACAATGCTACCAACATCTAAAACCAACGAACATAAATAAAGATAAAACAAGGAGCATCACTCCTCCTGCTGCTGCTGCTGCTCAACCATCACCTCATCATCACCTCCACCTCCAGAAGTACCCGCTCCCGATGACCCAATCTCCGCATCTACTTCTGCTCCGGCTCCCGGAGTCACGTACCATGGGGTCAAGCCACCGTAGGCAAAGGGCTGAGGTGTCCCCCACGTCGACTGATCCACCCCGTAGGAGTTGAAAACCCATGTGTAGTCCCCAACTCCACTCCACCAAACCGGATGCGGTCCCTCGGTCCCTATCCCTTGAGTGTACGCCATCTCGTGCATGTTCCTGAGTGTCAAAGTAGATGACACTCTCTCCGCCAAGTAGCTGGATCGCGTCTCCGGTGTGTCGAGGTAAGGGTAGCACGGAAAAGGATGCTGCTGCTGTGATACTACCGGCCGTGTCCTAGTCTCCGAGGTCCTCTCCCTCACTCGACGGGGTCCTCTCCCCAACCTAGGTCTCTCCACCACCACAACCGCCGCATTCTCGCCCTTCTTCGGCTCTGGCATCACCTCGAGAATCGTGTCGTCGAAGAGGTAGGTCTGTAGCTGGCGGGGTCTATCAGCATCCTCCTCCTCCTCATCATCAGAGTCCACAGTCACTACCGCCGGCTCTAAGGGCTCCGTCGGTGGGAGGTGCTCAGGTGCTGGAATTTTCATCCAACTCATGCCCCACACCCTCCAAGCATATAACTAGGCCTTCCTTAGCATATAAGGGCGTTATCATCTCGGTTGACGAGGACAGTAATAATCAAATGTCGATAAAAGAACTATTATGTTATATTACAAGTGAATTAAAACCAACAACGATATAAAAAAAATACAACTCAAAGACTACTCTCTAAAGCTATCGAATCTCGTGAAGACTCATCCCTGCCCGGACACCAGCCATCAAACACATCAACACCTGCTAAGACCGACTGCTCACCATAAGGGATCACGGCAGACACATAACAAACAAACAACCACACAAGGTCAGTACTGAGATGAGACACGACAAAATCAACTACAACTATCAACACCACGACGCTATCAATCTCACACACAATCAGATTAATCCAAATAACCTATGTCACTGACTGTCCACTGGACCAGCCCTGCCAGTGGGGGACCGCAGCCGTACCCACCAAATCCCCGCTCATTATACCGAGCGATAACCCTGTACATTAATGTGCACATCCCCTTCCGTGGCGGGTTCCACTAAGGGCGAATCTAGGGCGTGAAGCCACTCCCGCAAGTGACTCCACTCAGCCGAGGACGCGCCTCGCGAACGAGAGACAAACAATACACAGACAGCTGAAACGCAATAACCAACAAATTGTATGTAATAACCAACTACAGTATACACGCTGCCACACAACGCAGCCATAACACAACAACCCTGATACGACAATCGACAAACTAGACTATCTACAGAAACTGAGTAGGCGAACCTACCTTTAAGCAACTGTAACCAATCCATGCCAACATATGACATATCCAGCAATCAAGCAAAGCCTATAACCACAACACAACATCTATTACTACCAACCAAACCCTAACTGCAAAGATGAGGATACGGATGATGATTATGACATACCTATAAGGAGAAACCCGGCAAAATACCGCTACCCGACTCAAGTGACACTCTCCTAAGGCACAAGGATCTTCAAAAGGCTTCCATGAAGGTTTTGTGGTGAAGGGAAGGGAAAGAGGTGACCAAAGGATAGGAGGAATGAGGCGGAAATGATAAGCGGATATAACAAAACGCGATTAAAAACTCTCGTTGAAAACTCGATACTCGATCGAGTACCCAACATACTCGATCAAGTGGCCCCCTACTCGATCGAGTAACCTAGCTACTCGATCGAGTAGCCTCTACTCTATCGAGTACCACTCATAACTCGTAACCCAAGATAATTTTGGCACGCATTTCTAAGGCTATTCCCGCTCCCAAGGTCAGTCAACGCTGGTCAAAGGGTCTCTAAAAGGGCGGGTATTACATAATCCGCTCAATTCATCAGGACCAACGATGGGAAATTGTACAAGAAGACAGCTCAAGGTGTTTTGTTGCGATGCATCGATCAACCAACAGCTCAGAAGGTCATGGAAGACGTCCATGGCAGTGAATGTAATATGTTAGTCCGTAAGATCATACGGCTTGGTTACTATTGGACAATGATGGAAACTGATTGTTGCAAGTATGTCAGGCACTGTCACAATTGTCAGATATTCGCAAATGTACAGCATGTGGCACCTTCGATGTCACCATGGCCATTTTCAACATGAGGAATCGACATAATTGGAAAAGTAAACCCATCAAGAACTGGAGGGCACTGTTTTATCCTTGTTGTGATCGACTACCTAATGAAGTAGGTAGAGGCTAAGTCTTACAAAGTGCAAAAAGCAAAGTAAGTACTACATTTCATTCAAAAAGACATCATTTGTCGGTACGGAGTACCACATGAGTTCATCAGCGATCATGGAACCCATTTCCAAGCCGAGACCGCGGTTATACTTGAAAAGTATAAAATTAAACATCACAAGTCATCACCATACCGACCACAGACGAATGGTGCGGTAGAGGCTGCTAATAAAACAATCACGACCATATTAAAGAAAATGTCTGACAATTATAAAGAATGGCCTGAGAAGATACCCTTCGCATTATGGGGTTATAGAACTTCGATTAGAACAGCCACGGGAGCAACCCCGTATTACTTGGTATATGGAATGGAAGCAGTTCAACCAGTTGAGCTAGAAGTACCATCTCTAATGATCTTACTGGAAAGCCAGGTTCCCGAGGCAGATTGGGTTCAAGCAAGATATGACTCACTAATCATGCTCGACGAGTGTCGTTTGAACGCATCGTATCATGTCCAACTCTACCAGAAAAGGATAGAGAGAGCTTTCAACAAAAAGGTGAAACCGAAGGGAATTAGTGAGGGTGATCTGGTTCTCAAGTCAGATAGAGCTTCATTACCTATTGACTTGAGGGGTAAGTTTAAACCAAATTGGGCAGGCCTTTATTTGGTCAAGAAGATTCTGTCAGGAGGCGATGTTCGATTACCAGATTCGGATGGGAATCACTTCAAAAATCCTTCGAATTTCGACCAGTAGAAGAAATACTATCCTTGATGACCTCATTCTCAAATGTTATGAAATAATTTTTGAATTGAAAATGTTTTTAGAATAAGTTGTGAGTTGTTTGTCAACACTGCATGAAATATTTTATGTGAGAACTACGGGCTCAGTTTGATTATGTAGCAAAGCAGATACGTAGGCAACTCTTAGTTAAGAGTACAACCGAAACATGTAAAACAAGAATGAAATTTTTGGTGCAGAAAACTGGGGATTTCTAATAAATAATAAGTTTTTATTTATTCTAAATTCCGGGCGAAGCCCGTTACAGTATTTTATTCCAGGCGAAGCCCGTCACACACAACTAAAAAAGGAAAGCACACAAACAGTAATTGTAATAGTAAGTAGTAATGTCGAAGACTACTCTTTGCCACCCTCAACCGGGCCACACGCCCCATCACGACGAGATGAAGTCTCACCCATCATCACCCGAGCTCTTTTCTTCGGAGGAATCATTAATTCTTCACGAGGGCCCATTTTGTCTTTCACACTGGGTAGAGGACCAAGTCTTTCTGCAAGTGTCAACCCACTTAACTTCCTCAGACCTAACCTCTTCCACACATCTGAAACCACAGAGTCAGTTCTAGGAGAAGAGTCAGTCTCTATTTTGGACCTAGATGAAATCGGGGTCGTCCCAATAAATAATTCTCGGTTCTTCTCTCCTTCCTTATGGTATTTGTAGTCAACGGCTTCATCCTTGTAAAGTTCCGTTCCGGCCTTGAATGAAGGCTCAATAGTCCACTGCAAATAAGAAGGTGACACCCAACTAGAAGCAAACGGCTCAAAAATATGCCAAATAGTCCTTCGACTCCAAGACTCCAACCATGCGTTGCACCTCGCAAGAGTCACCTCCTTGAATTTGTTGGAATATGTGTCCTCGGACAATAATGCGATCACAACTGTCGATCATGATGATCACATGTTTAAATCTCATTTTAAGAATACATGTGGGATGTAATATTTTACAGTCAACTGGTCCACACATATCGGTAATGATTGGATGACTAGAGTTTGAAATTACTGTCATGCGACGGTGGTGATCAATTGATCTCCTTAGGTCATACCTATAGGGAAATACTCTTAATTGATTATTTAATTAATCGTATGCCGATACGAGTTAATTAAATTATTTAAATTGACGGATGATTTGTGAGTAAGATTAACGTATCTTATTATAATTCGATTAAATTGGATACGGTCTAAGTAATCGAATTGTTTTATTACTTAGATAAAATTATTGTTTATGAAACAATTGAAATTGAAATTAAGTGAATAATTTATTATAAATACAAGACGTTGTAATTTATAATTTGATAAACCATTTTGGTACAAGTAATTACGAATTACTAGTCGATATTGTATATGACATATTTTATGAGTATGTTGATTTTTAATATGTTAAAAATACATTACAATTTCACATGTCAAGTAACATGTCACATATGTTACAATTGACAAATGACAAAATAAAATGGACCTCCCATTTTATGTCACATGTGGCGAAATTATGGAGGGAGTATAAGGTTTAAATTGTGTTAATTGTTTTAAGTGGAAAACACAATGATAAAAGCTAACTAGTAGCCATGCAACCCTATAGCTTTTGAGAAGAGCAACTTTTGCATGCATTAGGCTTAAAAATACCCCCCCTCCAACCGGTTTTCTAGTGTGATGCTAAGAGGTTTTTTCCTCTACAATTATTCACAACTTCAACTAATTTTCTAGTGTAAGAAAATATAATCTCTCCATAATTTATGAAAACTTAGAGAGATAAATACACACAAATCTCTCCTCTTGGCCGAAATTTTCAAGAGGAAATACACAATATTTTTGTGTCAATTTTATAGTAAAAATTATATTATTTTTAGTACAAAATAATATTAGTTATTAAGAGATTTCCTTGGGTATTCACATTTGGGAGAGGTTCTAATTTGGACCTTTTGTTCATCCAATTTAAGGAAAGCTCAAGAACTAACAAATAGGTGAATTTGTTGGTGCCCATAAAACCGAAATCATATAGTAAGAACAATGATTTCTTCTCATATCTTATTTATGTTTGCATGCATAAGATCTAGTTTTATTTTATGACTAAATATATCTTTTCATATATGAATATGTTATTTAATGAGATTAAGATTTATAAAAAGCGGTATCATGAGCCTTAGGTTGTTTGCATGCAAATCGGTTTATAGTTTTTCCGAGTTATATGATTAACATACAAAACTAATTAATTTGGTTTTATGAAGATAAACCTAAAAATAACCTTGAATGTTAAAAGTTTCTGATCCTAAGTGATTTTTAGGACATTTTGGTTTGTTTATGGATTTTATAGTTCATTTTATATAATAATGGCATTAAAATGTGATTGTTATGATAACAATGTCATTTTTGGACTAAAAATAGCTAAACTTCGATTGTTTTAGTGGTTTTTGGATATGTTTTCACATATATTATCTACTGATGGCCTATAAATGTTCATGATAAAATGAATTGTTTTGCTCGAAATATGGATTTTTTAATTTAAAATCGTATTTAAATGGGTAAATAGGTTAATATGAGTTATATTTTGAATCTGGTCATGGAAATTTAGTATCTTGTCACATGCAATTTTACAAGATGTGTGTAAAATATTTGGCTATAATGAAGTCTTTATGCACGATTTATGAATTTTTGATGAAAAATCACATAAATAGTGACTATAATTAGTAATAATGCTAAAACATAGTTCATGACTAAAGGAAAAATATAACATGTTGAATTTTATCATATATTTCAGATCTAAAAGTTAAAAGTTGATGAAAATTATTTTGCCTCATATTTTATGGTCATAATTGTTAAAACCGATAAACCGCAACATTGTTTTTCTCGATAAATTTTCGAAATTTTTAACCTAAGTTTTGAACATTATGAGTGTCATGGTATTTTTCTAGATTGTTCGTGAGTTTAAATTTCAAATTTTGAAATTATTTGAAATTTTTATGATTTAATTGAAGTTTATAGCATATTTTTAATGTTTTTGAGTCCATTTATGAACAAAATTAAGAAATCAAGTTTAATTATTGTCAAATGTTAGTGGAGACTAATTTTGAGTCCTAAGATGGTTAGGGTAATTAACTTGTACATAAATATGAATTTATGTAACTATTGTGATTTTAAAAGATTAAATCACGCAAATCCGTAAAAACCGATTAATATACGATATTGGTTCTTTAAAGGCGATTTAGCATCTAGCATGTTCATACATATTACAATGCTGCATTTTATTTATGATTGTCATATTTTAATTTTATGTAATTTTTGAATTATGTAATTTTACTTAGTATGGCCTTAGTTATAATTGGTATTACCCGAAATGTATGGGAATATCGATTCGGTTGTAATTATTGTGATCTCGCATCACCGTTTTGTAATTTAATAGATTTATTTTTGTTTTTAATTACAAATGTATAATAGGAAATTATGTAATTCATTTTGTAATTTAATTATTCCGGAGTACCTTGAAAACGGTGCCACTCGAGAAGGCGATCCATCAAAGAAAGTGTTGTCTTGAAATGCGTTCCAAGACCGAAGTTCAAGGGACCAAAGGAGTTGGTTTCCGAATTTGTAATAGTTTATTAGATTTACTATTTTAGGAAGGCCATACTAGGATTTTATTTTATTTATGCTTTGCATTTTATTTATATGTTGCATGCATCGCTAAATCGCCATAACTAAAACATGCATTATCATTAAATCGAGTTTATCGATCGTGTCAATTGGAATTATCGTAGTTCACCGCTTTAGTTCACTTAAAACGTGATAGATAATAAGTTGACATGACCTCTCGCTAAAATAAACAATTGAGACTTAGCCTTACCAAAAAGTAGAAACCATGAAAACCTATTTCATGAGGGAGTGCACTCGGCCCTACCGGGGTACAAACCTTGTTACGTAGGGGGAGTGGGTGATAAATGTCTACCCACCGAATTTATAAAGATAAGGGTTGTATTCGGCTTTACCGATGCCCAAGTTGATGTAAATTTGGATCATGGACACATTTATTCGAAATTTGAGTTGAACTCAACGAAAGTATTCTCGACGGTTGCCGGATGTGTTTCGGGCTAAAGATAAATATTAATGTAATTTTATCGACCAAGAGTTCTAAAAGTAGAATCGATTAAAGAGTTAATCCACCGAGTTATATTGATGAGGGTTGTATTCGGCTTTACCGATGCCCAAGTTAATATGAATTTGGATCTTGGAGTAATTTATCGTAGTTGGGTAGAGGTCACTATGTAAATGCTTTACTTGTTATTTACGAGTATTAATAAAACCATAAATGTTAAGTTTTCCATTATTCCGTTAATCATATTGTTCTAATTCTTTACCTCAAATCATATACGATATCATTTCGATTTTTGATTCAAATCTCCATTAAAACATCGTAACTAAAGATAAAATTTGAATTTTTCTTCTAAAAATCTCGTATTATCCATTGTAAGGATCTCTTGTGAAGAATATAGATAAAAGTTATTCGTGATCAAAAGGGTTTTTGATTTTTGACTAACATATCTACTTACAATGAATTGTTTCTCATATGCTTAATTGAGTTAAGTACTTTGAAACGTTACATCATTTTGGTAACTAGATTTGTTTGAAATCAAAATTGACCAAAATACCGCAACTACTTCAATGAAAGTTTTAAAACTAAACAAACGAATGAAGAGTAGACTTCATGAATTTCAATTTTGCTTCTCTTGGCAAAGACTCATTGAAATGAGTGGGAGCATTCTCTTAAACAGTTAAGAAAAGGATAAGGTTTTAAAGAAGTAAAATTAGAATGGAATTGATACAAGGTAATGTTAACAGTAAAGTTATTGAGAATAACGATACTAAACCTATCAATCCCGACCGATAAAGTTTCCATTGTCTTAATTGTTGGACGCTAGAAAGGAAACTACCCCAAATTATTGAAGAATCAACATGTTAGTTGTGGGACATCTAATGTGACCTTCTTCTTTAAATGTTTATTTGATTGACATAAATTTTGCTAGTACTACCTCGGCAATATTAGAAACCGGCGGTGGTTTTCATCATTGTATTTGATACATAGGATGATTAGAATATGACGACTAGCATCAAATAATGTTGAGAGATAGAGTCATTGTGTAATCAATCTAGTTTTGGGTTTATAGTTGTACCTTAATTATGACTATTAAGTTCATAAACTCTGAATAATAATATAATCTTGTTAAGATACAAAAGAGGTCTCACTATTGTGACCCTATACACCACGATTTGATGTATGGCTAGCCCATTATCAAGGTGAATATATTTTAAACCAAACGAGAATGATACATCATGTAGATGATACAAGACTCAAATTGGTAACCCAAGATTAAACCTTAAATTCTGGAATGATGAACGCAAAGAGTTATCGAGTACTCTTGAAACCATTAGATCTTATGGTATATGCGTATCTTGTATTCAAAGCAAGATGTCTCGTGCCTTTTGGTTGAAAAGGAGATTGAGGATGTAAATCATTGATCCAAAATAGGTTGATCATTTTCTTTTACCAACAATTTAAGTTAACGCTAATGTGTTCACTTAATAAGGTAAATAGATAAATCTTTGAAGAAGTTCAAAGAATCACGATTCACTACTACAAAACTCGTTATGGACATCAGTCGATGGACATCAGATTATCTGGAAAACCGATGTACATAACATGCACATTTGTTATTTGCAAAAAACTGATGTGCATATGTACATCGGTTGCGTTAAAAAACACATGTCCATTATTTCTGATTTTAAAGGACATGTGATATTTAATAAAACCATGTCTATATAAAAGTCATGGACATGGAACATTGCATTTAACCGATGTGCATCTAAAGTGAAAATTATAGGCGGGAAAAAGATTTGCCTCACGACCATCACTTATAATTTCGACTACATACATTCTTCCCCAAATCCTCTCCCTCACTCTCACTCCCAAATTCTAACCCCCAAAAACCGTGTACTCACTCTCCCTCCCTCCGGCTGCCAACCCCGTACTACCTCCTCGTCCTTAACATCATCTTCCGTACTTTTTCTTTCTCTCCCTCCTCTTTTTCCCCCAATTAAAATATAGTTTTAAAACCCAAACCACAGTTCCCTTCTCATAACTTCATATACCTTTACTCAACGACTTCGCTCTGAAAAACGAATCCCTCTCATTCGTCTCAAAACTTCCGTCTTCTAAGCATGACACACAGCCGTCATCATAAACTCGTCGGTCGTTCTTTTCTTTATTAGCGGCCCTCTCCGCTACCACTAGTGTACTCTTACTTAGGCCAGAAGCGCTCAGCCGCAGTTTAATCAATTACAAAGGTTTTCCCCCAAATCTCAAATCTCAATTTTTTATTAACAAATTCAGTTTGGTGAGTTATATAATCTCTATTTGACTTATTACCATTAAATTGTTAGTCTATTTCTGTAATTTTAACTGTTAATGGGCTTATTCTTTGATTTCTTTAACTAAAATTCCCAATTACCCAAACCCTAATTTGTTAAATTGATTTCATTTTCACTTTTTTTTCTTTTTCTCATCAATTATATCATTATTTGGTTGTTGATAATTGATCTCTCTGATTTTTTTTTGTTTTCTTTACTAATCTGATGAATTGGTACATAGTTTTACAGGGTAATTTGATACGGACCACAAATTGTAGTTTTTGTGATTTAATCAATATGTTTTTACTTTTATATCTTTAATAAATAATTGCTCTTTATTTTGATTTGTGAAAGCATGGGCACAGGGGATAAAAAGGATGTTGAATTATTGATACTCCACTACCCTAGCTAGTGTTTGTTACAATAATTAGGTATTGCTCTTATTAGTCGCTTAAAACTTTGTCAATTAGCTTTGTTTTGGACTTTTGGTTAATGTATTTGATTTTAGTGGAGAGTCACATGGATTATAGCCTTACGAATGACAATTCTTAATGACAATTTTGTCTCGTCTATCCTCTTGATAAGGAAAAGTTTAGCGACCGAGTACAGGTATTTTTTAATGGCTTAGAGTATTCTCGATTAGTTTGCTGTGTTCTAGTCATAGACCAAGCTCATCTGCTTGCCAATTATTTGAAATTAGTGATGTGTTAGTTTGTAGGATAATTTTTAGCCATAGCTTCTATTACACTCAAATAAAAAAGATGTGGCAGTTTCCTTGTCTCACAAATTTGTGGAGTGTGAAGCATGTTGAGGAAAAGTTTGTGCAGGAAGGCTACTGCTGCGTGTTGCCTATTGAATTGGCAACTTATATCTCATCATTTTGTTTTCAGAGTGTGAAACGTGTCTCATGAAATAGCTCGACTGGGACTGGACACACACTAGTGGATGTTCGCCAGTCAAGCATTTTGGTTTAGTGTAATCTTCTTCACCTGGCTTAGTGGCTTATTAAGTCGTAACTTAGAAGTCAGAACAAATGAATGCGACTCTTCCGCTATACATTGAAGTGATAAAAAAATATAAGTTTATGCTATCTGTTGGAATTTGATTTCAGTGTTGCTGTATTCATAACCTGGGCTCGCCAATGCATAACACGGGGCGAAGATATGGGCACCAATTATGTCATTGTCTTGTGAATTTGTTCTTAGTAAAAATTATTTATAGTTGGTCTGAGTGTCTGACCATCACTGCCGGACAGTCCAATGAACCCTACTATGTTGGGGTGTGTAGCCGGGTCATGAGGAAAGCCGCATCTGCTGCTTTTGAGAATAAGAGGAGGTCTACTCTCACAACTGGTATCATCGAGTATCTGGAGAACATGTACACTCTCATACCTCTCGTTATACACCAGTACAGTAGTACCCGCTTGAGAAAATTGTTCAGTTTTTTCAACCTTTTGAATATGTCCCAGCTCATCATGCTGCTTCTTTCTTACTGCAGTTTGGAGGATATTTCTCCTTCGCTGTGATTTTGTATATGTTTATACCGTCAACGTATGCGCCCCTGCTTATCACACAACAAGAGTATCAAGTTGCCAAGACGATTAATTCCCGTAATGGTGAAAGCGTAACATCGCAGGTTTAACATAATCAATGATATGAGACTAGTCAGTTTACATATCGGTTTATATTTTTGTATAGGTTAGTCGTCTAAGTAAATTTGACACATTATGTAGATGAAATTTTTTTGTAATTGGCTTTGGATAACCGATTGATTGTATACAGATATTTTTTGTTGATTAAGCAATCATTTTGCATTGTCATCATGTGTACGACTAATATGGGCAACAGCTTAGTATTTTTTTTTTTATAAAAAATAATAATTATAGACATTGGATTTTTGCAAAAAAAACTGATGTCCATTGATCAAATTGACATCGGTTTTCCTAAAAATCCGATGTCCATTGATCAAATAGACATCGGTTTTCCTAAAGATCCGATGTGCAAATTTTAATGGACATCGGTTTAAAATCCGATGTCCATTAATCCACAATGGACATGACCAAACTCTACATCGGTTGTGTATCCGATGTCCATATAGCGAAAAGTCCGATGTCCATCACAAGTTTTGTAGTAGTGATTTAGTCGTGATGAGATTATCAAAGTGAAGACTTTGATATAAGCCAAAGAAAATGTGATATAGTATCACAAATTAATCTCTCTTAGCACGCATTATGGGATAATATGTGGTTGGATAAAGAAATCAAACGCTATTCGATATGGTTTGGACTTCAATCAAGTTACTTTGAGTTATTTGATCCTTTTGGAGATTTTATCATTTTGTCTAAATTATTTTTCCAATAAATCTAAAATGAATCGTATGAGTTATGAAATGGTAGGGTACCATGTTTGTAAGTTTTCAAAAGAAACAAATGCTCATTTTTCCTTACTATAATCACGAGTACAATGGGTTTGTGGCTCGTAAAGCTGTCTTTTTAGAATACAAGTTTATTTCTAGAAGACAGAGTGGGAGAAATTATTCAAGAGCCACAAAGAATGTTATGTCGCAAGAAACTGGTCTTTCTTGGCTACATGAGACGTTTTGTGTAGGACGTTGTTTCTTCAAAACCTAGGAGGTTAAAGTCATCACTTGTTGAAGATGATGAATTAGTGTTACTTTTAGAAAGTAAAGAGCTTACAACTTACAAAGAAATTGTTTGATTCAAGTTACTTCTGGAAAGTAATGAATATATGACTTACATGAGAGTGTTTAAGTCACAACTCAATACAAGGCATAGAGCCATGAAAATCCGAAATAAATTCCGAGTGGAATTGTTGGATATCTAAGAGAGATATCAAAGCTTTATTGGTGGCAAAGGGTTTTGCACTAGTTGAAATGCTTAAGTCTATTTGGATCTTCTTAGGGATTGTGTTTCATTATGATGATATACATATAGCAAGTGAATCTAAAACCCACTTCTTCAATTAGAAGGAATGTATTCAATACATGTCTTGAGTTTTGTAGATTCTTGCAATCCTAAGATAATGTGAAACTTAAGAGAGGATCTTAAGTAGGACATCAATGAGTTGGAACTAATGTTTTGATCATGTTATAAAACTTTTCTCGATAAGTTGAGAAGTTGTTTTTATACATGGAGTTTAGTGGCAGTTACGGTAATTTTAATTAGTCTAATATGTGGATGACATATTGATCATTGGGAATGATTTAAGACTTTAAGATATATAATACATCTTTAATATCCAGATTTATGGAGATAAATCCACATGATATTAGCGTCGAATAAGGAGTCTTATGTTGATAAGATTCATGATTAGTTCAATCGAGTTGATCATATTTGATTGATTCCATTTGCTTCCGTTGCCGGATCAATTAAATGAGTAATGATGTATAACACTTCATATACTTTGAGTATGATGAATTGTCTTAAAATCGAATTTAAGTAATAGTTACCAAGTAAGCCATAAAGATTACCCTTAAGTGCTTGCAGAAGCATTAAGGATGTAAAGCAAAGTGTCTTTGATGCAATTTTGTGTAAGGGTGTTACACAAATGACTATTGACAATTGAGATTGCGCATGGTTTCCGACAAAACCATAATCAAAACACATTAGGATGGTTAAGATACCATTGTGGCTATGTTATTTAAGAAATAGATTTTCTAGAATCGTTCTAGGCAATAAAGAACAATGAGAAATATTTACAACGGAAATTGAGTACACTTGCAATCATGGGATGTGCAAGAGGGATGAGTCCCGCACACTGTGAAAACAGTGGGAGCTATTTTAAGGCAAGAAAGCCTATGTCTAGATTGGATCTAGACACGTACTCAGAAAGTTTTGTAATGCAAATGTATATATTACGAAAGGAAAACAAGTATGTAGCAAGGTTGAGCAGGGAGTTTCTAAGACCTAATTACAATGCCTATTCATAGGCTCAACATGATGAGTCATATCATTTCAATTGGATTGAGATGAACAACTACATATAAGATCAAATTAGATTATAGAATATGAAATAATAATCAGGCATTTACCATTCATATGTGATAATCGCATTTGTCGTTCGAATTTTACTTTAAAACTCTTTTATTATACTTTGTTACATCCAAACGGGTTGTATGACGATATTGAACCCCATTAAAGTGAACCCGTATTAACATATTATTCGCCCATAGTCACTTGTATGAGGTGACGTCTCGAAGTGAATAGAGTGTGATGCGATTGATGGCAAGTTCAGTGCCATACAGTCATGTCAGATGACTAGTCGATCACATAGGCAGACTGTTAGGAACACTTTGTCGGGCCTAATGACCGCTTATAGAGTTCTGGCAAATTTATATAGCCTGGTCGTGGCGAGAGCTACTATAGTATTCTAATGAGTCGATTCTTTTGACTAAAGACTGTTCGCCCAAGGTGGCACAGTTTCAGATTAACTTTGATTTATGTTACTACGACTCTTCGTAAATGGGGTCAAATGGGCATATTTTGGGTTATGATGGCTGTGGCTAGTTGAAGGGAAAAGTGCGATAGGAATTATCCACCCCCTTGTCAGGGTTAAAACAATATCTCAGGGCCACTCGAGGAGAAATGAATTGGAAATGCTTGGCCACGCTCGGAAGGTATCTATTGTAGATAACTCCAGTCAATCAGTTATTCTCCAGATCGAGGAAACCACCCTGGATATGATCACTTGCAAGTACGACCTGAAAGACACCTTGCATTGAGTGGGAGATAGTAATAGGACAAGAGAATTGGTGACGCACACTTGCCGAGGACAAGTGGGAGATTGTTGGAATATGTGTCCTCCGACAATAATGCTATCACAACTGTCGATCATGGTGATCACATGTTTAAATCTCATTTTAAGAATACATGTGGGATGTAATATTTTATAGTCAACTGGTCCACACATATCGGTAATGATTGGCTGACTAGAGTTTGACATTACTGTCGTGCGACGGTGGTGATCAGTTGATCCCCTTAGGTCATACCTATAGGGAAATACTCTTAATTGATTATTTAATTAATCGTTTGTCGATACGAGTTAATTAACTTACTTAAAATTGACGGATGATTTGTGAGTAAGATTAACGTATCTTATTATAATTTGATTAAATTGGATACGGTCTAAGTAATCGAATTGTTTTATTACTTAGATAAAATTATTGTTTATGAAACAATTGAAATTGAAATTAAGTGAATAATTTATTATAAATACAAGACGTTGTAATTTATAATTTGATAAACCATTTTGGTACAAGTAATTACGAATGACTAGTCGATATTGTATATGACATATTTTATGAGTATGTTTATTTTTAATATGTTAAAAATACATTACAATTTCACATGTCAAGTAACATGTTCTTGGAGCTTGTGTCCTCCACAAATTAGTGTGATAACATTTATAAATCTCTTATAGGTTCACAAGGGTATACTTCGTATTTTATCAATTGATTAACGATTACCTAATAACGGTTGGCTTGCTAGAAAGTTTGACGTTATTATCATACAGATGGCGGTGATCATCTGGTCCCTAAAAGTCACGCCTAAAGGATGTGTTTGAGAAATGTGATTGTATGAAAATATAATCACATTGATGCTTTATATGACTAAACAGTTAGTCAATGTGTTGATGAGACGATTATTTAATGTCGATTAAATAATATTAGCTGAGACGAATTAACTGTCAATTCGTAAATTGAATATAATATGTTATATTTAATTAATGTATATAATGTTAGCTTGGACGAATTAATATGTTAATTCGTAATTAAATGTAATCGGTTATATTTAATGAGCTAATGATAAATTATGCGATATTGTCATAATAAATTATTATTGACCCGTATTAATTAATGCGGTATAATATAAATGACAATTTATAAATAATGCGTTATATACATGGACGATAGACCGGGTATGTCAGTCGATCGACTGATATACCTGTTTCAGTTACATGGTCGATCGACCGGGTGTATCAGTCGATCGACTGATATGCCTGTTTCGTATGTATGGGCCGAGATTTTGGAAAGAAAAATAAATCACCCTATTTCACCCTAATACACGGTTATAAGGGAGAGGTGAGTTTATTTTTATTAAACTAATTTCTAACCTACTCCTGCCTCTCATCTCAATAAAACACAAAACCCCAATTTTACAGAAAATTTGAGGGATCGATTCTAGCGAAAGAACAAAGCATATCTCATATCGTCTTGGGTGCAACTGATAGGAGAATATCATTGTGATATTGTTCATAGGCCATAAAAGCAAGGACCGAATGTTATTTCTTAATCCTTTATGCTTTTGTTTATGCAATTTAGTTTTATGACTCGTAATCATCACTCTATAATTCGTTATAATCCTTAAATTTAAAGGGATGCATACAGATAAATCCCACAAGTGGTATCAGAGCCAAGGCCACAAATTTTATTTGATGATTTTTCATAAAATTGTATGTAAACAAAAATTGGTATCGAATTTTAGGGTTTCGGCTATAAATTTTTTTGCCGTAGTTGTTTTTAGTTCGCAGTATGGTCGATCGACCAACACCTCTGGTCGATCGACTGCCTCGACTGGTCAGCCGAGATATTTTCAATTTTTGGTTGTTTTGATTTCCATTTGATTCATCCATATTGTTGTTTTAATCAGTTAAGATAATAATAAAATTAATTTGTAGATGCTTTGATTTAATTCGGATTAAATTAAATTGTAAATGGAATCGTCATGTTGATGATATAAAATTCGTTTTTGCTATATAGTTTTTGGCACATACATTAATCATGTTTCATTAATTAATATGGTAATCTTGTTAATAGCAACAATACACGATTTTTTGTTCATCAATATCATGTTTTTGCAATTAGGGCATAATGCCGAATTGATAAATTTTTTTGGGGCTGTTTTAATCTTTCCCAGCCGAGACACAAATATTTTTAAGGTTTCTGTTTTTTTTTTTTGTTTCTGTTTTCAGCCGTCAAAAAAAAAATTTGTTACTGTTCACGGTTGGACAGATTTATATAAAAAAAAAAAATTTGGTTTTAGCTGTAAAACAGAGAAATTTTTTATTATTGGGTTGTTTTGGTTTTTATCAAGATAAATTTTAAAGAATTTTTTTTTTCTATGCCGAGACCAAAAGTAGAAAAGGGTTTTTTTTGTTTTTGATTTTGGCCAATAATTATTGTGAAGCGGTTCATAATTCATAGATACCTAATTATTTTAAAGCAGTTTAAAATATTGATGGATTAAATTCATATTACAAGTTTAATATGAATTAAGATTAAATTTATAGTGAGTAATTGAGGAATTGTCACTTAATTTGATCAATTAAATAGGTGGTTTGGATAAAATTAATCTACATAATAAAGAATTATGTCTTGTATGTTTAATTTTTTTAAGTTGATGCATTTTATTTAGTTCAATGAATCGTTTGAATGGTTTAATTTACGTACTTTTGCAATCGGTTGTAATTTGTAATACTTAGTGTGGCCTTAGTCAAATTATGTTTTCGTAATGATGGGAACATAATTTTTAATGTAATTTGAGATCTCGAATCTCCTTTATTTTTTCTTTAGTTTTTGGGTTTTGAAATTAGAATGTAATAAATTGGTTTATTATGTAAATTTATTTATTGTATTTTTCAAAGAAGACTAAAGATGGAGATTGGAGCTCACTCTCGCTACATGGATCAAGATGGAACATCAAGACAAGCTTCTCGGGTCCATGGATGGATTCCAATGTTATATTTATGTTCATTTTGATAGGATAGGCCACACTAGGACTTTATTTTGTTTTACGTTTTACCGTTCTTATTGCTTTTCAATCACATGCTAGTTAATGCATGATATTCCGCCTAAAACCAAACCACCTACTAAAATGCATGAAAATTGACACATATAGGTTGTATGTTAGTTTTCATAGACATACAGATGTCACATGTTTATTAAGCCATCACCTTAGTTTATTCATTCATGCATGCTAGATATTAGTTCACTTAAAATGAATTAAAATAAAGTTGATGGGATCTTCCTCTAAAACAGAAATTGAGATTAGTCTTTATAAGGGCAAACAACTATAAATCTCTTCTTCGTCGGTAGGCATAATATGACCCCTTCTACGTTGGGTAAGTAGTTCGTGTTGACTTAGTTTATCTCAACATTATAGTCCGAAGAGTTTCTCGTGATTATGATGGACTAATAATAGAATTTACAGAAATTTATCGACCAAGAATTCTAACAGTAGAATTAGCCAAAAGGTTGGCTTATCAATTTACAGATAATTGAGTCTTGGGATCATTTATATAATTCTTGAGGAAGGTCAATTGTATAAATGCTTGAGTCTTCGCGTTATGACATTAGATCATTAGACTTAAATTAAAATCGATGCACATGCTTATTTTTTGTTCTTCTTTTCGCAGTGTAGAACACGTTTACATTACTGTTACAACAAATGGATGGAAATAACGAAATCCCAATGCCTAGTGCCACACTTGGATGCGAGTCCTGGCTGAAAGTTTTTATGGACAACATGAATCAGTAAACGCGACTGAAGAATGATGGGTCCAACTTTGCGGACTGGGACGCAACACTACGGAATGCTGCCATTGTTGACGGTAAGCTCAAGTACTTAATTGAGCCAATACCGGTAAACCCAGGCCCCAATGCGGGAGTTAACGAGTCACTTGCTTATAGTGATTTCGTTATGGAAGCGGGTGCGATAAAGAACGTACTCATCTTTGCAATGGAAACCAATTTGCAGAGACGCTTTATTGCCCAAGGTGCGAACAAGATTTTCACCACACTCACTAACGAGTTCTCAAAAGCACCGAGGATCGTTACCTATGAGCATACCTATCGATCTTTGATGCGAAACTCCAAAAGGGCCAACCGGTTAGCCCACACATTCTTAACATGATTGAGAATGTCGAGAAGTTGGAGGCACTTGATTGCAAAATCAGTGAGAGCATTGTCATTGACCGAATGCTTCATTCTCTTCATGATGGTTTGCCCTTTTCAGGGCGAACTACTACATGAATGACTTGAAAAAGAGTCCTCATGAGCTACACTCCCTTCTTGTACAGACCGAGAAGGATATGAAATTGAGTGGGAGCATGAAGCAGGATGTTCCCACGATTTCCAACAAGGGTAAAGGTAAGGGCAAAGCTCCAGGCGACCTAACTGTAGGTAAGCCAAAATTCAAGAAGCCAGGAAACGGTAAGAGTGGGCCTGGTGAGACTAGTGGCTCACAAGGCAAGGCAAAGAGCAAGGGCGGTGACATTGAGTGCCACCATTGTCATAACACTGGTCATTGGAGGAGGAACTGTCCCGTCTACCGTGAAGACATCAAAGCAGGCCGCGTCGTTCCTGTTGGTATGTCATCTTATATTCATATGATTGAGATTAAGCATGCAAGTTTCGGAACTTGGGTACTTGATACTGGTTGTGGTTCTCATCTGTGTAATCATTTGCAGGGCCTAAGAAACATCACACCTCTCGGAAAGGGTGACGTGGACCTGCGAGTCGGGAATGGTACCAGAGTTGCTCCTGTCTCGAAGGGAACATATGTAATCCAACTTCCTAGTGGTTTTGAGTTATTTTTAAATAACTGTTACTATGTACCCAGTTTGTCCAAGAACATTATTTCAGTTTCCGTACTTGATAAAGACGGATTTTCATTTTTAATAAAGGATAATAGCTGTATTTTCTCTTTCAATGAAATGATTTATGGTAAAGCGGTTTCCATGAATGGAATTTACATCTTAGATCAAACCACATAAGTATTACACATGAATAATTAGAAATTAAAGGTTGGTTACAAAGATCAAACCTATCTATGGAATTGTCGAATGGGACACATAAATGAGAAACGCGTAAAGAAACTCGTTGATAATGGGACTATTCCCGCATTCGAATTTTCTACATATGGCACGTGTGAATCATGTCTTATTGGCAAAATGACTCGAATTTCCTTCAAAGGTGTTGGAATGCGTGCTAGTGACCTATTAGGACTCATATATACTGATGTTTGTGGACCTATGTCAATTACCTCTAGAGATGGCTATAGATATTTTATCACTTTCACGGACGATTTGAGTAGATACGGATATGTCTACTTAATGAAGCATAAAAGTGAGTCCTTTGAGAAATTCAAGGAATACCAGAACAGGGTTGAAAACCAACTGGGTAGAAAGGTTAAAGCACTCTGTTTAGATCGGGGTGGCGAATATCTTTCAAATGAGTTTGATCAACACCTTAAAGACTGTGGAATCGTTTTGCAGTTAACTCCACCTGGAACACCTCAATTAAATGGTGTGTCCGAACGGAGAAATCGAACCTTACTTGATATGGTTCGATCCATGATGAGTCACACGGTAGTGCCTGATTCATTATGGGGTTTTGCTCTTTTGTCAGCTGCTCTTATACTTAACCAAAGTCCGACTAAAGCTGTCGACAAGACTCCATATGAAATGTGGAAGAGAACGGTCCCTAACTTGTCCTTTATTCGGGTTTGGGGCTACGAGGCTTATGTCAAGTGGAGACACCAGGATAAGCTCGGCCCGCGATCGGTCAAGACATACTTTATAGGTTATCCAAAAGGAACATTTGGCCATTACTTCTATTCGCCTACCGAACATCGAGTTTTTGTTGCGGCTAGTGCGATGTTCTTAGAGAAATAATTTCTTGAGAACAAGACGAGTAATAGAACCTTCGAGCTGTCGGAGATTCCAGAACCAACAACCGAGGAACAGATGGAGGAAGTTGTTGCTCCAACTGATGATGCGGTTAATATTCCTGAGGCACCTAGGAGGTCGGGTAGAGTCTCTCATCCTCCGGACAGATACATTGGTATGGTCAAGGAGAATGACGTTTTACTCCTAGAGAGTAATGAACCCGCTACCTATAAAGGTGTTATGGCCTGTTCCGACTCAAAGTTATGGCTCGAAGCCATGCAATCCGAGATGGACTCTATGTATGAGAATGACGTATGGGATATAGTTGATTTACCTAATAAGGTAAAACCTCTACAGTGCAAATGGCTTTACAAAATAAAGCGTTCTATAGACGCGCAACCAGATACCTATAAGGCACGACTAGTGGCAAAAGGTTTCACTCAAGTGCACGGATTGCATTATGATGAGATTTTTGCACCTGTAGTCATGCTACGTTCCATTCGGATAATCTTAGCGATTGCCGCATTTCATGACTATGAAATTTGGCAAATGGATGTGAAAACCGCCTTCTTAAACGGTTATTTGGAGGAAGAGTTGTACATGGTGCAACCCGAAGGTTTCATAGATCTTGAACATCCTAAGAAAGTATGCAAGCTTAAGCGTTCCATTTATGGACTTAAGCAAGCTTCTCGGAGTTGGAATCATCGTTTTGACCAGGTGATAAAAGAGTATGGTTTCACTCGATCGGTCGAGGAACCATGCTTGTATATCAAGTCGAGTGGGAGCAAGATTGTATTCTTGATATTGTATGTTGATGACATACTCTTGATTGGGAATGACAATCCTCTCCTATCTTCGGTTAAAGAATGGTTGAAGAACCATTTCCAGATGAAAGATCTGGGTGAGGCACAACGTATTTTGGGAATCCGTATCTATCGAGATAGATCACGACAGACGTTATCACTTAGTCAGGAGTCTTATTTGGATAAGATTCTTGAGAAGTTCAGAATGACCAACTCCAAGAAGGGGAACCTTCCAATGACATCTGGGAAGCAGTTGCGTAAGTCTCAGTCACCCACGACGCCTGAAGGGATTGAGCGAATGAGTCGTGTTCCTTATGTATCTGCAATAGGATCAATCATGTATGCCATGATATGCACATGCCCAGACGTGGCATATGCATTGAGTATGACGAGTCGGTACAAAAATAATCCAGGTGAAACACACTGGATAGTTGTTAAAAATATCCTCAAGTACCTACGGAGGACTAAGGATAGGGTATTGACTTATGGAGGCAATTCTAAGCTATGCGCAATCGGTTACGCAGATGCTAGCTTCCAAACGGATCGAGATGATTCAAAATCTCAATCCGGGTTCGTCTTCACTCTTAATGGTGCTGCGGTCAGCTGGAAGAGTTCCAAACAGAGTGTTGTAGCAGATTCTACCACTGAATCCGAGTACTATGCCGCTTCGGAAGCAGCTAAGGAAGTGATATGGATTCGTCAATTCTTACAAGGACTTACGATAGTTCCGAGTTCGAATGACCCGATCACCATCAATTGTTATAATTGAGGTGCCATCTTCCAGGCTAAGGAGCCAAAGTCTAGCAACAAATCTAGACATGTACATCGGAAAGCTCACCTGATCTGTGATTACGTGGAGTAAGAAGAGATAGTGATTGACAAGATTGCGACGGATGATAACATCGCGGATCCTCTCACTAAACCGTTGAATTTTGATAAGCATGAAGGGCACGTTATTTCCATGGGAATTAAACGTGTTCCTGAGTTGTAGTAGTTGATTATGAATTTGATACATTATCTTTTCATATACTGTTTATAACTTCATCATTTTATTATAATATTTTGTTTTTCATGTGGATTGTACTGACAACTTTGAACGCCACAAAGTGAACTGAATTACATTATATTTTGTTTGGTCCGTAATCGCCTTAAAGAGCTGATAACACTGGTTATTATATTATGCAGTCGATTGATGGTGGGTTCAACGAGCCATAAGTCAAACTGTTGACTGATCGATCACAAATGCGAGATTATAACGATACCTCGTAGGACAATTTTTTTGTGACAACGTAATGGAGTCCTTAATGTTTAAAACATTCGCTGCCAGGTCGTGGATAGGACATCCATTGTGTTCCTAGAGTCGATTCTTTTGACTACCGACTGTCTCTTGAGATTAAGGCAGTTTTTGGGTGACTTTGGTTTCTTTCTCACGGTCTGCCGTAACTGGAGGCTAAGTAGATTTTTTCTGGGTCATTTAATACTGTGCTTATATCTGTAGGATTTGAGTTGAGGAAAATATCCAACCTTTATCAGGAATAGTTATTTCTCAGGGCCACTCGAGGAGTAGTAACTGAAATGCATGGCCATGCTCGAATGATGATTCGTTTATCAGTTAAGTTACTCTCTAGTTGGGGAAACCACTCTTGATATAGATCACTTGTAAAATACGACCTTTGTGAATACGGATTTGCAAATTGTTTTACATTGAGTTGGAGAAATTTTAGGATATGAGAATCGGTTAACGCACATACACTTGTGAGGACAAGTGGGAGTTTGTTGGAGCTTGTGTCCTCCATAAATTAGTGTGATAACATTTATAAATCTCTTATAGGTTCACAAGGGTATACTTCGTATTTTATCAGTTGATTAACGATTACCTAATAACGGTTGGCTTGCTAGAAAGTTTGACGTTATTATCATACAGATGGCGGTGATCAACAGGTCCCTAAAAGTCACACCTAAAGGATGTGTTTCAGAAATGTGATTGTATGAAAATATAATCACATTGATGCCTTATATGACTAAACTGTTAGTCAATGTCTTGATGAGACGATTATTTAATGCCGATTAAATAATATTAGCTGAGACGAATTAACTGTCAATTCTTAAATTGAATATAATATGTTATATTTAATTATTGTATATAATGTTAGCTTGAACGAATTAATATGTTAATCCGTAATTAAATGTAATCGGTTATATTTAATCAGCTAATGATAAATTATACGATATTGTCATAATAAATTATTATTGACCCGTATTAATTAATGCGGTATAATATAAATGACAATTTATAAATAATGCGTTATATACATGGTCGATAGACCGGTTATGTCAGTCGATCGACTGATATACCTGTTTCAGTTACATGGTCGATCGACTGGGTGTATCAGTCGATCGACTGATATGCCTGTTTCGTATGTATGAGCTGAGATTTTGGTAAGAAAAATAAATCACCCTATTTCACCCTAATACACGGTTATAAGGGAGAGGTGAGTTTATTTTTCTTAACCTAATTTCTAACCTACTCCTGCCTCTCATCTCAACAAAACACAAAACCCAAATTTTATAGAAAATTTGAGGGATCGATTCTAGCAAAAGAACAAAGCATATCTCATATCGTCTTGGGTGCAACTGATAGGAGAATATCATTGTGATATTGTTCATAGGCCATAAAAGCTAGGACCGAAGGTTATTTCTTAATCCTTTATGCTTTTGTTTATGCAATTTAGTTTTATGACTCGTAATCATCACTCTATAATTCGTTATAATCCTTAAATTTAAATGGATGCATGCAGATAAATCCTACACATGTCACATATGTTACAATTGACAAATGACAAAATAAAATGAACCTCCCATTTTATGTCACATGTGCCGAAATTATGGAGGGAGTATAAGGTTTAAATTGTGTTAATTGTTTTAAGTGGAAAACACAATGATAAAAGGTAACTAGTAGCCATGCAACCCTATAGCTTTTGAGAAGAGTAACTTTTGCATGCATTGGGCTTAAAAATACCCCCCCTCCAACCGGTTTTCTAGTGTGATGCTAAGAGGTTTTTTCCTCTACAATTGTTCACAACTTCAACTAATTTTTCTAGTGTAAGAAAATATAATCTCTCCATAATTTATGAAAACTTAGAGAGATAAATACACACAAATCTCTCCTCTTAGCCGAAATTTTCAAGAGGAAATACACAATATTTTTGTGTCAATTTTATACTAAAACTTATATTATTTTTAGTACAAAATAATATTAGTTATTAAGAGATTTCCTTGGGTATTCACATTTGGGAGAGGTTCTAATTTGGACCTTTTGTTCATCCATTTTAAGGAAAGCTCAAGAACTAACAAATAGGTGAATTTGTTGGTGCCCTTAAAACCGAAATCATATAGTAAGAACAATGATATCTTCTCATATCTTATTTATGTTTGCATGCATAAGATCTAGTTTTATTTTATGACTAAATATATCTTTTCATATATGAATATGTTATTTAATGAGATTAAGATTTATAACAGAATTGACCGCAAACAGGCTTAATGGCAGGAATCCGTTGCTGACGATCGACATGTCGAAGAACACGGACCGGGTACATATGGGTGGACCATTCCAAGCCCAAAATATTGAGATGTATGATTCTATCAGTTTCGGACAAACCAGTAACTGCAGTAAGGCGGAGCCAAGGTAAGGCCTATCTAACATCTAACCCAGC
Organism: Silene latifolia; assembly: GCF_048544455.1. NCBI lineage: Eukaryota > Viridiplantae > Streptophyta > Magnoliopsida > Caryophyllales > Caryophyllaceae > Silene > Silene latifolia. The sequence continues at coordinate 399,587,355 of NC_133538.1, forward strand.
ATTTGCAGAAAGCCGTTGTCGCCAGAAAGGCTCCTTCTTCCCAGTAGCAAACTGATGGTGATGAGAAGTGAAGCTTCTCACCTCATATGTATCCGGAGCCTTCGGTGGATCAACCAATTCGAGTCTCTCACATAGCCAGATCTGTGAAAAAGGGCCGAGAAAATGAATTAGACTACAGGAAATGGTGTCAAACCCACTTAAAAGAAAGGAGGTGGGCAAAAAAAAAGAAAACTAGAAAAAAGGGAAAAAAAACCAAGAAAAAAGAACGAAAAAAAAATGAAAAAACGAAAAAAAAACGCTGCAAAAAAAAGAGAGAACAGCGAAAAAAGACATACCTGTAGAAGACAGGTTGATCCAGTGTAAGGAAGGTTTGGGTTGGTCTTCCAAGCATCTAACCCAGCAATAATTTCAGCAAGAATGAGCCAAGCTGGGATCCTACGATGCTCCATCAATTCAACGATTCGGATGAACTTCGCTTTACCATAACAAGTTGGTACCTCAATATGCCCTTCAAAAGCATAAAGATGAAGCATTTTCAATCCAAAAGCCTTACGATGGAACGCCATAGGAATCTATGGGTTGTCAGCATGGCCAAATTTTTGAGCAATGGCGAGTAAGTTTACGCGTTCCCCATCGACGAATACACGCGCCTCATCACGTGACAAACCAAGGAAGTCACGATACTTATTAGCCCACCCCTTCTGAAAGTCGGGAACAATAGGAGTTAGCTCGATCTTCCAACCTCCTAGAATAGCAATTTCTTCTGGAAAGGGACAAATCTCTCCTTCAGGAAAGGCAAAAATAGGATGGACAGGGTCCCATAATTTTAAGCACTCATCAAGAAAAATGATTTCAGGCAGGACCTGCCTCAGCGGGACTAATTGTTTCAATCCCGTATCAACAAGTATTTGAGATTCTAATCCTTTGAAGTCAGAAGCCCAAGATGTCATGGCTTTTCAAAGAGAATACGTGTTTAACAGGAAGTTTTGTGTGAAAAAAAGAATAAGAAGTTATGGTTTGCCTCCTATTATGATCTCCTTATATAGGAAAATAAGGAGAGAGTTTTAACAAGGGTTTTAGGAAACCCTTGCTTGCCGCGCAAGTAATATGGCCGAGGGCCTTGGGGCGTGGGCTTTCGGGCTTCTTCATCACCATTTATCACTAGTAGCACCAATGTTCGTTGTCGTGGGCTATATTTGTGTTTCACGGACCGGAATGGCCAATCTACATTTTTATCCCCAGCAAGTCAATATTAGAATTGAAAACCCATACACACTTACGGATTTTTTTTATGTTTTGCGGGCTGTGTCTTACCCATGTTTATTTATTGGTCGATCACCCGAGTCGAAACTCGAAACATGCCTACCCGTCATATGCAAAGCTCATCCAAATTTCAAAATCCATAGCTTTTTTCGAAAATGTTATTTCCGGGCAAAGCCCACTTCCATTTTCAAATGTTAGTTCCGGGTGAAGCCCATTTTCAAATGTCAGTTTCGGGCGAAGCCCATTTTCGAAGGAAATAATTCCGGGCGATGCCCATTTTCAAAATGAAATGTCAATCCCGGGCGAAGCCCATTTCCATATGTCAAATCGGGTCAGAAACTCAATTCAATGTATTAGTTCGGGCCTCGAGCCCATTAATGTTCTAGCTATGATTTCCGAAAGTTCGGGATAGCATTATATGATTTCTGTTATGATATATGTCGAACTTTAGACTCACTGCAATTGGAGTTTCTGTCGCTTCCAGCTCCAGAGACCGCTATAATGATGAACATAGAAGTCTCCACCAAGTAAAGTAATCCATGATGGGTTATTAAGATGAAAATATTCCCTGACGGAATGCAACCAGTGATATTACAACAACGTTGCTCAGATGTTGGGCACCAACGATGAAGAATCGCAGCTTAAGTAAGCTAATGCACATGCAACTCGAAGAGTATGGACATCATGGGAGAAGTATTTCCAAATTATGGTTGCAACCTCTATTCGGAAAGCTCCATTTTGGGCCGAGACTGCAGAATACCAAGGCCAAGGTATGCCGAACTATGATGCAGGTTTGATTCCGTCACAACGGATACGTAGGCGCCTATGGATAAGGCTCAACCCACCATATATGAAAATTTAGGGGGTCAACGACCAATGATGACAATTTGAAGCAACGAAAGCAAGAGTCAATCCCCAACGAAGTTTCAGGTATGATCTCTTCTTATGGCTGGCGAGCTTACTGATGAGCGTGTCATTGTACGCCCTCATACACATTTATACCCAACTACTAGCATAGTAAGCAAGTCGGGGTCGATCCACGAGACGGGGGTACTCAAATTGTTCAATATAATCGTAGTTTCACTTAAGGTTGTCACAATTGAAATTGGTTGATTGATTCTAAACTAATGAAAGCAATAAGGTAAAATAAGCAATAAATAAAAGGATGTAAACAAATAATAAAGGGATACTAGGATGTCATGGAATCATAGGGGAGTCATAGTAAGAAAGCATAAATGAGTTATATAGATGCAAGCAATTTATTATTGTTAGAATGAAGTTAGTTCATGTCATATAATTCATAAAAAGATTTGGGTCCCGGAGCCAAGTCATTTTTTACTTTACAATACCTACAAGTCGACTTAATTCTTCCTATTAAACTACTTGCATGATGAACCAATTCCTAGGGAAACTTACGTCTCGGAGCCGAGTCGGTTAAGACTTTACAACACCTACAAGTCGACTTGGGTTTTCCCTATTCAACTCCATGCAAGGTCTAACAAGACTTGAGTTGGTTTATATCTTACAAGCCTTGTTGAATAGATAAGAGATAGGTGAAAAATGCAAGGTTTCATAGTCTACCATTTCATCAAACATGATATGTGCATAAGTTGAAAACCAATAAGCAATCATTCATATGAACTCATTAAGCATAAATCTATCCCATGATTAACTCCCTTAATCCCCCACTAATCCTAATTAAGTAACTACTCACTTATTATCATGGAAGACATGTTATCAATGGTGTCAATCATTACAACAAGTATAAACATTATTAAAGAGTGAGGAAATAAACAATAAAGAGTAAAGAGATTATACCAAACTTAAGATGAACAATTGGAAAGGAAAGAATAATAGAATAAAACTTGATTGATTGATGATAAGTTGTCAATTCTTCAATAATAACGCAATAATCGTCAATTACCCAATAATAAAGCTGAACAATAATAAAGGAATGATTAATGTGTAATTTTATGGAATGATTGAGATTAATCTATTCTAATCTACTCCTAATGAAAGCTTTACCTCCACTAAGAGGACTTTCTTTCACCTAAGGGAACTTTTTTTTCTTGATTATTACAAATGGAGTATATATAATGGTACATCATTAGGTTAAGTAAGGTTAGATTAGTAAATAACAATTCTTAAGTGTGGAATAGAGCTTTGCAAGTCCCGAGGGACATGTGCCGATCAAGCAGCAACTCCCAAGGAAATCCACGCGGATTGGCCTGAAGCATGGTTGGTCCTGTAAGGGAATCCGCTCGGGCTGGCATTTGGGATGCGCGGCTTGAGTTCGGCACGCTTGGATACTTGGCTTGGTACGCTCGTCCTGTAAGGGAATCCGCTTGGATTCTGGGGCAGGGTTCCATCTCCTTGCTTTTAAGCCTATTATCCTCCTATATACTCTTTATTCCTACATCGTTTGTCATCATTCTTGTCTCCTCTTCATAGTAGTCCATCCAAGATCGTCAACAGGCTTCCGAATATGCACGGGAGACGGGAATTCCGCCTCATTATCTTCATTCCTACAAAACATATAAAATGCAATAGGAAAGTAAAATAGGAAGGAATTGACGGATAAAATGGCTATAAAATGTTATATTAGTATGCAAAATAGGTTTAATTAGGGGACTAAATGTGCGCAATTAAGAGTCATATCACTTACATACGCAAGTCTAATGGACTCTAAACGACCCGCGAAATCCTAAGGTGGAGAGGGACCTAGGGTATACTTTGACATTCGCCTTGTCCAAGCCCCAGTCAAAGTGGGGGCTTTGTAGATACCCGTATCCGTCGATATTGGAATTTATACAAATCCCGACAAAACACCTGATGATGATAGGACACATGTTTACTTACATCGCTCGTTAGCGGATTCTGTTTTGTGATGCGGGACAAGCATTATTTGACAGTTTTATAATTTCAATGAAATTTAAATTATTTTAAAATAAATGAAATTTATTTCATCGGTTTTCATTTTTTCGAATTTATTTAAAATTCAAAACTTTTATAATTTATTTGAAAAATAACTTATTCTTCAAAGTTTTTATTTTGAATTTATTTGAAATGAAATGTGTGACGGTTTCGTGTTTTATCGCTTTATTTTAATAATTCGAAGAATTGATTTTTTAAGCAGTTTTAAACGAGGTTTTTGAGACGGTTTTAAGCTCGTTTTTTAAACGGTTTTGAGCACAAGTTTCGAAGAGTAGCTTTGGCATAACCCACCCCCCATTGTTCCCGGGTTCAAACCCCCATGCCACCACCTTTCCCCCTTCTATTTTCCACCTCATACCCACTACACAACACCCCCAACCATAACCCGTGTCCCATGTTTCGAGCCCAACCCGACACCACAAACACCACCTAACTCAACCCCCAACTAGCTTGGCCATCCACCTAACACCTGACCCATAACCCAACACCCATCCTAGCCAAAACTCACGTCCAAATCAGCACCAAACCCACGCTCAAAAACCCAACCCGAGCCCCTGTTTTGCGAGCCCAAAACAGGGGGCTTCCCGTCTCCTTTGAAGCCCCTATTCATGCCAATACCCTTTCCCTATCTTCCCTTACTTATTCCCCAAGTAAGATAGATATTTTCCCTTATCCAAACAGCTTACGAAATCCCTTCAAAACAGAAACGGAATATCATTGTTTATCTTTTTCCAAAGCCGATTATATCCTCCCACATTCCATATTTCGACCAAACACTCTTACCCCTTTTATAACCCAACTCTTAAGCCTCCATACCAGCCAAAATTACCGAACCCTAGCACCCCCCCTTTCCTTTCCCTATAAAAACAAACACATATACACCAAAGAAGGAGACGGTTTTGAGAGCTCTTTTTTGACCTAATTTTTTAGCCATATACAGACAAAACCTCACGTTACAAAGCCAACCTAAACCCCTCTCATAACCAAAAACAAATAACAAAGTTCATACAAAGGATTAGACAAACATTAGAGCATCGATTTGCTCTCTTGTTTGTGTTTTCTCGCGTTTTGTAAAATTCATTTTTACAAAGCAACGCTTGCATATGGGATCCCTTATGGTGTACAAGTTTACATGTAAGTTGAGGGTGCACCAAATTTTGACTCAATTCCTCTCCTTTTGCTCGTGTGGTACACGGCCTAATGGCCTTTTAGTTGCTTTTTTTTCGTCTTTTAGTTATCGTCCCATGTTTAGAATAAATAGTATGCTAATCATATGTTTGTTTTTCAATTTATGGCGATACCATGTTTATTAGAATAATTGCATGTTTGAATTGCAAAATGAATTAATTTGCTTTTAAATTGATTAAAATGAAATTTTAATTAGTTTAATTATATTCACATGTTTTAATGACTTGTTTTAATTTTAATTATGAAATAGTTAAGATTAATTCACATGTTAGATTTGTTTTATTTGATTTCTGATGCATGTATGTTTATTTGTATCGTTATCATTGCTAAATCGTAACTTGGCCAAATTAATATGTAGAATTCATGTTAATTGAATTAGACATTCATAGGTCATACAAAACCCGACATAAGATGATTTAAATGAATTTCTTTAATGAATTCATCTCTTCTTATGACGATTTCTTGCTAGTTGAATTGTGCATGCTTTGCATCCGATTCATGACACTCGATGACTAGAATAGTCAATTTTGACCTCCCTTTTGGCCGTGTGTGTGGCTGTGCGTTGTCTCGGCCTTCGTGCCACTTTTTGGCTCGGTTTGTTTTATTTTGTTTAATTATTGCGGTTTTATTTCAATTGTTATTGTAATTTAATCGTTGTAATTATTGTATTCATTATAATCAATGTAATTTGTATTTTAAATATGGGTCAAGTTAGTCCTTTATTTTGAGTCAAAATGATTTTACAAAACCTTTGTTTTAGTTGGTTAAATTGAAGTATTTAATCAATTAAATCGCAGTGAGTGCGCAAAACGATGATGAGGCCAAGGACGAAGTCCATGTGAGCCGTCGCCTCACCAATGGCACGAATATCAAGATGCCTAAGTGGGCCAGTTCGTGCCGTGTGTCGTGTGTCATGTTTAGCAATTGTATTTAGATCGAGTTGTATCTTTAATTCAATTGTTAGTAAATCGAGTTGACGAGAATCGTCTAGGTTGTAATAGCTTAGCTCCCCAACAACTCTTCTACTCCCATCTAAGCCATGTTTGTGAATGCTTATTAGCGTGATGTGATCAATATTTGAGCATATTTAGTCTTTGAATTAGCCTCGTTCCTATGCTTTTTAGTGCATATTTGGGTCATTTACTATCTTTAGTCCTTTGTTTTGCATATTCTTTGAGGTTTTGTTTCCTTGGTAGGAGATGAGTGCAAACCTTGCATTTTCATGGCAAAATAGAGCTAAATTGATGGAATCTAATGACCAAGCATCAAAGAGAAGACAAGACTAGAAAGCCTTTGTACATAATATAGAAGATGGGCAATGATGAAGAAGATCCTTGCATCCCCAACAAAATCCCAGAGGATTGTTGGAAGAATAAAAGAAGAAAAGGAAGCTGAGTCCCAGGATGCTCGTCCAAGCCACCCAGACGCCCATCCAACAGCTTCCCAGGACGCTCGTCCAGGCCACCCAGACGCCAATCCAGCAACTGCCCAATCCGCCCGTCCCGACCCTTGGACGCTCGGATTCTACTATAGAGGGACACGTCCTCTTCTTTCTTCATTTGAGATGCGCATATTTTTGGAAGACTAGCTAAAAGGAGACCCGCATCTTTTATTGAGAGGAGCGATTCCTCAAGGACTTAATCCTCATTTAAGCCCTTAGTAACCCTAATTTGTGCACCTAATCCCCACTATAAATACCGCATTAGTCTAATTAGATTATCATGTTCTTCTTATCAAGATTAAGTGTAGTTTATATTATTCTAATCTCTCTTTAATCTTGTAATCAACTTCTAATCAAATATTAATACAAATCTCATTTCCTTAATTTCTCTTTTGTTCATCTTTTATTTTGGGTAATTGAAGATTATTTGGGTTTATTGGGAGATTGACAACCTTCCATCAATCATTAAGTACTTCTTTTATTCTTTGCATTATTATTTTGGAATCATCATTAGGTATAACTCTCTTAATTCCTTTTTAATTATTGTTAATCATCTTCATTTATTCATCATGTTTTGCTTTGTTAATATGATTGACAACCTTGTTAACATGTTAAATAAGATAATGACTGAGTAGTTTCCTTAACTAGGGTTAATGGGTAATTAGGGGAACCAACTTGGGGGAAGATTCATGCTTAATCTAATATGTTTTCATAATTTATTTGCTTGCTTGTTGTGATCTCAGCTTATGCACATGTTATGTTTGATGAAATACGAGCCTATGAATCCTTGCATTTATTACCCATCACCTACCTTTTCAATGAGACTTGTAAGACATAAACCAACTCGAGTCTCATTAGACCATGCATATAGTTGAGTGGGGTGGATTAAGTCGACTTGTAGGTGTTGTACAATCTAATCGATTCGACTCCGGGACCCAAACCTTCCTAGGACCTTTGTAGTACCCTTATTTGCCTTAAACCATTGTAAGGAATTTTTGTCTTAAGATGGTTTTATACCATCTCTTTTATATTTTACTTTGCATGCATGTAGATTTAGGCCACCTAAAATTAATTTGTAATTTTGATATCATAAGATGAGTATTAATTTGGTCTAAATAACTAACAGAGGAATGCTAGCCTTGCTTATATGGAGCAAAACGGAGCTATATTGATCGCATCTAATGACCAAACAATAAAGAGGAGACCAATACTAAAGGCCTAAGTCAATAAAACAAGTATATGGGCAATGATGAAGGATCCCCACGACTCCTCAATGATCCCCACGGATTATGAGGTAGCCAATTGAAGAAGAAGCAAAAACGCCCTTTGAGACGGGCGTCCCAGAAGCAGTCCGGGCGTCCCCAAGCTCAGTCTGAGCATCCCCAAAGCAGGACAGGCGTCCTTCAAGGCAGGATGAGCGTCTAACAAGGGTAGGTCGTGCGTCCCATAGTAGTACTTGCAAGGCGTTAGACTTCATTTAAGGGGCTTAATCGTCATTTCAGCCCTTAGTTAACCTAATACTTGTACTTAGTATAAATACTCCCTTGTATTAGCAAGTGATAATCATGTTATCTTAGATTAAATAAAGTTATTTAGTAGATTAATAGAATTCAATTACAGAATTTAATCTTAATTACATCTTAATCTTTCCTTAATTATTGTTCAAGTATTCTTAGATCTAGTTGGGTAATCTGATGATTATTTGGGATTATTAGAGAATTGACAACTCTTCATCGTCAATCAAGTTTTCTTCTATTATTCTTTGCTTTCTATGTGATCATCTTAAGTTGGTACAATTTCTCTACTCTTTACTTAATCCTTGTTTATTGTTTTACTCTTTCATCATGTTTAGACTTGTTAAGATGATTGACACTATTGTTAGCACGTTCACCATGATAATGAGTGAGTAGTTCCTTAACTAGGGTTAATGGGGGATTAGGGGAGTTAATCATGGGGTAGATCTTTACTTAATAAGTTCATATGAATGCTTGCTTGTTGTAGTTTCAACTTATCCACATTTTATGCTTGATGAAATGATTAATTGACAACCAAGCATGATTCTCTTATCCTTTCAACAAGACTTGTAAGACATAAACCAACTCAAGGCTTGTTAGACCATGCATATAGTTGAATAGGGAGAATTATGTCGTTTTAGGTGTTGTAAAGTCTTGACCGACTCAACTATGAGACCCAAAACTTCCTAGGAATTGTAAGATATAAACTAACTCGATTCCATTACAACAAGAAATTGCTTGCATCTATGAAACTTATTTATGTGATCTCATCATGATTCCCTTATGAACCCATGACACCCTAGTGTTTTAATCAATTGTTTAAAAACCCCATTTGCTTACTTTGCTTTACTTTCATTTATTTACTTTGCATTTCTTAAGTAGTTTAGCTTACAAATCTCAACCTCAACCTAAATTGTGACACCAAAGACATAACTTTCTACAACCGATAAGTCAATACAATACCCGTCCCTTAGGATCTGACCTTTACTTACCGCTCTAGTAAGAGTAGTTTGTTGAGACAATAAATAGTGTTTGATTGGAAGCTTAGATGACAAAGTTTCGACCCGAATCAACAAATGCGACCATATCACCCTACGCTGAATGGGTACTTCGTCAAAGAATGAGACCATGAATCTTTTCACGGATTTATTGAACCTTCGATGTTCAAATGCAACAAGCTAGCTGGGATCGAAGTGTTTTACGATTGCTATTTTATTCCCCAGCAAATGGTTCCTACCATCAGAAATCATCAGACACCTTGTCTCGACGAACAAGCTATTAGCCTATTATTCGGAGAAGATCGATTCGTTAAGGCAGCCCAAGATGAGATTATTACCATGATAATTCGGGATGACCATTTCAACCCCGCAGCACTCACCATGGATGCAAACCCAGCCAACCAGTAGAAAGGATAGAGAAAGTCAATTAAATGGACCAACAATCAAGGAAGACTCATCAAGCTCACAACTGGAGAAGGAGAGATGTTCAAAAGAGAACTAGAAGACGACGAGTTCGAATCTGAGTCGGAGTCGGAGTCGGAGTCGGAGTCGGAGTCGGAGTCGGAAACAGAGTCTAAGTCTGGGGAAGTCATTAGAGAGTCTCCTCGTGTTGTCACTCCCAATTCTTTTGTTTCTCTTAGTTTAGCGTCATCTAGTAAAAGTAGTTCGGTGAATGCCCCAGCGACTGTCCCTTTACCACCACTGACTACAGCGCAGATGGCTTCTTTGTTTCAGCTATTTTCAAATTTTAATATGAATAAATCCGATTCTGCTTACTCTTCATGTTATCTTAATTGCAATTCTGTTTATGATGATACTGAGGATGATCTTGACCCAGACTCAATCGAACTACCTCCCTACATAATTAATTAAATATTAGAGGAGGGTAATGGGGCACGCACCAGTTATAGAGAACTCTGAACCTATCAACACAGGGACAGACTTAGAACCCCAAGAACTAAAGATAGGGACAACCCTAGACCCAAATTAAAGAGCTCGCTTCATCGACATTCTTCACGAATTCAAAGACGTCTTCGCTTGGTCCTATAAAGATATGCAAGGGGTACACAGGGATATTACAGAACATTGAATCACAATCAAACCAGGTTTCAGGCCCGTAAAACAGAAACTTCATCGAATGAGAACAGAATGGGCTCTCAAGATCAAGGAGGACAGTTCAAAGCCGGATGCATCAAAGTTTCCGAGTATTCAGACTGAGTGGCTAACATAGTCCCCGTACCCAAAACGAATGGGCGAATCCGGGTTTGTGTTGACTTCAGGGACCTAAACAAGGCCAGTCCAAAGGACGATTTTCCACTCCGACACATTGACATACTAGTAAATAATATAGATGATCACACACTCCTCTCTTTCATGGATGAATACGCGGGGTATAATCAAATCAAAACGGCTGAAGAAGATATGCACAAAACAGCGTTTGTCACCCAATGCGGTACCAATTGCTATACCGTTATGCCATTCGGATTAATCAATACTGGCGCAACGTATCAACGCACCGCGACTACCCTATTACAAGAAATGATGCACAAATAAGTGGAGGTATATGTAGACGACATGATTATTAAATCCAAGGATAGGCAAGGTCACATCGCCAACCTTCGCAAGTTCTTTCTCAGATTGCGTAAGTACAACATGTGACTTAACCCTCAGAAATATGCGTTTGGAGTCACTTCCGGCAAGCTATTGGGGTATGTAGTCAGTTAAAGGGAAATAGAGATTGATCCATGACACGGCTATCGCAACCCTATCAAAGATAAAACCTCACGGTCTCAACTAAAATGTAGCAGAGGCAGTCGAGTATCGAATCCACAGGGAGGTAATGTAATTATCAGCTGTCTAATTCTAGTCCTAAAGTAACAATTGGGGGGTTTGTTGAATTGATTTCTAAACTACAAGATTTAGAGGGAAGAGAAATAAAAGTAAAGAGCAGTAAGACAAGATAAAAGGTTTAAACTATCAAGAGAGAAGGGACATGTCGAGATTTCGGTTCACTGCGGTAGTCCAAAGACTCACCAAATGATTGATTTAACTAATGTGAGACGGATGTTGAAAGGTCCTTTCGGTCCACTTTCTATCCTAAATTACCATTAACTTAACTTTCATCCTCATTAGGGTAGTCTACTGTTCATAGCAGGCCTATTTAGCCTAATTTTTCGATCCACGATTAATTTTAGCCAGATTAAAGGGAGACATAGAAGCGTGCACTCAACTAAGTCGAATAAATACAATTAAATTGCTATGGTGACAGGGTCTCACAATTAATTCATCTAATTCATTCACTACATCGTCACATTTCTACCACAGATCCCCAAATCCCAACATGAAAGGGGTTTAGCTACTCATATCGCTAATTAAACTAACAAAGAAATAATTTTCCAAAGAAAACATAATGAAATAACCAATAAATCGCATAAGGAGAAATTAGGGCAAAAGGAATAATAAGAAAAGCAAATAATTAAAGAAACAAAAAGGTTAATTATTATTAAAGGAAGAGAAGGAATTACAATCAATGCGATTCCGGCGTAAAGAACGATCGAATCCAAGCAATAATAATCCCAAAACAAAGTTACAGTGAATGATGAAAAGTACGTAGCAAAGTTTACAGTAGGAAGTTTGATAGATCAAAAGATATGATAAAAGATGTTCTTAACCTAGTTAACATAGGTTTAAATAGAAAAGCAATCAAAGTTTAGCGAAATAATTAACACACGGGCTGATTAAGCCCATTAACCATCGAAACCACTCGATCGACTGGATTAAAACCCCTCGATCGACCAACTCTTCAGCAAAATCCACTCGATCGACCAAATAGTTACTCGATCGAGTTAATGGTCTTTCTGCAACTTAAGGATCGAGTACAAAGTACTCGATCGACAACTTCTGGGATGTAGAAACCACTCGATCGAGTGGAAAAACTGCTCGATCGAGTGCTTCATCTTCATTTCAGCTCAAGTCCTCGCCTAAATGCCTCGTAATGCGTCCCACGATGCTTCCAAATGCAGTATCTCACTCTGGAACAATCTCGTCTCCTCTAAATGCATGCAAAAAGGACGAAAAAGGGTATGATTCCACTACTTTCGCGTTCATTTCTACAAAATGGACATAACGAACCGAAGTAGCCAATTCGGGGCAAAATACCATAAAAATAGTATGAAAATGCATAGAAATACGTGCTGAAATAGGCTAAAAAGACTATACATTAGGCACGTATCAAATCTCCCCAAACCGAACCTTTACTCGCCCTCGAGTAAACTCAAAACTGTAACTCAGAGCTAGCTTAACTTGTCTACTTGAACCAATTTAATGCAACAAAAACTAACAGTTAAAGCTAAGCAGTCAATACGGAAACGAATTATAAGCTGTTCAGAAATATAGCCAACCTATCGACCTTGCAAGACCAATAAAATAGGACTCTCTCGTGGTCACTCTTCTCTCGTGAAGCAAAGGGTGAATGTTATATGTAAAAGAGAGAAGAAAAGTCAGTCACTCACCTAACTGCGACCTACATAACATGCATGCAACAAAAATGAAAGACAATTCAAGTACTAATGCACACACTCCAACCAATAATGTCCGTCACAGCCGAGGGCTTACAAATAGTTTGGGAATAGTGAGGTTCAGGTGAGAAAAGGCAAAACATGTTATGGAAATGTGGAGGTAAAAGCGTCAAGCTAGTTCCTAACAGGACCATAAAGAAACCATCCTAATCTCAACTGACTGAAAGACTAAGTACAAGTGCCCTTCATTTGGCACAAAACTCAGTAAACTCAAACACAATCTCCTCAAAAAAAATATGGGATAAAACGGAGGAGTCAGACGGTCACAAACTTCCTTTCTTTAATACCGTTTGAAAGAACTATCTGAAACAAATCATTTTTTTCAAACTTCTCTTTTTTTTTCTTTTGTTCCACGTTTTTCAGCTTCTTTCATTTTTTCATTCTTTTTTTTTCTTTCTTTCACGTTTTTCTCTTCTTTTTTTTTCAATACTTTTTTTTTTCTTCTCCTCCTTCCATAATACTTACACCAACTCCGAAACAAGAAACATGGACCAAACTGTAATGGAAAATATACCACAAAAGAACATACTAACTAGCTTGACTAGGTAGGCTTAGTTTGGGATGTAGCTAATGGGTCAAAAAGGCAAATTTGGCTAATGTGAAGTTAAATGGGTGAAGAATATAAGGAAAGGGAAATTTGCAAGGCCCTCCCTGCATGTGACACCAACCACAAACCCGAATACGTGCATTTGACTCGAAATTGAATGTCATAAATGTGCAAAAAAAAAGATGAACATGCTATGCAAGGAGTACTACTCAAAATTCCTATGCAAACTGGTCGTGAATGTCACCAGTTATGGGCTCTAATATCTCAAAAAAATTTTAAGTAGGTTGCCAATTTATAGGTCAAGTCTAAACAGTCAGCTATATTTGAACAAAAACTCGTAGACTATGCGTATGACAAAGCTAATAACTATCAATAAAAGTGCAAGGCTCAAGCAAAAAGACAAGTTATAGTGCAATTTCTTCACGGAAATCGACCGTTCCGACTCAGCCTATATGCAAAAATAAACGTGAAATTTTATGAATTTTTTGAAATTTTCTATTTTATTTTTTTTTTTATTTTTTTGGATTTTGATGGAAAATAAAGAACAATGCAAGCTGAAAAGTAAACGTGAATGCAAAAACAGATGCAGATGCAGACTCAAAAGGATGCAATACCCTTCCCAAACCAAAACAAACAACGCCCTCGTTGTCCTCCAGCATACACCAACAGATATATACAGGGGAATGGGAATATACAAACAACAAAATAAAAACAACGAAATAAAGGAGACAAAATAAAAGAGTAAAAGATACATACAAAATACGAACTTCCCCAAACCAGCCAGAAAACTGGGGAAGTGAGTAGACCAGTAGCTACTCGTCGTCGTCGTCGTCACTGCTCTCACGGCCAACCTCCGCCCTGTACTCCGATTCCTCCTTCTCCTCTCTCCTCCTCCGCTCCTCAGCACGAGCTCTCTCCACTGCCACCTCTGGGTCCTCGTCCTCTTCCTCCTCCTCTAATGCCGGGTACCCCTCAGCTGGGTACCGGAAGAAGGAAGGGTGTGGCCAACCCTCCGGGATCGGTCTGTGTTGCCGCAAGTGGTACTCGTACAGAGGGTGTAGGGTCAAAGCTAAGTCCCTCTCCATACGAGCCTGACGCTCTGCAATCTCACGCAACAAACCGTAAACGGCGCCCCCTTGGTCCAGGACCGCAGGCGCCACAAAGGGAGGAAGTAGTCTAAAAGTAGCCGGTAAGACCGGCTCAGTATGGTCAGTGGGAGGTGGAGTAGGAGTGGGAGTGGTAGTAGTAGTGAGAGTAGGGGTCGGATTGGGAGTAGCCGTGGAAGGCTGGGTATACTCCCTGAAGGTGTGGACCCCTCTCCAGTCTCAAGTCGCCGGTTCTTGGCGGCAGGTGCATTAGAAGTAGGTCTGGGTGGAAGGTGAAGGAGAGGTAGTGGTGGCAGACGGTGGCCCTTTGCGACAGTAGGCAAGGGCTCACGACGGGGGAGAGTCTGACAGGGTAAGTCAACAGACAAGGAGTCGTCTATCTTCCAAGTCTGGTAGTCTGGGGTGAGCCAATGCTGAGAGAGCATGGCGTCTAGACTCAGTAGCCTCTCTCCAGCGAGGTACTGCAAGTCACGAGGCCAAACGGGGAAAAGGCAACGGGCAAGAATGGTGGCTATGCCACCGCAGGCAATGGTCCCCGCCTCCTTCTTCCCCTGGCTCAGAAGGTACTGGGCGGTCAAGTAGGCAATGTTGAGGGTGAAGGGACCCTCGCAGTCGACGTTCAGGTAACCGCCCAGGATGGAGAGCTCATTGTTGGTAATGTTGTTCGGCTCCTTTCGGCCGAAGATAGTGCTCCCCATCGCCTAAGGAAAACACGGACGGGGGTAGGTGGACCTGGTGGAGCTTTCGCTCCTGAAAAGTGGTCTGGGACAGACACCGCCAAAGCTGACGGTAGACCTTCCTCGGGGCAGCAGTCAAGCCCGTAGAGGAAAGGTCAAGTAACCTACCAAACTCCCCTAGTGTCATCGAAAAGGCCCGGTTAAACAACCGGAAGGACACTGAAAGGCTCTCGGGGTCAGCCTCGTAGGCCCCGGGGGAGAAGGTAAAAGAGCTGAGAAACTCGAGGCTCAGCTCTAAAAAGGTACGGCCTCTCATAGTGATGAGGTCAGGCATCTGCGTGACCCGTAATAACTCACAAACCTACTCGTAAATGCCGAGTCTCTCTAGTGCCGTTTTCTCTAGAAAACGGGAAGGTACATGAACACACTTAAGCAGGTTATAAAACTTCGTACGGTGTAAAGCGTTGACGAATAATACCTGCGGATAATCTGGGTGAGGCTCGAGGGAGGTGTCCCCTCGGACCGTAACGATGCAGTAAGTAGAAGCGAAGGTATGTGTAGAGAAGTGCTAGGAGCGGAAGTAGAGGTAACAGAGCCGGCGTAGCTTGAGATCGTATCTACGACCCCGCCTCGGAACTCAAGGCGAAGCTCGTGAAGTGACGGTGTGAGGAACCAGGGTGCTCAAGGCAACCTGCGACTTCGCGAGTCGGCCACGGTGTGTAAAAAACGGGGTGGTGCGGAGGTAGTGGCTACTGTGGTCACCGCCGAAGAGGAACTAGCGAAAGTGCTAGGCAATGTGGTGGTGACCGTAGAGGAAGAGGTAGCTGAATCGTGCTAGCAAATGAGCTAGCTGAGTAAAAAATCCGTCCCCTGCACTGAAACTAGGAACACAGAGGCTGCAGTGGTCACTAAAGTGGAGACAGTGGCAATAGCAGGGGCCACTGTCTCACTCAAAGACGGAATGGAGGACGAACTAGTGGATGGTAAGGAACTGGAATCCATCCTGCAAACAGAAATTAAGGGAGACCAGGGGTATGATGAGAAAATAGCTGCTAACCGTGGCTAAAACAGCATGTAAAACCAGCATGTGACAGCATATGAACCCCCTACCAATCGAAAAATTCGACTTTACAGCACATAAATCCAGCAATTCCTCAAAAAATTTTGAAATTTAGCATGTAAGCAGCAGTAGGGGACGGGATAGCAGTTAAAAACAGTAGCTAGCAAGCAATGACTGAGGTTAGTTAAAGCATGAAGGCATATGAACCCGTCTGACAGTCGAAAATTTTTCGACTGAGAAGCCTTAATCGCGAAATTTCGCACAAAACTCGAATTCAACATGCTAAGCATTGACAGGGGTGTGAGAATCGATAAAACAAAGCAAAGCAAGCTAGCGATAATAAAGCTAATTTAGACGAATCACAAAGAAGAATAGTTAAAACCGACGATCGAAAATTTCGACTGTTCTTAACCCATTACGCAAAAGTCATGTAAAATTTGAAAAAGGCATGTGATAAATAGCGAGGAATTGCGATTGATCATCAAGCAAGAAGAATAAGGGCAATAAACTCAATTAAAGTCAAAAAATTGACCTACAATGGATATTCAAACCCTAAATTCAATTTTTACCTCATAAAATTCCAAATAGTTGAAATCAAGATACAAAGAAGGTTAAATAATCGCTTACTTGATGAGAATGATCCTATAATTGCAATTAATCTTCAAATAAACAAGCAACAATAGCGATTTTTCAGTCGAAAAACCGCAAACCCGAAAATCCTTTTAAAACCGAGATAAACAACACAAATGAAGGGGAAAATAAGGGGCTTTTGAAGATTAATAAGCAAACAAGGAAATGTAGGAAACGAATTTGGTGATTAGGCAAGAAATAAAGGGGATTTGGGAGAGTTTGAATCGCAATTAGGGTTCGATAGACGAAAATTTAGGGGAAAATGAAGTTTAGAACGAAACAAAAGAGTTTAAGGCAAAATACTCCCTCTATACTTTTCATTTCACTCGATCGAGTGGTTTTAAACCACTCGATCGAGCACTTTTATGCTCCAGTCACTCGATCGAGTAGAATTCTACTCGATCGAGAAGTCTTCCTTTTTGTTTTACTCGATCGAACAAATTTTTACTCGATCGAGTACAAAAAATACTCGACCGAGGACTTTTCTCGCGTAAGCTCTTGAATTTTTCGTCCTTTCTTCCTTGGAATGCGTGAAACTTCCCCAAACATGCATAAGAACACACGCAAAAATTTCCCAATATACCAAATACGCATAAGAACAGTCTATAGTCTTACGTCTATGCTAAAAACTGTCTAAACTAATTGTCCTAATCAAAAGTAATAAAACAAATTCAACGAAAATTCAAAATTATCTATTACAAGGTGTTACACGGGGCATTTCCCCGTTTAATTCCCAACAAATTTCAAGAGCCCTTGGTGGGCTCCCGACGGAGGATGTCATCTCAAAGAACATTGATCGTCCTCTTGACTTCCATGAGCATGAATTATCACTTGAAACGGTAGGAGGGGAGTAGTTCACATCCACGTAAGCGCGAACTTTCCTCGTCCTTGCTCCTTTATCACCAGCTTTAGCGTCACCATCTTCAATTTGATTGATAATAATTGCACCATGTCCTTTGACAGCTCCTTCATTGCTTTCATCTGTACCTGCAGCAAGGAAAACAGACGCACTTTCCTCCTTTTTGCTCTGAGTTTGAGGCGGAGGGTTAACAATAGCAGCACGATTCTCCAAATTTTCATCTGGGGTGTCAATAATAGGATCAATAGAAGAGAGAGCATTGCAAGGCTGGGCTTGCATGGGAGCTCTCCGAACTTAGACGATGAAAAATCGCTCCTCGTCCCCTACCTGGAAAGTCAAAGTCTTCCCCGACGTCTATAATCGCACGGCAATGATAAAAATGGTCTCCCTAAAATGATAGGGGTGTGTGCATCTTCGGGGATGTCTAAGACAACAAAATCAACGGGAATAAAGAACTTCCCGATCTGAACAGGTACGTCTTCTACTACACCTAGTGGTCGTGATAAACTACGGTCGGCCATTTGGACAATCATGTTGGTACAACTCAGCTTTGTCAAACCAAATATCTTAGCCAGAGACAACGATAAGACACGCACGCTAGCGCCTAAATCGCATAGCGCGTTATCAATCAAATGCATACCGATATGACACGGAATTGAAAAACTACCCGGGTCTGATTGCTTAGGGGGTAACTTGTTTGGAAATAGGGCTGACCCCACCTCAGTCAAAGCTACGGTCTCACTATCATTAATAGTCCTCTTACGCGCTAAAATTTCTTACATAAACATTAAATAAGAGGGTACATTTGTCAGCAATTCAGTGAACGGCACAGTGACTTCCAAGCTCTTCAGAAGTTCGAAAAATTTGCCAAATTGTTGATTAGCCTTTGTATTCTGCAGCCGCCTTGGGAAGGGAACCGTGATAGGTATCTCAAGTCCCTTGTTTCTCGCTTCCAATGTATCTTCCGGTGCAAGTTCTGTATCCTTTGGACGCTTCTTACCTCTCGAACAAGGTCTTTCCGGTGATATCTCGCTTAAACGAGCACTAGCAGGCTCTCGAATAAGCTTCCCGTCTTCAATACTACTCGATCGACCAATTTCTTTACTCGATCGAGCAGTTTCTCTCTCAGAATCAGTCGATCGAGTAAAATTCCCACTCGATCGACCAGCTCCACTCTCTACTTCACTCGATCGAGCAGCAAAACCACTCGATCGACCTGTTTCTTCATCATTTCTACTCGATCGACCACCTGAGATAAGTCGATCGAGCACTTTCTTGGCTGTCAGCTCGTTATTTTCGCCTGAACACTGTTCATCATCAGTTTTGGACTTCCTCGGGTCTGATTTCAACACTTTTGGTCCCTCATAAGAAAGACTGCTGATGTGGAGCGATGTCGTCGGGTCACAACCAATCAAACACATTTATAATACTCAACAAACAACTAGTTAGCGGTAAGTCGAGGTCGATCCATGGGACGGTGTGCTTTGGGTTCTAAGTCTATCTATCTCAATTTATGCTAGTGTCACAATTGATGGGGTTTGTAGTTGTGTTCTAGGCTAATGCAAGCAATAAGGTAAAACGAGCAATAAAAGGAAAGATGTAAACAAATGATTAAAAGTGCTAGGATATCATGGGGTCATGGGGGATTCATGGTGTTGATCATACAAACATGTTTACAATTATATGCAAGCAATTAGTGTTGTGGAGGAACCGAGTTGGGTTATGTCTTACGGTTCATAGGAAGAGTTGGGCCCCGGAGCCGAATCGATTAGATTGTACAACACCTACAAGTCGACTTACTTTCCTCCTATTCAACTTCTATGCATGGTCTAACAAGACTCGAGTTGGGTTATATCTTACAAGTCAAGTTGAGTAGATAAGAGATGGTTGTAAATGCAAGGATTCATAGGCTTAGCATTTCATCAAACATAACATGTGCATAAAGTTGACATCACAACAAGCAAGCAATTTAATCATGTGAACATATTAGATTAAGCATGAATCAATCCCATGTTGGTTTCCCCTAATTACCCATTAATCCTAGCTAAAGAAACTACTCACTCATTATCATGGGAAACATGTCATTAATGGTGTCAATCATCATAGCAAGTATAAACATGATAATGGAATGAAGAAATGAACAATAAAGAGTAAAAGGGTAAAAGAATTATACCAACTTTAGATGATCCAAATAATAAAGCAAAGAATAATAGAAGAAACTTGATTGATTGATGGAAGGTTGTCAATCTCCCAATAATAACCCAATAATCTTCAATTACCCAATAATAAACTTGAATGATAAACTTGAACAATAATTAAGGAGAGATTAATGTGTAATTTGTGGAAAGATTAAAGAGTAATCTATTCTAATCTACTCCTAATCTAATCTAAAGAAGGATTTTCTACCCAAAAACAACATGCTTGATTAATTACAAAGATGGGGTATTTATAGTGGAAATTAGGGAGGATGCATTAGGGTTAACTAAGGGCTAAACTAGTAATTACACTTTTAAGTTGAGCAAGGAGGACCCGGTATTTTCCGAGAGAAGGGCTTCTCTTTTCGTAGCTTGAAGAATGAAATCCGTGCTTGTGAATCGGGCGGATTAGAGTCGGGACGGCCGGATTTGGGCGGTGCAATCCGAGCGGATTCAGGAGAGGGACGCTCGGATTGTTGAGGGGGAATCCGAGCGGATTTGGAGCAAGACGCTCGGATTGTACCAAGGGAATCCGAGCGGATTAGGAGCAATCCGAGCGGATTATAGCAGGGGACGAGCGTCTTCAGCGTAAGACGCGCGGATTGCTGTACTGACTTCTTTGTTTGAGCTCGGATTGTAAAACGGACGTCATTTTCTCATCCGGACTCCTATTGGAGTGATTCAAAAGCCTAGATCTCTTGTTTTTTCGACGCCATTCCATCTAGCATATTTTCAGAGCCAAAAGAGCATCTCTTGGTTTGGGTTCCGAGCAATTTCTTCATGCAATGCCTTCCTTGCTTTTCCTCCTTGCTTCTAACCCTTTGATCTTTCTATATACACTTTATTCCTACATACTTGGTCATCATTCTTGCCTCCTCTTCATACTAGTCCATCTAATATCATCAATTAGCTTCCAAATATGCACGAAAGACGGGAATTTCCGCCTTATTATCTTCTTTTCTACAAAACATATGAAATGCGATAGAAAAGCAAATAGGAAGGTTTTGACGGATAAAATGGCCATAAAATGCTATAATAGTATGCAAAATAGGCTCAATTAGGGGACTAAATGTGCGCTAATTATGGTCACATCAACTGCTTCTCAATTCTATCAGATTTACCGTCTCATGTGGATTCTTCTCGTTTTGAGTCGGTAAATGACCTTGCTTTCTTGAGGATTGATTTGCGGCCAGTTGGGCAACTTGAGTTTTAAGTGCCTTAATGGACGTGTCCTTTTGTTGATCACTTGAGTTTCTTTGTTGATCACTCAGCTGAAACTGCTTTGTAAGGGCTTACATCATGGACTTAAGCTCGCCAATTTCACTCACCGCGCCGGATGATGATGCGCCATGGTTAGGAGGATTGAAAGACGGAGGCTTCTGAAAGCCTTGTTGATTCTTGTGTGGAGGAATATACGGCTGCTGCTGGTTCGGAGGAGGAGTAGGATTGAGCACATTTTGACTACTTCACCTCAAATTGGGATGGACGTTCGGCTCGTAATAAGTGTTTGTCTGCCTGTAATGTTGAAAGGCAGCACAAGACTCATAGGAGTTGGGACAATGATCTAAAACATGTCCCTCTCCTCCACATCTTCTACAGACGAAAGGACCGTCTGACACAACATTCACCTGATACATCCCTCCTTTGGAAGCTCCTCCCAATTCATACCTATCAAACCTCTCCGTGAGGGCCTCTAATGCAGCTACAGAAGAAGATTCAACAGCTCTCCTTTGATTTCCCCTTGAATTCCCATACTAAGCTTTATGGGTGGCTAAGTCATCAATTATCTTCCACCATTTAGTCTCTCCCATATTCTCAGCAAATCGGCCATTGGTTGCAGCATCCAAAATAGCCCTCTGATCGTCATACAGCCCGTTATAGAACTGATTGCATAAACTCCACTTTTCGAAACCATGGTGCGGAATGGTTCGCACCAGCTTCTTGAAACGGACCCATGCCTCATGAAAGTTCTCATCAGGACCTTGTTTAAAGCTCGTGATCTGAGCTCTAATAGCATTAGTCTTCGAGGCAGAGAAGTACCTCTTGTAAAATGCTAAAGCCAACGAATTCCAGTCAGTTATCCCATGAGCAGGTCGGTCCAGATCCCTATACCACTCCCTTGCAGCATCGCAGAGTGAGAAAATAAACATGGTTTCTTTTATCTGATCCTGAGTCACACCAGTCGGCGGGGGTATAGAGCAGCAATAATCGATAAAAATCTCCATATGCTTAGTTGCATCTTCATTTGCAGCTCCCCCGAATTAGTTTCTCTCAACCAAGTTAATATAGGAAGGCTTTGGCTCGAATTTTCTTGCCTCCCCTGGTAGTTCGAACCCTTTTTAGAGATTCGCAGCTGTCGGCTCAGAGTGACTGGCAATAGTTGCTTCTTCGGCCATTTCTGGAAAGTCCGAAGAAGTGACGGTCTCAGCTGATGAATTAGAAATAGGAGATGAAGGTGGATCCTCCTCAAACAGAACGTTCTTGTAATAACTAGACAGAGTACTCAACTCTTCCTCTGTCGGCAATACCCTAGTTGATCGCCTCAACTCGCGCAAAGATTTCTCAATCTCAGGATTGTAAGGCAATAATTCACTGCCCTGTGACCTGCGCATAAGAAGAAGCTACAAATAGAATATAAGAATAGTTTAAGGAACGGATGCCCCTTAAACTAAAAGAAAGACTAAAAATTAAAACAACAAATAATTTAAACGATTGCCTCCCCGGCAACGGCGCCAAAATTTGCACGGCTATCGCAACCCTATCAAAGATAAAACCTAACAGTCTCAACTAAAATGTAGCAGAGGCAGTCGAGTATCGAATCCACATGGAGGTAATGTAATTATCAGCTGTCTAATTCTAGTCCTAAAGTAACAATTGGGGGGTTTGTTGAATTGATTTCTAAACTACAAGATTTAGAGGGAAGAGAAATAAAAGTAAAGAGCAGTAAGACAAGATAAAAGGTTTAAACTATAAAGAGAGAAGGGACATGTCGGGATTTCGGTTCACTGCGGTAGTCCAGTGACTCAGCTGTAAATGATTCAGACGAACTAATGTGAGACGGATGTTGAAAGGTCCTTTCGGTCCACTTTCTATCCTAAATTACCACTAACTTAACTTTCATCCTCATTAGGGTAGTCTACTGTTCATAGCAGGCCTATTTAGCCCAATCTTTCGATCCAGGATTAATTTTAGCCAGATTAAAGGGTGACATAGAAGCGTGCACTCAACTAAGTCGAATAAATACAAATAAATTGCTATGGTGACAGGGTCTCACAATTAATTCATCTAATTCATTCACTACATCGTCACATTTCTACCACAGATCCCCTAATCCCAACATGAAAGGGGTTTAGCTACTCATATCGCTAATTAAACTAACAAAGAAATAATTTTCCAAAGAAGAAACATAATGAAATAACCAATAAATCGCATAAGGAGAAATTAGGGCAAAAGGAATAATAAGAAAAGCAAATAATTAAAGCAACAAAAAGGTTAATTATTTTTAAAGGAAGAGAAGGAATTACAATCAATGCGATTCCGGCGTAAAGAACGATCAAATCCGAGCAATAATAATCCCAAAACAAAGTTACAGTGAATGATGAAAAGTACGTAGCAAAGTTTACAGTAGGAAGTTTGATAGATCAAAAGATAAGATAAAAGATGTTCTTAACCTAGTTAACATAGGTTTAAATAGAAAAGCAATCAAAGTTTAGCGAAATAATTAACACACGGGCTGATTAAGCCCATTAACCATCGAAACCACTCGATCGACTGGATTAAAACCCCTCGATCGACCAACTCTTCAGCAAAATCCACTCGATCGACCAAATAGTTACTCGATCGAGTTAATGGTCTTTCTGCAACTTAAGGATCGAGTACAAAGTACTCGATCGACAACTTCTGGGATGTAGAAACCACTCGATCGAGTGGAAAAACTGCTCGATCGAGTGCTTCATCTTCAGTTCAGCTCAAGTCCTCGCCTAAATGCCTCGTAATTCGTCCCACGATGCTTCCAAATGCAGTATCTCACTCTGGAACAATTCCGTCTCCTCTAAATGCATGCAAAAAGGACGAAAAAGGGTATGATTCCACTACTTTCGCGTTCATTTCTACAAAATGGACATAACGAACCGAAGTAGCCAATTCGGGGCAAAATACCATAAAAATAGTATGAAAATGCATAGAAATACGTGCTAAAAATAGGATAAAAAGACTATACATTAGGCACGTATCAATCCATCAAGCTCAAGGCTCTAATCGAGATGCCATAGCTACAAACAGAAAAGGTAGTTCGGGGTTTCCTGGGCAAGGTATAATACATAAGCCATTTCATTTCGAAACAAACCATGATTTGCAAACCTATATTCAAAAAGCTCAAGAAAACAAAGCACACCATGTGGGACGACGATTGTCAAAAGGCATTTGACATAATCAAGCAGATATTGGCTAAGCCACCAGTTCTAATGCCACCGTAGAAAGATCAACCTTTATCTCTATACCTCAAAGTCACAGAAACGGCCATGGGGGCTATGCTCGCACAAGTCCTCGGGAAGGAAGAAAGAGTTATCTACTACCTTAGTAAGAAGTTCTTAAATTATGAGACTAAGTATACACCACTTGAGAAGACATGCCTAGCTCTTGTGTGGGAAACAAAGAAGTTATGCCATTATATGCTTAGCTATTACGTCAAGGTGTACTCAAAGATGGATCCTGTCAAATATATTTTCGAGAAACCTATTTTAAATGGACGTTTAGCAAGATGAACTTTGATTCTCTCAAAGTTCGATCTCAAGTATGTGCCCCTGAAGGTCATCAAAGTACGAGCAGTAGCCAAATTGTTCGAGACAATCCCATTCAAGATACCCAAGTAATAGATACATGGTCATTTCCAGATGAAGACATTTTGCACACCGATGCAGAATCATGGGACCTCTACTTCGATGGGGCTTCCAATCTCAAAGGATATGGTATAGGAGTGTTGCTTATTTCTCCTGAAGGCGAGCATTCACCCATTTCTGTCAAACTTGACTTCGAGGTGACCAATAACGCAGCAGAATATGAGGCCTGCCTCATCGGTTTACAAGTAGCAGTCAGTCTAGGTATCAAAAGACTTCGAGTCCACGGCGACTCATCTTTAATCATCAATCAAATAACTGGATCTTGAAAATTTCGACCATCTCTGCTATATACGATGACATCTCCTTGTCCATTTTATACTTGGGGAATTGACATCATCGGGAAGATCACTCCAGCCGGGACGGGTGGTCGTTGTTTCATTTTGGTGGCCATCGACTACTTCATAAAATGGGTCGAAGCAGCGTCATATACTACTCTGACATCCAAGCATGTGGCTAAGTTCATACAAACCAATATCATTTGTCGATATGGGTGTCCACATGAGATAATCAGCGACAACGGATCCCATTTTTAAGCCGAAACCGAACAGTTGTTGGCTAAGTACAAAATCAAGCATCATCATTCCTCGTCCTACCGACCTCAGACTAATGGTGCAGTAGAGGCAGAAACAAAAATGTCGTCATGATCCTCAAGAAAATGATCGATAATTATCGTGACTAGCCTAGCAAGATGCCCTTCGCGTTATGGGATATCGAACCTCGATCAAGACGCCTCCTGGGGCTATTCCTTTCTATCTAACTTACGGCATATAAGTTGTACAGCCAGTAGAGCTAGAGATCCCATCTCTACGTATTCTACTCGAAAGCCAAATTCCAGAAGCAGAATGGTGTAGGGATAGATATGAAGAACTCGTCCTCCTGGACGAACGAAGATTGCGTGCCTTGCATAATGTTAAAAAAGAAACTCAAACCTCGGAACATCAAAGAGAGAGATCTAGTGCTTAAATCTATTTGAGCTCTTCTACCACTTGACCAAAGGGGAAGATTCAAACCTAATTGGGCCGGTCCTTATTTGGTCAAATCCATACTCTTTGGAGGTGCGGATAGAATTACAAGCTTAGACGGGAACGAGTTTTCAAATCCGACTAATCTAGACCAACCCAAACGGTATTACCCTTAGAATAGAACTAAAAACGTGCCACGCGGGGCCCACGTGCCGCTCTTGCGACACGAAATACATGGCGCCAGCCAAACCTCGAGATTCATGCCACCTCACTCTTGCGTTTTGGCTTTTTTATTTATCCTCAGTATCATCAATAGAACTTAATTGCATTCTTAAGAGTAAGTAAAGCACCATGCTTATTCCCTATGTTTATAACAAGCTCTTGCTTCGAACATTTATTCTTTTACATTTCTATTTTCGAACTACGTTCTAGCTTTGATTTCATTTTCAATGAATACATAGGCAATCCTTCACAGGACACAACCCATCTAATCAAAATGTAAATAGAAGGACATTTTCTTTGGCATTTGGAATTCGAAAGAATAAAAAAAGGGAGCTGATTTTAAGTTCCTAACTGAAAACAATCGGTTTATTCATCTATAAAATAATATGCCAAATAATATATAAATGCTGAAATAAAATGCTAGGCTAGGATTCTAAAAATCCCACCATTTATTACAAATGATAATCAATAATAATAAATAATATAAAGACTTAGGCTATTCTTCCATCTTCCCCTTGCCATTGTCATTTTTGTCATACTTCTTGTCTCGGCCTCGAGGGGGGCGCTCTTGCGTTATCTCTGACCTAATTACCAACGGTCTTTCTTGAGGCCTAGTTTTTCCATTTCGATCCACAATCATCTTCTCAACAGGAGCATTCTTTGGTTTCTTCTTAGGGCGGATGACTCGTAATCCAGGTTCTTCTTCTTCTTCTTCTTCTTCTTCTTCAGTCAAGTATTTCTGGTTCTCTTTCGCCACTTCACGCACCTTGTAGTCGATCGGCTCATGCTTCCTCAACTTCTCGCACTCTTCCAAGGTGCTAGCCTTGACCCACTGCATATAATAATCTGAAACCCACAACGAACCAACTGAGATAGGTATAAACCACATATTCATTTGAGACCAGCGCAAAGCCCACTCCCGGCAAGTCTCAGAAGTATGTGCCAAAGCAACCTGCAGAATGGTATCAAGCTTAGGGATTGTCTCATGCCAACTTGCCTCATTAGCCTCTCCTGGAAAATACGGACCATGAACTCCAGACCTGGGATGCGAACAGATCGAGAAGGATCAAGCGATGATACTCCTGTCAACGCCCTGAGGTGCCACCAAGGGACAATCCACCTAATCAGTGGACCTCCTTCATTCTTTAGTTTGTTCTCCCAGTAGTTGCAAACTCGAGTAAAATCAACCATATACAGCCATGTCCTGATCACGATCAATTGTGATCGATATCCAGGCACCTCCACTAGGGGCTCGATCAATCGTAGCCTTTTCATCAGCCAAATCTACAAAAAGAGACAAGTATTAATGAACCCGTCTCATAAAAAAAGAAAAAAAAAGAAAAAAAAAAGAGAAATAGACGGGAGCATTTTTACCTATAAGATGATAGGACTTCCAAGATACGGGAGCTCACGATTCATTTTTCGATTATCCAATCCTAAGATAGTCTCTCTTAATACCAAGCAAGTTGGGCTCTTACGCATTTCCATTTGCTCGATAGTACCCAGAAACCGCAGGTCGCCTCTCGTTTCCGCGTCAACGTGGCCCTTCAAGACAAAACAATGAAGAAGGCAAAATATGAAGGTTATGCGCCTCGTTGTGAAAGATCATAGATCCATATTAGACTCTCTAATAAAAATTAAATTATCTCATAATTAATCGTTTAGGTGATCTATGTAACATGCATGCAAATATAAAAGCATAAAAAGAAAGTTTAAGGAAAAACAATTTCCTTACATTGATTTTATGGTAAAAAAGGGCACAAACTAGTTCACCTTACTAGTTTGTTCTTGAGCTTATAACAAATGGATGATCCTCCTTAAAAATCTTCAAAGAGAAGATCTCCTTCAAGATGCACCCAAGAACTTACCCAAAAATAATAACAAGTATTTAACTAGAAACTTGTTTAAATTATACCCTTGATATTATTTGTAATATTTTTTTTTTTGGGGAAAGGTTAAGTATATATCATTACTCAAAAATAGTGTTTTTACAACTCATCCTATGAATATTCCATCCAACAACTCATCCTATGAAAACTCTATATAAAGAATAAAAGAATACATCAAAGAGCACAAATCCAATTCTTATCTCGTCCGGTATATTTTGTCTTGTTCAGTCTTTGCATACGATTTTTGACATCACCTATCACCTGTTGAATAAGAACAGCCGGCTGCCTGACAAACATCTTCAGCCGGGCTTTATTCCTTACCTTCCATATTTGGTAGATCATTGATACATAGCAAGCACCAACAACCCGTCTAATTAACTTGGAAATGCGAGCTTTTGAATACCAACTGATCATAGCAGCCACTGGTACATTAATCTTCAAATGCTGCTGTAATAATCTGCTACACTCCTTGAAATAAACAAACCCAGAAAAAAGATGCTGATGATCTTCAGGGAGAACTCTGCAAATGTCACACTGAGTATCCACCACCAATCCTATTCTAAGAAGCCTGTCTTTGGTAAGAAGCCTCTGATGCATCAGAGCCCAGAAAATAAAAGAGGTTTTGGGAATGTTAAGACTATTCCAACAGATGAACCTCCAAGGAACATTGGCCTATGGTTGTCTCAACCAATTATAACCAGAACAAATATTATAAGGAGCATGAGAATTTAGCCATTTGCCATCAGTGTATGCTGGTGCAAAAAGCGACATAGCTTGGGAAATTTTCCTCCATGACCAACTGCTGTCAGTAGGAGGGGAATAATCAGTCCAGGAAGTATCTTTTAAATATACACTATGTACCCATTTAACCGAGATATGATCTTTCTTAGTAGCAATCCACCAAGCATATTTCCCCAGAAGTGCCTTGTTCCAGTTTTTCACCTCTTTAAGCCCCAGGCCTCCCTCATCTTGAGGAGTACAACAAGTATCCCAACTGATGGAAGGGGCCTTATGATATTCAGCTTTCCCTGACCAGAGAAAATTTCTACAAATAGCATTAATTCTATTCAAGATGCCATTAGGAATCAGAAATATAGTTGCCCAATAAGAATGAATGGTAGCCAGAACTGAAGAAACCAGGGTCAATCTCCTTGCATAGGATAAATGTCTTGTACCCCAGCCTCTAATCCTTGCAACCATCTTATCAAGAAGCTTCATTCCTTCATTTTTAGACAATTTCTTAGAAGAAATAGGTACTCCCAAATATTTAAAGGGGAAGGAGCCTCTTTGAAAACCAGACACTTGAAGGATATTCTTCACACTAATAGAAGGAACACCATTAAAATAAATCTCAGATTTATTTCTATTTAGCTGTAACCCTGATGCAGCTGAAAAAGTGGGAAAACTCCTAAGGATCCACATAATAGAATGCTCATTCCCTTTGCAGAACATGAGAAGATCATCAACAAACAAAAGATGGTTCAATTTTAAGTGCCCACACATTGGATGAAACCTGAAATCCTCTTGCTGAGCTACCACCCCCAAAATCCTAGACAAGTATTCCATACAAAGGGTAAAAAGGAGAGGAGAAAGAGGATCTCCTTGTCTTAAGCCTTGTTTCCCTTGAAAGAAACCAAAAGAGCTTCCATTCACAGATAGAATATAAGACGGGGATCTCACACAATTCATGATCAGGAAAATGAATCTCTTAGGGAATCCTAAAGCATTAAGCATTTACTCTACGAAATCCCATTCAACAGAATCATACGCTTTTTTAAGGTCAATTTTAATCAAACACCTAGGTGAGGCAGCTTTCCTATTATAGAGCCTAACCAAATCTTGACAAATTAGGAAATTTTCAACAATGTTCCTTCCTTTAACAAAGCCACCTTGACTCTCATTCACTATGTCAGGTAAAATTCTACTAAGTCTATTACATAAAACTTTTGCAATAGCTTTATAGATCATGTTGCAACAGGCTATAGGACGAAATTCTAAGACACTAGAAGGATTAGCAACCTTAGGAATGAGAGTGATAGTAGTAGTGTTCACCTGTTTGAGAAACTGTCCAGATTGAAAAAAATCTTGAATAGCACTAATGACCTCTTCTCCTACAATATCCCAGGAGTCTTTGAAAAACTGACTGGAAAAACCGTCAGGGCCAGGGGATTTTGTAGAAGGGACAGAGAAAAAGGCTTCCTTAATTTCAGCACTAGACACAGAAGATAACAAAATAGCCTGATGATGAGGAGTCACCAGCTTGCCTGTTCTCACAGTAGGCAGGTGTACAGGAAGAGTAGGATGAGAAGTGCCCAGTAGGTCCATATAGTAGTGAAGGAATGCAGCTTCAATATCCTGTGGGTTATGATAAGTTACCCCATCAGTACCAGTAATGCTCATGACCCTATTGTAAATCTACCTGGATCGAATATGATTGTGAAAAAATCTTGAGTTCTCATCTCCATTAGTAATCCAGTCAATTTTTGCCTTCCGACTCAAAAAACTGTGTTGGACTTTCAAAAGATGCCTGTAATCATCAGCAGCTTCACATTCAGCAGTAATTAAAGTATTATTAGTAGGCTGAGTAATGGCTCCTGTTGGATCTCCTCTAACAGAGACTTAGCAATCCCCACACCTTTCTCAACATCAGAGAAATGGCTCCTGTTCAAAGCCTTAAGAGGCTGTTTCAGGTTCCTAAGCTTAGTAACCAATTTGAACATGAGAGTCCCAGCAACAGGTTTATGCCAAGATGTTAGGACAATCTCTTTGAAATTAGGAGCCAAACTCCACATGTTATAGTATCTGGAATGCCCTTTAGGTTGATTCCTAGTCTACTTTCTATAACAAATACAAGTATTGTGATCAAACAATCCTTCAGGAAGGAAATGAGCAATAACATGAGGGTATAAGTCCAGCCAGTCAGAATTAATTAGAAATCTATCAATTCGGGAGAAAGACCTAGACCCAGCCTCATGTTTGTTGTTCCAAGTATAAAAAGCCCCTTGACCCTTGATATCACTTAAACCACAGTAATAAACACACTCTCTGAAATCAGCAATTTCAGCCCATATCACATCTCTCCCAATCCTTTCATTGAAATTTAGGACTTTGTTGAAGTCTCCACAAATCGCCCAAGGCCCAGAAAAAGTATCTTTAACATGTTTTAGCTCAGTCCACAAAGCAGAACTCTCATGCTCATTATTAAACCCATAAACCACAGAGAATATAAATTCATCACCAGTAGCTCGTTCTTTGACATTGACAGTAATAAGTTGTGAAGAAATAAGAAGAGTTGAAACATCAAAAATATGAGGAAGCCATATAACCCACACTCTCCCCCCATGATGAAACTGATTATTATTAAGACCCTTCCAATGAGACCCAAGGTTATTTAGGATGCATGCAAAATCCTGAGTCTTCACTTTAGTTTTTACTAAACCATAGAGACCAATATTATTATTATGTAAAAACTTTTTGACATCCAACTGTTTATTGATCCCATTTATTCCACGGACATTCCAACTACCAATATTATCCATGACTAACCTCACCTGGTGGTTCCTCCAGTCCCCCATTCAATTTATCCTTTCCTTTTGGACTTGTAGTAACTGCTTCAACATAAGTCTTAGTGGGATAGCTATCATTCTTGAGAACCTGATGCTCTTGCCTAGCAATCTGTTGAATAACAGGAACAGGAGTAATAAAAGAAGAATTATGATGTGTTGGCCCACCAAAACGAGTCTCAGGAGTAACAATAACAGGTTGCTGCACAGTCTGAGCAGGCTGGACAGGTTGGGCATTCTGAACAACCTGAACAGTCTGTTTTAGTCTCCAGACCTGTTTAGGATTAGATGCTTTGTCCACTGGTTTAGTAGCAGGCCCAGGTAAAGGTTTTTTGTTACACATTTCTTTGGTGTGTCCAATCCCCTTGCAACTACCACACACAGTGGGCTTCCATTCATACTCAACCAATATGCTAACTTCATGCCCCTTCTCATCCTTAAAATGGAGTTTATCAGGAAAATTATTTGTAATATTACTAACATTTCGTAGTAATAAAAAGTATTACTAACTTCTTAGTAATAATGAATAATAATTTTAGAGAGATGATTGATTAATGTTCACATGAAAAACATAAAAAAAATGTAATGTAGAAATTAACAAAGGATGGAGTAAATAGGAAGGGAAAGTGGCGGGTGGGTGGAGTGTTGTAGTGGACAAATTGTCTTATTTTTTTTAATCTTACATCACATGCAAAATCTATATAAGATGAATTATGGTAGTATCTAAAGTAAGGTGAAATGATTATGTTCCTAATCATCCACTACTCGATGTTACACGGTCCACTTGCCCATTTACGGGTCCATATTGGTTCTTATATTTGTCGCACAAATACGTGTAATTTTATTTTAAACATCGTTTCATGTTTAAATACTTCCATAATTAATTCGTCCAAATCACTCCGTAAATATACGTGGATCACTACACATATTATTTACGTACTAATATTAATCACATTAATCAATTAGTACAATTTTAGTGAATTAACAATTAATTAACCAAAACCCGTCTCCCAAAAATTTACTATTCAATTATCGCATAATTAAATAATAAATGTCGTGCCTCGAGTTCGCAACTCGAAACCTTTCTAAAATAATCGACTAACCTCTTAGTCTATAAATCAAGGGACTAAATAAATTGTATCTCATACAATTAATTAGTTGTCAATTGGGGTTCGTTCATTTAGGTGTGATAGAAAGGGGTCAGTTGATCACCGCCATCTCACGACAATAACATTAAACTCTAGTCAGCCAACCGTTATCGATTTACGTTAATCAACTGACGAGGATCAAATAATTAAATATTTGATGATATTCCATTAATGAGATTTATTATGTAAACGCACTGATGTGGAGGACACTAACTCCAACAATCTCCCACTTGTCCGACACAAGGTGTGCGCTACCAATTCTCTTGTCCGTTTTAATCTCTCACTCAATGCAAGGTGTCTTTCAGGTCGCACTTGCACATGAACATATCGCGAGTGGTTTTCTCGATCGGAAGTGTGACTACCTGACCGGAAAAATCTCTCACGGATTACTTCCGAGCGTGGCCACGCATTTGTAGTCATTAACTCCTCGAGTGGCCTTGAGATATAGTTACCCAACGTGGGTGGACAATTCATGTATGACATATCTATCCTATTGCACAATACAGGTCACCATGACCTAGTAAATGCCCTTTTGGCCTCCTTTCACGGCACGACTTAGGAGAAAATCTAAAGTCACTCGGAAACTGCACTTGCTCAGATAATAGTCTCCAGTCAAAATAATCGACTCATTAGAACATCTTAGAGATCCCCACCACAACCAGGCGTCTATAATAGAACATAGGGACTCTCTAAATGGTCACTTCCGGCAAAGTGTCACACACTCTGCCTATGTAATCGACCGGTCATCACGTATGACCTTATGGTGTTGAACAACCATCAATCGACTTACAATCTAGTCACTCTGAGACGTCACCTCATTAAGTGACTAGGGACAAAATACATTGTTCATCTTATTCACTTGAATATTGTTCAACATTGTCTCCACAACTTATTCAGATAAACAAGGTATTCAATGTTTTCAGTCAAACTGAATAATTGAGTTCTTAAAGAAACTCTAACAATAAATGCGATCATCACTTATGTAAATATCAATACTCTATCCAATATTTACATAACGATCTTTAGCAACTAAGGTATACTCTTCAATCACATTGAAATGACATAACCATCATATCTACCTTATGCCTACGGCTTTGGTTAGAGAATTAGTAACAGTTTCATCAGTCTAATTTCCATTTCTATTTTCCTTTGTTCTATGCAATCTTTTCATCACACAGAGCCTTTCTAAGTACATGTCTAAACAAGTTTTAGACTCTGGTTCTAAAGCCCGTCAAACACTCCTACTGTTTTCACAGTCTCTCGCAGAACGATATTCGGCTAACAGAACAACTCTAGTTCCATTAAAATCCTGATATCAATTATCTCTTTTACAACATCGGATGCTGTAATGTACTTAGCTTTTCGTTCATGATTTGTACGTATAACACTTATACATACACATTGATACCCGTCGTTGTGAGTACCAAAAATAAGATTTATAATTTCCTATTAAGACTAACCTAGGCTAGTGGTAACAGGGTCGAACCACATGGAGGCGGACGTAATTTCTAGCTGTCTAATTCTAGTCTAAGGTAACGAGTGTATGGGTTGAGTTGAATTGGTCTATAGCTAAGAGTAAATAAAGACAATAAACTAAAAAGACGGATTAAACAGATAAAGAAGGGGTACTAGGATGGTCGGTTCATTACAGCTTCGGCGACATCATACTAAATCGGTCTGAATCAAACACAAGTGAGGCGGGAAAACAGGAGGTCCTCTTGGTCCACTCTTAACAGATAGCATATTTCGATCTCGCTATAAGTCCCTAATATCACCAATACTGACTCTCGTCCTGAAAAGTGACTAACGGTCTAAACTATACCTATCTTTCGATCTCAGCATAGTCTAGTCATTTTAATTGGTGGTCTAACAACTGTCCCTATCTTTCGATCTAATGGGTCAGTTATAAATTAAGCATCTAACTGGTCGCATGCATTCGATTCGTTAAATACAACATTAAAATCAATTAAAACGAAAGGTAACCTCACGTGGTCAGTCGATC
Organism: Silene latifolia; assembly: GCF_048544455.1. Classification (NCBI taxonomy): domain Eukaryota; kingdom Viridiplantae; phylum Streptophyta; class Magnoliopsida; order Caryophyllales; family Caryophyllaceae; genus Silene; species Silene latifolia. The sequence continues at coordinate 399,622,029 of NC_133538.1, forward strand.
GACCAGGTATGGAGGTCGATCGACTGACACGCGAATTCAGTCCAAAACAATACTACGCCGCCTACGCTATAATTCGCCTACATCCTAGCACAATTGATTTAGCTACTCATACTAACGTTGATAACAACAATAAAATTAACGAAATAGGCAGAAAGTTTCATGCTTAAAACGAATGAACAAACAATTAACAATAAAGATAAATCGGTTTCGGGAGACTAACTAACAATGCGAAATAGTTTCCCAAACCCTAATTATTTCTAAAGAATCGTATGTAAAACTTAATGTAAAAACTTGATGTCCAAACTGATGTTTCTAGGTTACGTTATATAGCAACTAACGTAACTTTATTTCCTAAACCTAACATAACTTTGGGCTTCAAGATTCACGGTCTTTTAATTCTCGTCTGGAATAGCAGTTTGGTCGATCGACTGCTAGGACTACTCGATCGACTGAATAGCAATGAACAGTAGCTTCTGGAACCCGATGGTTGGTCGATTGACTGATGGTAGTGGTCGATCGACAGCTTGAGCTGCTACTTGACTTCTATAATCTCGTGGATTTGTCTTTTGGGCCTTGAATTGCGCACCAAGCTCGTTCCTTAAGCGAATACTTCACGTCAAATGCAATGCAAGATACTCGAGGATGGATTTAGCTCGATTTTCGCTGGATTCTTCACATTTCTGCAATAATGTACAAAAATACGGAAGTAGACGGAAATAGGGAGAAATGTAGCATAAACTACATGAATGAGCTCTGAAATGCGTGTAAAATGGGATGTAAAACATCATATAAAAGACACGCATCAAACTTCCCCAAACCAAACCCTTGTTTGTCCCCAAGCAAGAACTAGACTCGATCTAATGACCTAATGGAACGAGTTCAATCTCAGAGCGAATTACAACATGTAAATCCTAAACCAATTTAATGCACAACCAACAATCAATTAGCAAATGAATCATGCAAACGAGTTATGGAGCCGTTAAAACTACTGAACCGTCAACTGTAGAGACTCATCAAATTGGACTCTCACGGGTCGCTCATATCACTCAAACAAGCACAGGCGAATAACGTAAAGATAGAAAGAATTGGTTTTGTAAAGACTCTCACCTAACTACGACCTATAAGAACATGCCTGCAGTCTAATATGAAAGCAATCTCTACAACCGTACATACGCATTCCAACCAACAAGAGACCATGACATATGCCGAGGTATATATGTGGATATGTGAGGTATGGGTAAGAAGAGGCAAAACGTTTATGGAAAAGTGGAGGTACAGGTGATCAAGCTAGTACCGAAACGGAACTATATGGCAACATCCAACTTCTTGCTCAAAAACAAATGGAACGGTGCTATAGCAAGCACAAATCTCACAATCTACAGGTATAAAAGTAATCAACTAACTCCCCACAAAATATGAATAATACATGGGAGCAAAAATCGCCAAAAGATAAGGATTTTGAATTATGCGAATTGATTCTTTATCTTTTTCTCGAACCTCAGTCGATCGACCAAAAGGGGTAGTCGATCGACCACATGAACAGTACATAACTCTTTTTTTTTCTTTTCGAATCATTTTTTTTTCATCTTTTTTTTTCTTTTCTATTTCTTTCTTTCCTCCTTTACATCTTTCCAACAATATCTCAAACATGAGCATATGCTACCAAAAACTAAGTAACAATCCCAAGAACACAGACTACTAGCTTGACATGGGCAGGCTAAATGTAGGATGTAGTAATGGGACAAAAAGGCTGTTTTTGGCAGTGTGGGGTTCATGGATGAAACGAGAAAAGGGAAACCTCTACCACATGTGTCAACTAACCACAGACCGAATGCGTACAGGTATTAAGCAGATTAAGTTCATATTTATGCACATTTATGTTACATGCCTCATAGGAGTACTACTCACATTCCTAAATAAACTGGTCATAGATGTCACCAGTTATAGGCTCTAAATCTCAGAAATATGATGTAGATTGCCAATTTTCAAAGTCAAGTCTTAAGTCCAGCAAATAATTAACGAAAACTCGTAGATATGCATTTACAATTCTACTAATAACATGTTAATCAAGCAAGGCTCAGGCAAAACAGGTGCAAAATGCAATATCATCCTTGAAATACTACCGTTCCGACTCGACCTATATGCTAAAATAAACGTGCATTTTATGGAAATTTTTGAAATTTTTCAATTTTTTTGAATTTCGTATAAAATGAAATGAACAATGCAAAACAGAATGTAAACGTGAATGCAAGCAAATGATATGCGACGCAAAACCCTTCCCTAAACCAAATCGCACAATGTCCCCATTGTGCAAAATCATGTAATGAAGAAAAGAGAAATGGGAATTTGCGGAAAAATAAATAAAAATGACATGAAGTGGAAATCGGGAACTTACAAGACTTTAAACGCAGCAAAGGAAACCTCCCCAAACCAGCGTGAGCTAGGAGGTTTCAAAGAGCAAAGCATGCTACTAATAAGTACCTGAAAGACAAATAAAACCCATGCATAAAATCGAGAAGACAATTTTGAAGCGGTAAATATGTGCACAAATGAGAAAATTAGAAGAAATAAATAATTGGACGGAAAATAAAGTGGAGTAGAAAACTCCCTTAAGTCCGCATATCGACCAAACACAGCATGGGAGAGGTCGTGAATAGGACAAGACGTCCTTGGTCGATCGACTAAGAACGGCAATGATCGACCAATGTGTCAGGAACAGTAGCTCCTGGAAAGTGCAACTCAGTCGATCGACCAATGTAGCCAGTCGATCGACTGAAAATAATGTTGTACTCCTTATTTCTTCGTATTTGCTCAATTACGGGAGCTAAAGAGGTCTAAAAAACCTGCAAATGCACAATAATACGCGCCCAAAATTGCGCAAGAACCAAAAGCAAAGTCTCAACTGCATAAAATCCTAAGCAAGCAAAATAAAATTCGAAGTTTCGCGCACACAAAAGCAATAGAAAGTGTCTAATAAAAGCAAATAAAATGTTTGGAAAACATGTGATCAACTAGTAGTTGATCAAGAACGGCCACGAAATGGCCCACTTTGTCGGCTTCTGGCTACTAGAGGTAGCCTCAACGGTGCTTATCTTAGCAGCTGCACCCTTCTTATCTTCCACGTCCGTATGGCTCAACGGATCAACACTTTCATCGTCTCCCCAGTCAATGACCTCTTCTTGCTCATCAAAGTCAAAGTCGAACTTCCGTGCCTGACCGGTTCGTCATCAACTTCCTCATCAATGCCATAGCTAAGGCAACCAAGACCTCCTCTTTGAATGATCGGCCTCTTTACAGTTGGAGCAACTTGTTGTTCTTCCTTCCTCAAACCAGCTCCTGCAATATAAGAAATAGACAAATCTTCCTCCAATTTGCTCCCAATCTGGGGCGGAGGGGTTACAACAGGAATAGAGATAGGTAAATCAGAAAGCACAAAGTATGATTTCTTGTCAGAAACCGTATTACAAGTCACAGGCCGCATGGGGTCCTTTTTCTTAGATGGCTGAGCAAAAACAATAGAATGCTTGCCTACTTTAAAAGTCAGGGTTCCTAGACCGACATCTATGATCGCACCAAAGAAGGTGTGCGAAAATGGCCTACCCAAAATAATGGGAATATGGGCATCCTCAGGCATGTCAAGTACCACGAAGTTGATGGGGAAGAAGAACTTCCCTATTTGGACAGGGATGTCCTCCAAGACTCCTACTGGCTGGACCGCAGATCGATCAGCCATCTGTACTGTCATATCTGTCACTGCGAACCTAGTCAATTTGAGCTTCCTAGCTAGACTCAAAGGCGTGACGCTTATACTAGCTCCTAAGTCACATAATGCCTTCTCAATAGAGAAGGTACCTATATTGCAAGGAACAGAAAAGCTACCCGAGTCCTCTAGCTTATGGGGTGCAGTATGATACAAAAAAGAGCATGACTCTTTGGTTAACGCGACAGTATGCACATTTTCAAGTGACTTTTTCTTAGACAGGAGTTGTTTCATGAATTTAGTGTAGGCAGGCACTTGATTGACCAACTCAAGGAAAGGAACTTGTACATTCAAACTACGAATAACCTTTTCAAATTTATTGAAAGATACATGTTCCTTTGTCGGCACTAATCGCTCTGGATATGGGGCTGAGAGAAGTACCTTAGCCCTCTCCTCTAAATCGCGCGTGCCGGTATCCGTGGACTTAGGCTGAAAGTCCACCACCTTCTCCTTATTGAAGCTCGAACCCTCCTCAGACCGTCTCAAATGTGATCCATTAACCGTCATCGGATCGAACTTCGGAATCGGGACGGACCCATCAGCACTTGTGTCTTTCCCCAATACCTTCGGAGTTGTCGAACCCCGGAACAAATGGTCTCTCAAATTATCGGGCATTGAAGGACGAAATTTCTTAATATCAGCAGGGGTCTCAGTCGATCGACCACCTTGCTCAGTCGATCGACTGAGATGTACAGATTCCGAAGCTCCAGAACCCGCATATCGATCGATCGACGGGTATATCGATCGATCGACCGATATACCTGGTAGACGCCTTTTTCTTTGAATTATTCGTTACAGCTTTGTTTTGACTCGGTTCCGCCTCATTCTTTTCAGGGGCATCCTCGACCATAGCAGGCCCCTCCAGGGTAGACCAACTCCTCAAAGTAATGGCGAACTATTGCCTCCCCGGCAACGGCGCCAAATTTTGATACCCGTCGTTGTGAGTACCAAAAATAAGATTTATAATTTCCTATTAAGACTAACCTAGGCTAATGGTAACAAGGTCGAACCACAAGGAGGCAGACGTAATTTCTAGCTGTCTAATTCTAGTCTAAGGTAACGAGTGTATGGGTTGAGTTGAATTGGTCTATAGCTAAGAGTAAATAAAGACAATAAACTAAAAAGACGGATTAAACAGATAAAGAAGGGGTACTAGGATGGTCGGTTCATTACAGCTTCGGCGACAGCATACTAAATCGGTCTGAATCAAACACAAGTGAGGCGGGAAAACAAGAGGTCCTCTCGGTCCACTCTTAACAGATAGCATCTTTCGATCTCGCTATAAGTCCCTAATATCACCAATACTGACTCTCGTCCTGAAAAGTGACTAACGGTCTAAACTATACCTATCTTTCGGTCTCAGCATAGTCTAGTCATTTTAATTGGTGGTCTAACAACTGTCCCTATCTTTCGATCTAATGGGTCAGTTATAAATTAAGCATCTAACTGGTCGCATGCATTCGATTCGTAAAATACAACATTAAAATCAATTAAAACGAAAGGTAACCTCACGTGGTCGGTCGATCGACCAGGTATGGCGGTCGATCGATCGACACGCAATTCGATCCAAAACAATACTACGCCGCCTACGCTATAATTCGCCTACATCCTAGCACAATTGATTTAGCTACTCATACTAACGTTGATAACAACAATAAAATTAACGAAATAGGCAGAAAGTTTCATGCTTAAAACGAATGAACAAACAATTAACAATAAAGATAAATCGGTTTCGGGAGACTAACTAACAATTCCTATACTAACATTGCAATAAAGATGAACTGAAAATAGAGCAAGTGAATACCGAAATTGCAGAAGGATCGTAACGGAATGATTGAAGTCACAATGAAAATCCAATGCGAAATAGTTTCCCAAACCCTAATTATTTCTAAAGAATCGTATGTAAAACTTAATGTAAAAACTTGATGTCCAAACTGATGTTTCTAGGTTACGTTATATAGCAACTAACGTAACTTTATTTCCTAAACATAACATAACTTTGGGCTTCAAGATTCACGGTCTTTTAATTCTCGTCTGGAATAGCGGTTTGGTCGATCGATCGCTAGGGATCGTCAATCGACCAATAGCAATGAACAGTAGCTTCTGGAACCCGATGGTTGGTCGATCGATTGATGGTAGTGGTCGATCGACTGCTTGAGCTGCTACTTGACTTCTATAATCTCGTGGATTTGTATTTTGGGCCTTGAATTGCGCACCAAGCTCGTTCCTTAAGCGAATACTTCACGTCAAATGCAATGTAAGATACTCGGGGATGGATTTAGCTCGATTTCCGCTGGATTCTTCACATTTCTGCAATAATGTACAAAAATACGGAAGTAGACAAAAAGAGGGAGAAATGTAGCATAAACTACATGAATGAGCTCTGACATGCGTGTAAAATGGGATGTAAAACATCATATAAAAGACACACATCACACATCCTTCATATGACATCTTTAATGTATGACTCATCATACATATTTGCTTTATACATGTATTACTTCTTATACATATATGTATAACTTCTTATACATATTATTCTTTATGCACATAACACTCTTACATGCTAACCATTCCTTAACGAGACTCATAACATCTTATAAGCATAGGAATGTAATCGTGTAACCTTTTACACAAAATTCATTAATTCCTCCACTCAACAAGAGTAAATCCTCAGTGCTTCTCAAGTACTCAAGGATGCTCTTGATGATGATCTAGTAACACTCACTAGAAAATGATTGGTAATGACTTCTCATATTCTCAACATGATAAGTGCCGACGAGAGAAGCTTTTAGCATATTTAATAGATCCTGCAGGGGAAGCACAAGAGATCATATTAATTGTTTAACAACTTGAACGAGTCAAGAATCTTATCACATAAGTCTCTTGACTATAATGCTAATATCCATAGAGATCTATCTCATTAGATCCGGATATTTAATATTCGCCATGCTACTCTCAAGTATTCACCCGAGAATATTTCTAGTCACTTATATGTCAAACACATATTTTAGACTAAGAAATATCACCTTAGCTACATTTCTAGCCACTAATATGTCAAGCACATATTTAGAATAAGAAACTCACTTTAGCTCCCACTAAACTCCATGTATCATCATGGTACCTCGACACTCGAGTAATACCATTTTGATAGACTACATGATTGAACCCAAAGTTCCAACTCTTTAACGTATATAGATCACAAAAGGGATCTTCCAAGCATGCTAGGCTTCTTAGCATTGACAATATTAACAAAACTTCTCCCAAGGAGAAAGTTTCGTTATTCATTTGCCGAATCTCATCCTCACGAGAAGCTATATTTCTAAGAACATACGAATTGATAAAGGCATATGAGTTGTCACAAAACTCTCTATAACCAACCCAAATTTTAAACATCTTATGTAACCTTTATGACAAGATCAAGGTAACCTACCAAAGTATTCACATTAAATCAAGTCTCTAAAACATCTCGTGTTTCCTTCCTTATCGCATCGTGTGCAAGGAGATCAATTCGAATTGCATGGTGACACGCCATCACATAGAGTTTATACTATAGAAAAGCCTTTGATGAGGGTTTAAGATTAAGATTCGTCACTTTTGAAAAGTAACGCAATATTATCGCAAAATTATCTCCTTATAACCACTGAGCCACATTAAAGAACATCTTCTTGCATTGTACTCAGTTTGTGGGTCTTGGACTTCCGCAAGTTCAAAAGTTTCTCCCACTCTGTCTACCAGAAAATGAAAATCTTTCTGGAAAGACAGTATTATGAGCCACAAACTCTTTGTTCTCGTTTTGAAGGAGTAAAAACCAAGTGGTTCAATTTTGGATAACCCTCACAAATACACAAATTGGTTCTGAACATAAACATTTATGGCCCTAAATGTATAAAAAAATGACAAGTTAGGGACCCTCCCTATCCATCTCTCATATGGAGTCATTTAGGCTATTATAGTCGGGTTTTAAACTTTTAGTGAGAAAATAGCTTACAAAATTGCGAAAAACCTCAAACTATATCTCATAAAGTTCGGTTTATATACTTGACTACACCATACTCTATGGTGTCCCAAGGAGAAGGTATTATGTGAATTGGTTCACAATCTTCTTAGTGATTATCAAGGTCATTACTTGATATTAACCATTTGATCTTCAAAGTCATTACTTTGAAATTTCCGATCAACATTTTGATCTTGACGTGCTTTTGGTTTACTAATTCATTTTGAAAATATAAGACATTTCAAAAATCACTTTTATGTCTTATTAAATAGATACGAGGTTTTCATATCTACTTAACATTACTGTAAAAGTAACGAAGTATATATATAACCAACTATTGTCCTTACACATCCGTATGTATATGGTCAATCACCTCACTATTGTGTTTCTTTTCTGTAAAAGAAAACATAATACATGCACACATACCATTTCGATACAAAAATGTCCTATGCTAGACGTCTTGCGTTTTATCAATTCATGTAAACTTCTTTACAAAGAAATGACCCGTACTTGGTATCTCATACCAAGATAGTGGAACTAGCCTATCCATTGAGTACATGTCTCTTTCAACTTTTGTTCTATCACATACATCTAGGGTTGATTCTTCTTAACTCCCACTCACTTTCACATTCCTCTTTGCTTCAATCAAGCAAAAATGAATCTCATGAAGACCTCTCTTCATGTCATTCGTGATATTTTATACACTTAGTAAGAGTGAATTACTATCAAGTGAGTGTAACATGTGGCAAAATCTCAACTTCTTGCGAAATTGGACTACCTAACCGTTCAATTGTTATCATATGTCTAAACTCTTTAGCGCATAAAAAATCGATTTGGCTTTTCTCGAATTGAGCCATTTGACGGTATTATATTGGAGTATTATTTGTGTTTTTGAAAACTCTTTTCGCAAACTTTTGAATTACTCTTGAGTAATTAAAAACTAATATGTCATCTTCATGACGGAGGTATCACTTCCGAAATCAAGACTCTCTTGATAAAAATACGACTTCCTTTTAAACTCGTAATATGAGTTTGCAACATGAAACCCCTTTTTAATATGTATGGACATTAATTAGGTTGTATAATAATCGCAAAAATCGTTGTAAGCTTATGTAGGTGAATTAGTAAATCATGTTACCAATCATTGCTACCGAATTCCTTCAAAGAAACCGCTTCCTATGAAAGAACGAAACGAGTATAATAATAAATATAGGATGAAAGGAGGATGAAATGCGCGATGTCATAGTAAATTCATTAATGAAAAAGAACGAAAAATAGGAAAAATTAACATTCAATGTTTTAAAAATACTTGTGAAAAACATGTTCAACAAGTTTTAACAATTATATAATGATCTCCCACTAAATTATATAAATGATTCCAAGACCCAAATATTAAACAAAAATGAGCATCGCTTGGGTGAAACATCACATAATTGTGTAAATTCGGTAAGTCACGTTGACTAATTCTACCTCTAGAACTCTTAATCGACGATTTTCCTTAACTCCATCTACTAGCCCCGGAACACAAGACTGTCTTATATCCCGTTGAGTCCAACCAATTTTGGCGTGTGATAACCGCTTACCACCCTACTTACTCAAGGTAAAAAGAGAACACCCCGCTTGGGCGAGCGTGGCTCTAATGAACAAGAGATTCATAGGTGTTACTAATTGGTAAGACTAATCTCAATTTTAGTTATGTGAGAGATCTTGTCAATTTAGTCATAAATTCCCTATAAGTGAACTAAGTCGGTGAATGTAAATGACGTGAATTGACAATCGCGAAGATAAAATGCATGTGAATGGCGATTTTGGCATGCGTGAAAATAAAAACAAGCAAACAAGTAAGCATATGAATAAATCCTAGTATGGCCACCTAGTTAATAAAAAATAGTCTATTACATTTCGGAAACCAACTCCTTGGTCCCTTGCCTCTTCATTCCAAAAGTGGCTCCTTCTTGTGGGATTTGGAACACCTTCCAAAAATAGACTCCGTCTCGATGTAATCCGTCTTTTGGAAACGCCGGTAAAAATAACTGTTACAATTGAATTACATAGTTATTCCTATTATACATTAATTAATAAAATAAATAAAACTATTAATTAATTACAAACCGACGATACGAGATCGTATTTAATTACAAACAAATCGATATTCCCATTCACTTCGGGTAATAACGATTAAAATAAACTAGGTCATACTAGTACAACAAGATAAATACTTTAAATAAATGACAATCATTCATTCAACTTAAATAAATATGCTTAAAATGCTGTAAAATGATGCCAAAATCGCCCTATCTATCAATCGTTGGTATCCATCTCGGTTTTGTGGATTTAATCGATTTTTAACATGTAAAAATAAATAATCAACTCTTAAATCTCATTTAAGTCCAATCTAATTGTCCAAACTGTTTTGAACCTCAAAATTAGTCCTCACTAATTTTATGATGAATAATTAGTTTGATTTGGTGGTATTTTGCTAATTTAATCGGTAAAATCATAATTTTTAAGTAAAAATCCAAAATAATTGAAACATTACCCAAAAAATTGAAACAAAAAATTTGAGTATTCTGGAACACTCCCAAGAACACCAAAAGGTCAGAAAAATTACCCCAAAAATCCGGATAAAATTTATGAAGAAAAAGATTGATATTTATCGGTTTTTAACCACTAAAACCAATAAACATCAAAACAAGTTGAAAACACATTTTAAAATTCACTTTTAACATTTAAATAATATTTTTAAATGTACATAAATTTATCATGGGCAGGAACAAATATTTCGAAATTATTATTATTTAATTCACTTTTATCGACTTTTATCTCATAAAATCAATAAACATGCAAAAAATTTCGAACCAACCTTCAACCTTTTGCATACAATCATTAGAAAACATGCATGAAATACCATAAAAAATCCATGCACCTAATCAACTTATAACTATTTTTAGTCAATTTTTAACTAAAATACGGCATTTTGACTCGGTTTTCTACCAAAAATCATTAAAAATAGCAAAATAACTTCATAAATCACCAAACTTAACCACAAATCTTTTTAGATCAGTAGGTATGCATGTCCCAAAAATTTCGTGCTAAAACCTCTTCTAACACAATTTTTGAGTTTTTATAAATTATCTCATAATTCATTAATATGCTTAAAATCAACTTGCAAATTACAAGCCTAAGCTCTGATACCACTTGAAAGATCATAGATCCATATTAGAGTCTCTAATAAAAATTAAAGTATCTCATAATTTATCGTTTCGGTGATCTATGTAACATGCATGCGAATATAAAAGCATAAAAAGAAAGTTTAAGGAAAAACAATTTCCTTACATTGATTTTATGGTAAAAAAGGGCACAAACTAGTTCACCTTACTAGTTTGTTCTTGAGCTTATAACAAATGGATGATCCTCCTTACAAATCTTCAAAGAGAAGATCTCCTTCAAGATGCACCCAAGAACTTACCCAAAAATAATAACAAGTATTTAACTAGAAATTTGTTAAAATTATACTCTTGATATTATTTGTAATATTACTAACATTTATTAGTAATAAAATGTATTATTAAATTGTTAGTAATAATGAATAATAATTTTAGAGAGATGATTGATTAATGTTCACATGCAAAACATACAAAAAAAGGTAGTGTAGAAATGAACAAAGGATGGAGTAAATAGGAAGGGAAAGTGGCGGGTGGGTGGAGTGTTGTAGTGGACAAATTGTCTTATATTTTTTAATCTTACATCACATGCAAAATCTATATAAGATGAATTATGGTAGTATCTAAAGTAAGGTGAAATGATTATGTTCCTAATCATCCACTACTCTATTTTACACGGTCCACTTGCCCATTTACGGGTCCATATTGGTTCTTATATTTGTCGCACAAATACGTGTAATTTTATTTTAAACATCGTTTCATGCTTAAATACTTCCATAATTAATTCATCCAAATCACACCGTAAATATACGTGTACCACTACACATTATTTACGTACTAATATTAATCACATTAATCAATTAGTAGAATTTTAGTGAATTAACAATTAATTAACTAAAACCCGTCTCCCAAAAATTTATTATTCAATTATCGCATAATTAAATAATAATTGCCGTGCCTCGAGTTCACAACTCGAATTCTCTCTAAAATAATCGACTAACCTCTTAGTCTATAAATCAAAGGACTAAATAAATTGTATCTCATACAATTAATTAGTTGTCAATTGGGGTTCGTTCCTTTAGGTGCGACCGAAAGGGGTCAGTTGATCACCGCCGTCTCACGACAATAACGTCAAACTCTAGTCAGCCAACCGTTATCGATTTACGTTAATCAACTGACGAGGCTCAAATAATTAAATATCTGATGATATTCCATTAATGAGATTTATTATGTAAACGCACTATTGTGGAGGACACTAACTTCAACACGCAGCATAAGAGATATAAGGGTCCTCCCTATCTATGAAATGATCCATAAAGTCGAATATCCTTTCACCCTTGGAGGTTACAAGACGAACTACTTCAGCGTTGGTCAATCCTAGAAGGTTCCTAAATTTATTTTTATACCCTCGAGACCTAGACGGCAAGGTATAGATACCCAGTATCTGTTGAATCCCCAACAAACACCCGATGATAATCGAACTACAACATGCTTAGAAATCACTACGTTTAATTTATAGTTTGTAAAACTATACGTCGGAAAACTCAAAACGATTTTGAAAACAAAACATTTTCAAAACATTTCGAAAGTACCTGGAGTGTTTTATGCATGACAACGGGGTCGCAATGACACTAACTAGAGTTAAAACCGACACCGGGCCAAAAACCTACTAGAAATTCAAATCCCGACTCCAACAACGAGTCAAACCGAGTCAAACACAAAAAACAAACATCACAAAACTTTTTATGCTAAGTACACACTGTATACTTGATGGTCAAGTACAACAATCATGACATCCAAAACCTAGGATAAAACAAACCATGATTCCAAATGCGTGATAGTGACAAGACAGCACGAAAACCCGCGAACGTGCTCGCTCCTCTTCGAGTAGCCTATACGGCCACGTCGCCTAAAATGCACACATCCACATAGTCCTCTATAAATACCCCTCAAATGCCACCATTTGAAGGTACGCGAGCGTCCGCCCCCTCTTTTCTCCCTTAAAATTCTAGACCTCAAATTCCCGAGTCAACAAATGACGCGTATTTCCGACCTACCGATCGAAAATACGAGCCTTACACATTTTTTGGTACCGTCATCGTGCATTAAATCACTTGACTGACCATTTCGACCAACTACACCATCACTAAACAAAGCAACACTCTTTACTTTACAAAAACGGTTTTAAACCGAGTTTCCGACCTAACAAGTTTTTACACTTCTGTCGATTTCTCGTCAAGCAACCTAGCATGTAAGTATGAGGGTGTAATTAATCCTCTTCTTTCATGTTCTTTTATCTATTTTTATGACCTTAAAGTGATAAAACATGCATAATATGGTCCAAAATACGGATCGAATGAGCTAGACCTGAGTTTTGACCTGAAATATGAGCCTCTAGTCACAACTATGTGGTTGGCGCCTATACTGGCTGTCCAGGTCAGAACTCAAATGTGTTTGAGTTCATTCTTTCCATTTTCATTCCGTTTTACAATCGGTTTTTACTGTTCAAATCATTTTTATGATGAATCTTTTTAGCAATAAATTATGTTCGCCCTTGGTTTCTTGTACCATGACAGTTTAATCCGTGTTTCGGTGATAATATTTGGTTAATTACATTTTAAAGGGTATTTTAAAACCATTTATTAATTTTTTTATATTTTTAAAACAACCATATTAGTCATACATGCGTAATCATCCTTGGTTCTACATACCATGTAGGCTTAACCCGAGTACGATGATAAACTTTGACTAATTACAAAGCTTTGAACTTAACATAATTAGTATATCAAGCCCCTTTTTACATTTAAATTACAGAGCAATGAACTTAACAAAATTAGTTCATAACAAATATATTTTGCATCTTTTCTCACAAAACTATTCATGTCAAGCTTGCAAAACCGAACCCGACATCAAATATTGTCAACATAATGATAACTATTCGACTCCCGTTCTTCATATTAGCACAAAAACGGTCTTAACGACCTTTTTCAACAAAACGGGTTTTGACACCCTCTTACAAACGGTTTCACAAACATTTTCAAAAATCAGGAGACACCCCTTTGGTTCGTCGCCTAAACAGGCCTTCTGATTTCCAGTTTTCAAATCTGGACAGGCTCTCTTGCATCGCCCTATGGCTCGCTCCTCAATAGATTGTCTGATACAGGTCCTATTTCCTTTCCAGCACTCGTCTAAGACGATCCTAACTTCGGTTAAGCTGAATACAGGACGGATCAGATTGACATGTTCACATTTTACTTTGCATTTACAAAACACTTTTCTAAGACAAATGTATCACGTGTTAGGTTTAAACTTGTGTATGCGCATTCATGCATTTTCCCATTTTATCAACTTTTTCATTCAACCAACCAACATCGATTAGCAGAGGCCGCTACCGCGGGCGGGATTGGGAGTCCTATTAAAGGGCTTCCCAATACATACCTTCATCTCTTACTTAGAAACTTTGGATAGTGGACGACCTTATCCAGGGCGAACGAGAGTCATTCTAGCGATAGGATGCTAAAGAGGGACGATTCATTATCTTTAGTACCTATGTCAAACATCGCTTTTGCCTTAATTGACCTAGGTATAAAGTGACTTCGAACGGTTTCCAAACATCCCACAATTGCTTGGTGGCAACTCCGAACATCTCTAACATCGTTTTGAGACCCTTGCCGAGACGGAACCGACCGATCTAAAACGATCCAGTCGAAAGCATTTATTACGCCGCCGAGCGTGGCTTTCCGACCGCTACACGTCCACAGATTGGCTTGCCGTGTAGGTGGGCCCTAAACCTAACCTTTGTCGACTAAATGGCTCGTCCCATCGGCGTGAGTTTTCTCATCCCCGCGTTTCGAATCCCTATTGCGTCAAGCATACAATTGACGTTACACATTTATGTTTCGTCAAAGAGCATTCTTTTCCTTCGTGCACGAGGCTAGGGCACCCTCCTTACACATTTTCTTTAGATTGGTATCCCTCTCGAAAATCGAGGATTGATCGCTTGGTGTGAAATCACCCTTATTAAGCCAAAACCCGTGTCAGCATTATGCATAATATAATGAACAGCGAGTGCTTATGTGTTATATGATTATAAGTTCTTCCATGTCATTTCCAAACTTTTAAAAACACCTTTTTGCGTCGTTATAATGGCCATTTCAAACCTCGGTCTTTCGTCGATCGTTGAACACGTTTTCATGCCGTCGTAATGACGATTTTCAAACCGGTTTGTACAACCGTTTCAAAAACACCTTTTTATGCCGTCGTAATGACGATTTTCAAACTGGTTTTTTACAACCGTTTCAAAAGCACCTTTTTAGGCCGTCGTAATGACGATCTTCAAACCGGTTTCCACAACCGTTTTGAAAAAACCCTTTTTGCGCCGTTATAATAGCCGTTTCAAAACACGGATTGTAAACCGTTTTACGCTGACACAATGGCTCTTTCAAAACCCGAAAATGACACACCTTTTTTCGAGGATTTTCAAATCCTAAGGACAACACACCGTTCTCGAGACCACAACAATTTCAAACCCTTTTCAAATCTCGGTTTTCAAAACATACGATTTCAAAAGCCGTCTTCGGAAACAACACATCGTTTTCAAAGCCGCGGCAATTTCAACTCAAACGTCTATTGAAAACAAACCTAAGACAACCATTTTCAACTGGCCGACTCTTTGAAGATCCCTACTGTTCGGAGGCCGTCCATAAACAACAAATGAATCTTTTTGAAAATTTCTATTTTCGAAAATTTCAGTCCACCACTCCAATTCCGCCTCGTGTCTACCGAGTCAAAGCAAACGTACTTATGGTTCTTTACTTATGAGTCGTCTCACCTCGAGACTTTTTCAACGGCGTCACGCCATCACGTTGAACTCAATTCATGGTCCGGTCAACACTGTCAGACCACCAATCGAGTTAGCACCGAGGCGCCACACACGGTTACCCTTATCTTATTGGGTCCAAAGTGTCTTTCCGTCTTTTGTGGTTTCTGCGTTTTGTCGTTAAACCGTGTCGGATTAGGATGTAACGTGAGCCATTTTCTGCCTCAGAGCCATCGCCCAATCTTCAGCTTCGTCCAACAACAACAACAACGATGATTATAGATATCTCACAACTGCTCACAGCCCTCAAGGTCACGCTAGATCGTGTCGAGACCCGTATCGACACTCTGGAAAATAGGGAAACCAGAGAACATAACACTCCACCTTTAACCGAAACTGAGAAAAGGTTCAAGCTCTTTGAAGAGCAACTCTTAGCCCGTGGTAACAATATCCACCTCGAAAACAATCGAAGGTTCGAACTCATTGGTGATCAACTGCCGGACAACTTTACCTTAACTGATGTGCCTAAGTTCAAGGGAGTGGAGGACCCACTCAATCACATTCGGGCCTTCAAGGATTACATGTCCATCAAAGGGATCAAACAGGAACTCTTCACTCGGATCTTTTCATCGTCCTTGGAACCGATTCACCGCCAATGGTATTATACCCTTGACCAAAATAGCATTACCACTTGGGACGAAGTCCCCGTTGAATTTGCTAAACAATACGCCAACAACGTCGAAATCCAAGCCAACACCCGCACTCTTGAGGTGCAAACTCAGAATGACAAAGAGGGATTCACCGAATTCCTAACCCGTTGGAGGAGGGTGAGCACCCAATTGGTCAGTAAACCAAGTGAATCAATCTTGGTGGAAAACTTTGTCAACAATCTCTGCCCAGTCTATGCCAACCTGCTGAGGTATCAGACCATCAAAACCTTCCAGGATCTGCAAATCCTCGGGACTCGTAACGAAGATGACCAACACAAGGGCGTTCTAGCCAAAACTACAGGTAGAGGCTATCAGGATCTACATCAACTAGATCTCGCCCCTACGGTCAAACAAACAAGATTGGCGAGGCCAACTTCCTCGAACCAACTACAAAGAAAACTGGGCGTCGTCAAAGGGCATCCACCAACTTGGGAACAACCTATACTAGCGCCCTAAAAAGGCTCATGGACCAAGGGAAGCTACAGCCAATCAGGCCCACTCTAGACCCTTCTGAAGCAAGGAAAACCCGCTTTTGGAACCCTAACGCCTATTGCCAGTATCACCAAGGTAAAGGCTACGACACAGAAGCTTGCTTCAAGCTGAAGTACGCCATTCAAGATATGATTGAGAAAGGAGAATTACCCTTACCTCCGCTAGCAAAACCGAATAATAAGACAAACCCCTTGGGAATCCACGTCATCTCCGATGACGAGCCAACTCTGGATTGCTCACACCTCATCCTGCCTACTGAAGACGAGGTGAATAACTTGGAAAAGGATACCCCGAACAGGATGTTCGTATTCAGCGCCGCAACCATGCTCACCATGTTTCAGCAAGTTGAAGAAGTCATAGCCAGTCTCTCGAAAAGGATCACCCGACTTGAGGATGCTCACCACCGGCTGGTTTTTAACCCACCGGCACCACGCCCAAGGGAGGGTCATCCAAGCACCCAAAACGCCCAATTCTAGAAGGGATTACTCTCGCGGCCATTCTGGCATGCACCCCAGAATAATCAACCCCACAAAAACTACCCCCACAAAAGCTTCCCCCACAAAAACTATCCGCCGAGGAATACCCCTCCAAAGTACCCTCGTGACCTCGAAATCAACGGTATCTGGCAAGACGATGTAGATGATGTCAACATTGTCTCGGGAAAGGGAAAACGGGCCAAAGAGATTAACCGCCTTACTCGATTCGGACGCCCTTACTAGAACCCGAGCAACACGACAAATAATCCAACAACAAATGACCAAGTCATCCCAGACGTGGACGGTCAACCTAGGGTTCCCGAGAACTCGATCCTTAAGCAACTACAAAAGGCCAAGGCTGAGATATCTATTGGGCAATTGATTGGCTTATTATATTACGAAATAATATTTTTAATATTCTATGTTACCTTATTATATGGTAATGTAGTAGTTATATCTATTTTGTGAATATCCGTAAATAGAATATTAAAAATATTATTTCGTAATACTAATATTTTATTATAATCTCGGTATATTGTAATATACTGTAATATCCTCTAATAATAATTATAAGGGTTAACAAATATTTGTGTACAAAATCACACGTCTATTGTAAAACAGATCCTTTTGGTATCTACTTTTTAACATGGAATAATGGGATATAACAGGTAGTTGGCATCCATTTTTTACGACATTAAGATAAAAACAACCTTGTAGAGCTACAAAAGACTAACCGGAAAGCGAAAGAAAAAAAGTAAGACAAGATAGTTTTATTGTGTATAAGATAATAATATTATATTCTTTACTTAAAAGAGTTGTGTTATACTATGTATTATAAGTGCGTCATCGAATCCGTATCAATTTAGATATGTTTATTTAATTAAAAAAAAGCTACAAAATAGTTTTTAAAAGAATTGTAGATCACAAACAGACATTAACATTTTATAATTATTATTACATTATACATGAAAGAATACTACAAATAGGCTCGTGCATCGCACATGCATTAAATCTAGTGTATATATATATATATATATATATATATATATATATATATATATATATATATATATATATATATATTAAAAGGAAGCTTTTTTTCGAGCGATTATAGAGTCTCCAACTTTTATGAACTACCTATGTTTTTTTAATAAAATTTAATTAAACGGATAAACCAAATCTTAAAATACAAAGATAAATATCAAGAGTTTGAATCATTCATAGAAGTCTAACAATGTCAATATAAGTGATATACCGGTTTGATAATTTCCCTTAAAATATTGCTAAAAGATAATGAAAACAAATCTTATTTCATTAATGTTAGAGTTTGTGTTGGAATCATAAAAAGAGAATTGACATATGTATATAAGTAAAAAGTTCCATCTTCAATTCCTACCCGTCATTCTTTGTCTATGATTTCTTAGCTATGATTTGTTATTTTGTGTTACTTAGTGTGGTCATGCGTGCACATTATTGTTTTATTTTTATCATTGTCAAGTTAATTACTCCAATTCTTAATACTCTCTTCCTTTGTATGTATCTACAGATTTGATAATCCATCCGGCCCGTAACTATTCTCGTGGTTTGTGGTACGTTATTATCATTATTTCTTTTATAATTAGCCTGATTTTTTTATTATCAATAAAGTGGGTTAATTAATCTCTTTGACAATAGTTAAATTTACCAATCAACATCCAATAAAAGCAACATACTTCACGTCTTATACATCAAGCTCTCATATTGGCATATTGTTGATTATGCTAATTTCAGTTAGCATTAAGATAAAAATTTGATGATCTCTCATTGGAAGTTGTGTGGTGTAGTATATTATCTTTTAGAAATTATAATCATATTTCTTTTTTCTATCTATTTTGCAGGATATTTTTATCTCTAACAGTTTGCAATTTAAACTGTATTGCAACTGGCTCTTTAAAAAATTATAATTATTCTTGGAGCTTTGTAAAAAATGGACTCTCTGTAATCGCATTTGTGTATGACAAATACGGGTGTAAGGTTATTTTACATAAGGTTATTTTATAGGAGAAACTTCCAATAATTACTTTACCAATTAATGTTTAGAACTGTTTTACACTATCTTTATGTAAAACCGCTATACAAGACTAAATAATTATTTATATGTAAAGTGGAATTTATGTAATCAGATCACTTCACTTCATAGACGTTTTTTGGGTGATTGTTTCATTGTGCATAATAAACTAATTACAGTCTATTCAAAGTCGTTACTCCATATAATTTATTTGCTTATTCATTGCCATATGAGGTTTTAACAATGATCAAGTTGTGTAGATATTTGCAAAGTCCTCACTAGGTATATATTAAAGCATACCATTTTGCACAAGAACAACTATTTGGTGATGTACTCTCATACTGAGACTAAGGGTGAGATTATCAGTCAGACTCACCAAAGTTTTAAGACTCTGCCACATCAGTTTTTCACTAACTTTTATTATTTATTTATTGTTCAGACTTACGTCAGACTTTATACATTATCAGTCAGACCCACCTCAGACTCTACTTTTTCACTTTACTTGAGAAAATGTGGGGTTTAAGAAAAAAAAAAGAACAAATATAATATAACACTTGTCATTCTTTCAATGGATGTCTTATTTTAATAGTGGGGTCAAGACTCATGTGGAGTCTTAAGTTGAGTCTTGGATTTCCAAAACCCTTCTTAAAACTTTGTCAAGACTTTATTAAAAGTATGATAGATTATTGGTAGTCTTGAGTGAGTCTTGTCTTAAGACTCACCAAAGTCTCCAATAATCTTACCCTAACAGTAGTAAGGATTGGTAGCCAGGCCTCCGATATTAGAGAGCATTTTTTATCAAGTTACTCTTATAAAAATGCAATCTAATAGATAAGTATGAACAAAGATAAACTTAATAAAAAAAATAAAAATTGACATATATATGTACTTCGTAACACATAAGAAGACGTCGTACCAATACCATATTTATATATGGAATTGAAATCAAGCTCGATCAATACCTGAAGTTAGTAATCTTACTCCTTCACATGATAAAAATAATGGATAGTAACCCAAGTTGCGAATGAGAATCTTTACATAGTTTTTTTTTTTTTTGAGAATTTAACTGCTCTCCCAAGTATCTTATTTCTCCCTTTGTAAAGTTTTTTGAATGACGATCTAACAGTAAATTTATCGTAAGCTGATTTTACAGTTTAAAGGAATTATAATGGTTAACTAAATAAGTACGAATTTCGATTAGAAATAATATAACATTTATTATGAAAATATGTACAAAATTAAAAAGTGATATCAAACAATGAACAACAATAAAAGGGTCATGGAAACACATAAAAGTATACATGTGTACATATCGGTCGAAGTCACCTGCCAAACTTAGTTTGAAAGCTTCTTGATGTATGTAATCAATTCAGAAAACCTACTTTTTTGAGAAGAAATTATATTATTTGTTTTATAAATATGTTTTTTAAATTATTTCTTTTAAACATTCGCTTTATTCCTATTATTTATTTACATTTGATTAAAAATACGCCTCATAAAGAATATGAAACGTAAATAATTGGAGTTCGCATCGAGCCTCTTTGTAAACGGGAATATAACTTGACGTTCAAGGGTGGCTCAAAAGACTGAATATTACAAGTGGCCCGTGCATCGCACGGGCATTAAATCTAGTATCTATCTATATTAATAAAGGTCTCCAAATTTTGAGAACTACCTAAGTAGATCAGATTTAGAAAAGTACTAAAAGATAAAACTTTGAATAATATATAAAAACTAAATCAGATTAGCATATCACGATAAAATTTGTTGGAATCAAATTCAATAAAATATTAAAATTAATCTAAAGAATCTTAGTTACATTATAATATGAATATATATAGGAATCTGACACTGCATTACGTATTCTACAATTAATTACCCTATTAGTTAAGCTTAAGGATTAAGGGCTCTTTAATTATCAATTTCACTTATAATAGGATTCATATACTATTTTTAGAGTATATATATATTGATTTTCAGCTGCCAAAACTCAAAATATGAGATTCTTTTTTTGGTTTAATTTTCCTTTTCTAAAGTTTTTCTTTTTTTATTTGTGAACACAATTTTATATTAGTGTATATCTTAGTGTTAATTTACTCTGTACATTGTTTTTGTATAACTAAGTTCTCATCATCTAACATTATAATTTGTTGTTAGGAATTAGGATACATATGGAGATTACTTGAGGTGATGAACGCAGGACGGAAAACGAGAGGATGCAGTTACAACACCGTCGTTTTGTAAATTGTAATTTATATAGTGTGGTGACATATTTAGATTTTCGAAATCGTTAAAGTTTGTAATATAAGACAAAATTTGTACCATACTCTTTTTAAGGGTTGTGTGTATATACAACCTGAAGTTTGTTACTATACTAAAATTCTTTTATCTCTTACCGAATTTTGCAAGGTTATCGTATATCGGTAATTCGGTATGCATGGAGATTGATCGCGACGAAACCGCCCTCTTGAGTCTTATTTACACATAGCGTAAGCCCATTTAATCGTAATAGGTTCTAAATTTATTGTTTTATAGTTTGATGTTTTTATAGGCATTGTTATTGTCTATGGTGTTTAGTGTTAGTAGGGTGCTTATATGAGGGTTAGTACGTGTAGGTTATAGTTTTCTTTCTTTTCATGCTTATGGCTTGATAATCATGTTTTTGGTGATTAGCTTCCCACCATTCAAAACATAGTTATATTTTTGGGCTCTTGGCGACAAATAGAGTATGAAAGTTGAAGGTTTGAAGGATTTAACACTAATATGAATTTTTGTATTGAAGTTATTCTACTAATTTTTTATTTAAATACAGCTTTAGAAAAATATTTGGAATCACAAGTGTTAAATGGTTGGGTTGTACATCGATTATAATATAGGTATTGACCTCACTAAGAAATGGACTACGTCACGACGAAATACAAAATTTTGACAACTAATTTCCTTATTGGTTCAGAATGCAGATGGAGTAATTTAATTCTAATCATTCGAGCTTACGATATTAACTTATGAAGTATATGAAGTATATAAAAGCTTAGGTGTAAGGAGTACCGTCTTTCCGGAGGACATAAGAATTTTTCATAAACGGGTTAATACACCATTAATGTTCACTTTTCTGGTACAAATTAATGTTTACTTTGTATGCATATCATATAATCTTACTTAACTTCAAGCGATTATATAAAATCCATCTTTCATAAAATATTTCGAGCTATATTAGAGTCTTAACTTTAGTCAACTACTAATGCAAGTTTCTTTTCAAACATTTAAATTTAAATGTGAAATAAAAAACTAAAAGAGACAAGAGATAAAACATATTTATTAAAAATTAAGATGATGTTGGTAGGGCAATGGGAACTAATTAGATATAGTTTTAGGACGTTATTATAGTGTCGGCCGGTTTATAATATCGGTTCAGATAAGTTTTCCTATTAGATATAGTTTCCTAATTGCTTTCATCTTTTTTAGTATAAAAATGGATGTATTACGTTTCACATATTCAAGCATTTATAACACAATAATTCTTCTACTTCTCAAATTATTTCAATGTTCCATACGGCTGATACAGGTGATATAGTTCATAGGTCATGCTGAAACATTATTTTATGTAAGAGAATAAGAGATCATTAAAGTTACTAAGCTAGAACATAATAAAATATATGATATATAAATGATACTCTCTCCGTCCCGGTCATTTGTTATACTTTGGTTTTGGCACAAAGACCAAGGAAAGAGGAGATGGCCAATAGCTAAATGACAAGTGGAACAAATTGAGTGTGAATGATCAAATTACTCATCAAGTTCATTCTTAAAATAGAAAGGACAGCAAATGACTGAGACACCCCAAAATGGAAAAGGACAACAAATGACCGGGACAGAGGGAGTAGTTGATAAGAAAAATAATCTCATACAGTACATAGGTCAATAGTGAATCCAGAAAAATTTCTTTCTGGGGTACTGATTAATATTTAAAATATATACACATATAAAAAAGTTATAAAATTATTTTTTTAGCCTGAAAATTAGATAAAATACGCAAAAAAAAAATTTTTGTTTCCGGTGTCCGTACACCCCGGAATGCCGTGAGTAGATCCGCCGCTGACATAGGTAGAAGACCACACAATCAAAATAGAATATAGTTTTCATTGTGAAATATTTTTTTTGAGTTTCCGTTATACGTGCGAGAGGATTACAATAGGGCCATGCATCGACATTAATTTATGCCTTTGGATATTTAGTTACACTATTTAAAGTTTGTTTTTTCCTCTATAAATATATATAAATATATTTTATATGTTCAGATCAGAAAAATTCAGCTCTATTAAGTTAAATTAAGGGGGTGTTTGGCCAAGCTTTCTAAGTGCTTTTCTAATTGTAAAAGTAGAAGTTGGGCCAAACAGTATAATTTAGGGAGATAAAAAACTACTTTTGAAAAGTCAGAAGTTAATAAAAAGCTACTAGAAACAGAAGCACCAAATTGATGCTTCTGCTTCTACTTCTCCCAAAAACTCTTAGGATTATGGAAACTAAAAAAAAAACAAAAAAGTAGTAGTAGGCCAAACACATCAATTTGTTAAGAAACTACTTTTACAAAAGTTAGGCCAAAGAACCGCAACTTTTTCAAAAAGTAGTTTATGAAAAAACTCATTCTAGAAAGTAAAAGTTATTTCACATAAACTAGGCCAAACAACACCTAAGTTTAGCAAAATTAAGTCCAAAAGAATAGGGACTAATTAGATTGTGTTCTTTTTGGCTAAATGGAGATGAACGTGTTCTTTTCGGCTAAATGGAGATGAACTGAACTGAATAGAGTTGAATTGAACTACACTTAGCTGAATGACAGACGAAAAGAACAGAGTCATAGAATATTACAAATTGGCCCGGGCATCGCCCGGGCATTAAATCTAGTATATATTAAAGGAAGCTTTTTTCGATCAATATTAGAGTCTCCAACTTTCGTAAACTACCTATAATAAATCTATTAGTTTAATTAGTTTTATATTTAGAGAGAATGAATCATAGTCACGTTAGTTCTATACAAATTGACAACATAATAGAGTTTGTAGTTTTGTACAACTGAAAATATCAAGAATTTATCTGATTAATAAAATTATATTTTATTTTAGTAAAAATATAGATATATATATAATATTCCCAGCCAATAGCTATATAAATTCTATTTGTGTAGGACACTTTCTTTCTATATATATATATATATATATATATATATATATATATATATATATATATATATATATATATATATATATATGCTTCTCACGAGATTTCCCTTCCCCTCTACAATGCAATTTATCTTTAATGTTTCTTAATTTTATGTTTTGTACGGAGTATTACGTATCTTAGATGCTGGCTAATATGCGTTTATTAACGAATTTCTTTTGTTATGTTGTAGATACCCGTATCCGTCGATATTGGAATTTATAGAGAACCCGACAAACACCCGATGATGATAGGACACATGTATTCTTTAGTTGTCATTGTCATTATTTGGAGCTCGTTTTACGAGGTAGAATGGGCGTCGTCGATGAAGTATTTTATTAATTTAAATGATATTTAAATTAATGTTTTTTTTTTTTTAAGTGAATTCATTTTATTAATTTAAATGATATTTAAATTAATGTTTTTTAGGGAGTTCGTTTTTTTAATTTAAATGATATTTAAACTATTTGTTTTTTAGGTAAATTTAATTTATTTTAAATTTATTTTCCCAAAGTTTATTTTATTGAAAATAAGATAAGTATTTGATTTGAAAAATCATTTTTATGAGAATATTTGATTTGAAAAGTCATTTATTTTAAATTGTTATTTGATTTGAAAAATCGTTTTAAAAGCGAAGAATTCGTTTTGGACACTCGTTTTTGAGCTCGTTTTTAGCTCGGTTTTTAAGCCCGTTTCCTTTGCGAATTGGCACGAATCTCGAGTACACTAACCCACCTAAGCCTCTACCCATCAACCCATGTTCGAACCCCCTCACAAGCAGCCCAAAATCTCGTTCAAAACCAACCCCAAGCAGCCCGCATAAAACCGAATCCCTCCCCTGTTTCGCAGCTCAATTCGCGAGCCCAAAACCCGCTTCAAACACTACCAAGACCCGTACCCATTAACCCTAACCCATACCCTAGTATCCTACCCATATTATCCTAGCTTGATCACCAAGAAATCCCCCAAAACGAACCCTAGAAACCCCTCCCAAAACCGATGGACAGCAGCTATGTTCATTGAGCCCGATTTGCCTCTCCTCCCTTTTAACCTATTTTAAACCCTTATAAATACCACCCCTTCACCATACAATCATTCCTCTAAGTTCTCCATACATCCAACCATCACATACAAGCTTTAAACCTCAGAAACAAACCCTAAACATCCTCAAAAAACCCTAAACAAAACCGACACACAAACTGAAACTGTTTGTGTGTCTCCTTCGAAAACCCTTTCGTTCCTCCATCAAATCACCATAAAAATTCGAGTTTCTTGTTCCTAATTAACCACATAACATCCATCTACACATTAGACAAAGAATTACGAGCCAAATTGCCCTTGAGAGTACACGAAATCCCTCGAAAAACAGAGTGAAATAACACTCTGTTTTCGCAGTTTCTTCTTGTCTGTCCAGTTCTGTTTGTGCTCGTTTTTCGTGCCCATTAACCCAAATCGAGCAGGGGTTGCTTTAAGATCCTTGTTCTCCTCTCTTCCTAGTTTCCAAAACATCTTTCGGATCGAATTTTCGTCGTGAAACGAGGGAGATATCACTGTTTTAAAATTGCTGTCCAGAAACTTTCCAAAACGCGTGTTGCTTTGTTTCTTCGTCGACGACGGCCTCTCGAGATAAAATCTACCATCGATTACGACCCAAGACGGTGTCAACGATACATGTAGGTTGAGGGTGCATCAAATCCCCTTCTCTTTCCTCTTTTTATTTCGTTTTCTTATGCTTTTTTTATTGTCTTGTTTTTTTGTTTATTTTCGTTTGTTTATCGATTGTTTTAAATTAACTATGAAACTAGTTAGTCCGAGTATGAGTTAAAGTACCACCATGAACACCCGCGTTGACTTGAGATGGGAAAAGAAACCGCTACATCTGTCGGTCGTACACCCCCGTCTCATTTACATATCCTCGTGTTCAAGGTAGGGCATAAATAAAACGAGTTGTCTAACTTTCATCGCTTTCGACCCCTTTATTGTTTCGGCCAAATCGACAGACCTTAGGACCATTCACATGTTAGTATGACCTCTGATTGTTAACATATAACTCATTTAGATGATATTAGATCGATTTGATAACCTAATTAGACACATTAGGGTACATCGACATAGCTTTAAAAACCGATTAACAATTATGTAATTTAATTGAATTCATCTTCCCTTTCACTAATTTTCTCGCTAGCATGGAAGTGCGTGCTTAACACCTTTTCATTTGCACTCGTTGACAAATTAGAATTGTTTTTAACCTAGTTCGTAATTACTTAATTTAATTTATAATTAATTAACCTTTAATTTGTTTTACTTGTTTCTAATATTGTAAATTTTGTTTTTATTATTTTTTAAGGTTCAAAATATGTAAATTTAATTTAGTGAATTTTTCCGTAATTTATTTTGCTGATTTCGAAATTAAAATGCAATTAACTTTGTTTTCTACAAAAAACCGTGCACTGCACAGGTCTGTTCTGACTTCTGATCCGTGCACTGCACGGGTCTGCCAGTTTTGATTTCTTTTCTTCTTTTGTTTCTTTAATTGTTTACTAATCCTATTTTAATAAATATGGATTGGTGAATAATTTTAATGAGTTGGGTTCAATTTAATTAATAAGTTGTACCTAACTTATTTCAAACCTTTGTATTTGTTTAATTTAATTTAATTAGTTTAATTCTAGTCTAATTTGTTTACTAATTAATAAATCGGCTAACATCATTAATTAATCTAACTTAGTTTTAGCCTTTTTGTTTTCATTTATTTTATTTGTTAAGTCATAATAGTTTGAGTTGTTTTTTGTTAGTTTGTATTGTAATTTTGTATCAGGTACATAGGTTTTATTTTAATTAAGTCAAAATAATTTCGATAGTTGTTGTAATTAAATCGAGTTGTAATTTATTTCTCGTTGTGTCGGCATGAAATGCCTGGGTTGTAATAGGATAGATCCCAATGGCTCCCCCATTCCTCCTAAGCCGTGTTTGCGCATCTTTTATTTCAAATCAACCAACATGCTAAAACAACTTTGACAAAGTTAGTATTCATGCATTAAACGACATAGAAATTGTTGTCACATGTTAGGGTTTTAAAACGATGTTTGCATATCATATATCGTAGTAGCTATGACCTTGTTTGAAATCCGACACTTGACTTAGTAGAGGCCGTTATTGACGGGCGGGGTTGGGTGTCCTTATGGGCTTCCCAACACGTACCCTCACCCCTTACTCAAGATCTATGGATTGTGGATCCGTCTAAATACCATTGGATTACGAGAGTCATTCAAATCGAGTGATATAGGGTACAAGTCTTTATCTTTAATCACTCGTAGTCGATGGGCTTTATGCTTTTCGATGAAAGGTGTAAAGTTGACTTGAACGGTTCCAAGTTCCCAAAAAACTTGGTGGCGACTCTAATTTGTCTTAATTCGATTCGAAAGAACCTCGAGTCGATTATGCCGGGTGTGGATCCCTCGGACGCAGTTCCCGAGGGCCTTGTCCACACTTTGGCGACTCACCGGGGAAAAGAGGACTAGTTACACTGTGTTTCTAGGGTCTTTTCCTCCGAGGTGAAACTTGAAAAGAAAGTGTTGGAAAGTAAAACATTACTCATAGTGCTACGATTCATGCATAAACCCTTAAGGACTTGCCCGGGCCGTCCCAGCGTTTCTTCGTGATGCGTGGGGGGCGACGTCCCACTATGCCAGGAAGCTGCACATTGCTCGCTTCCACTTCGCCTCGCGTGGTTCTTGGGAATGGGGACGATCTTCTAGGTACTTTACCTTAAGACACCTCGCTTTATAAGACCGCAAAAGGATGGAGGGCATAGACCTTCTTGTAGAAGACTTGCCGAGACTTAGAGATGTCTAGGAGCATACATCCTTATAGCATGAGAATAACAATGTGCAATATGTTTTCCCGAGTCTTGTTTTTCGAAAATTCCCATATCCTTTTCAAAACCGAACTTTTGAACAACTTATTTTCAAAATAGCATGGTTTTAAAAACGCGGAATGCTGCCCAAATAGGACTAGAATTTTCGGCCCAAAATGAGCTTTTATAGCCGGCATGCTGCCCATTTCAAATCTCATTTTCAAATCAATCCTTCGTTTTTCAAAATCAATCCAAAATGTTTCTCGAACCTCAACCAAGCATGAAATGCGTCGAGTCGTGTCCGGGTCATGGCCGTGTTAGGCCGGGCATGTTTCGTTCTAAGAGTCTAGAACACGACCTTGTTGGGTCACCCAAACTCACCTCTTGGGCTTTGAGTCATGTTGGTCAACCTTTTGGTCTAGAATAGTCCACAAGAAACGTCCAAGCTAGGCCTTATGGACGTTTCACTCGAACCCATGGGCTATGTTAGCCCCAATCACGGGTTTAGTCACACCAAGTCCAGTTTAGAATCGAGTTATGACAGCTTGAGTCATGTCGTTTTGTCGAGTCTAAAATGAACCGATGTCTAAATCAAACCGTGAGTCGAACCTTTGGTTAGTCAATCTCAAGTCGAGTCTTTGTTTGAGTCAAGTTGGGGTCGTGTCCTTAAGTGTGTAGGGGCTCTTACTTTAAATATTGACTCAGTACGGGGTTTTCTTGTAGAAAGGCCGCCAAAAACCCGACGTCAAGCAATGGAAGATGCTATCAACAAGCTCACGGAGGCCGTGAACCTCATGATGACCCGAATGGATGTGATCGAGTCTAAGTTGGTTGAAGATTCCTCTTCATCTACTCCACCTCTGACTGATTTGGAGAAACGGTTCAAGTTCATCGAAGACCGTTTGAAGCTCTCCCAAGGGAAGAATATCCACTATGAGAATTCTAGGGCCTATGCCCCAGTTCAGGATAAGTTGCCCACGAACATGGTACTCACTGACATCCCAAAGTTCAAGGGCACCGAAGATCCAGTCCACCATGTTAAGGCCTATAAAGGGTACTTAGCACTGAAGGGAGTACCTGCTGACATGCTCTCCGAAATTTTTGCCCAATCTCTGGATGAACACCCGAAGGCGTGGTTCTATAATCTTGATCTTAGGAACTTCCCCACTTTCGAAGATATTACGGTGGAGTTCTGTAAGCACTATGCTGACAATGTTGAGATTCAAACCAACATAAGGACTTTGGAAGTAATGACACAGAAGGAAAAGGAGGGCTTTACTGAATTCCTCGCAAGATGGCGCGCTGAAAGCGTGAAATTAGCCAAGAAGCCTGACGAAGTTGAAATGGTAGATAAGTTCGTAAAGAATCTACGACCTATTTACCGCAATGCTCTGAAATACCAGAATTTTAGCTCTTTCAAAGAATTGATAAGAATCGGGATAAAGGTAGAAGATGATGTCATAAGGGCAGAGGCTGAAAAGCCGAAAGGGTACCAAGGGGCCTCATCGTCTAAGGGCAAGACCCCAGCAACCGCCCATATTGATGAAGCCATCAATCTCTTAGAAGGGCAATCGAAGAAGTCGCAGCGCCAAACACCTAGGGCATTCACCGATATCGGATGCACTTATACATACGCTCTCCAAAGGCTCATAGCCCAAGGAAAGCTGAAGCCTATTGGTCCAACTCCGGACCCTCCCGCTGATCAACAAGGTAAATGGTATAAACCAAATGCCTCTCGTGCCTTTCATCAAGGGAAAGGCCATGATACTCAAAGGTGTTATCGATCAAGCACGAAATTCAAGACATGATTGAGAACGAACGCTCCCGATCCCAAATTGTTAAACCTAATAACATCACTAATCCATTTGGCAATCACTCCAACTTTGTTTCGTCAAGACAATGTCGATTATTCCCATCTTATACGCCCATGTCACTTGAAAGGGGTGTTCATCGGAAAGATATTTGTGGATTGCTTTGAATTCTTGACAAACCCGAAGAATGAAATTCAAGTCGGGAGTCTTGCTCCAGAATGTACTCCTCTCGTTAACGAAGTTAATAAAGGACAATTCGATTCACCAACCTTCATCACTGGCGTAGATCCTCAGAGGACTACCTCAGGATGGAGGCAGACCATCAAAGGGATCAAGAGCAAAAGCCGAGTATCTAAGCTGACAGCTGAACAAGAGAAAGCTCAAGACCAGATTTGAAAATTATGAGTCGGGATCCGTTTTCTTATCTTAGTCGAGTCGAGTCTAGGACTTTTTTTTCCTGAAGTTGAGTCGTTTGTTCCGCGATGACCTAGGGTGTGTCCTAGGAATCGTTTCTTCGAGTCTGTTAAGCATTTCTCATTCCAATAAAAAAGTTGCAGTTTCATTTCCAAATATGTCTTGTTTTCAATCCCCAATCATTCTGAAAGCATGATAAAATGCACAACACACTCAAAGGCATCCCTGGGGTAGAAATATGTCCCATTTCAAAATGTAAGGTACATTAGGATCCCGTGTTTGATTCCTTTACCTATCCCATGTTTGGCGGTAGAAAACCTCCATCAGAACCAATGTTTGTGACAAGCTTTTAGATGATTTTATGACAAACCCGACTAGCTCCTTGTTTCCCCTATCGATGATGGAAGGCAAGCCTTTTCCCCAACAAAATCATCCCCTCTCGAAGAGGGAAGAAACCAACCCGTTCTAACAAGGAATTGTTAGCTCTTACCCAAATTAGTTGGCGAAGCCCAGTTTTCAAGGTGTATCCATTTATGACTAAGAGAATGAATAGTCATTTTCAAAGAGAGAAAAAGAATGAAAAAAATGAGAAAAAGAGAAAAATTGGAAAAATGAAAAAAATGAAAAAAGAAAAGTGATGAAAGAAAATGAAAAAAAAAAGATTAAAGAAAAAAAGATGTTGAAGTTATTGCGGAATGCTTTTTGGTTGAATGTCGAAGTTACGGAAGCCAGAAGTCAAGTCAAGTACCCATAGTTGAAGTTCAATAGGCGAAGCCCAAAAGCTTAAGTAGTAACCTCTTTACCCTCTAAGTCCTTCCTGAGACAGTTACAAGGGGATAGTCGGGAATTTTGAGAATCATTCCGCTTGTGTTGTTATACCTAGCCTTTAGGGTCCAGACATGGAAATTTGAACCCATATCATTTTCTAACCCATTTGCACTCGGGTTTCATCAATCCCGAGACACCATTTCCAACCACATCAGAAGCCATAGCCCTTGGCCTTAACACCACAAAACGAACCTTCAGAATGATGGTTTACCTTGCGAACCTATTTTTACCAAGCTCCACATCCCAAAGAACCATAGCCTTTTGTACCAACCCTAGACACGGGATTTAACAGTACCTTACAGGCTAGAATGGGATATGATATGATACCTTAGGTGAAACCTTCGAGTGTGTACACACAATCAAAATGCCATGTTAATGCACCTAGATCGAACTACGTCGGATTTGATTTCGCTCCACGCGAATACGTAGGCAGTCCTTCAGAATAAGGGATTCAATCCACTCCTCAACCAAGTTGTCATCTTGTTGGTTTCTTACGGGTCTTAACCAAGTCCAAATGAAGCCACCTTTGTTTGAGTCGGTCTTAGCACTCGATGTAGGCTAGGATGAGGATATAGGTTCGGATGAATAGTATCGAGTCTCAGAATGAGCTTTATCTAATGGTTTAGTCAAAGATGCTGAGTCGCATAGATGTGGGTTTGTGTTGGGAACGTAAAATAGTAAAAACCCGCTGAAAAGAAAGAAGGCGTGGAAGAAAAATATTAAAAGCCCGCTGAAAAGAAAGAAGGCGGTGGCAAGAAATGATGAATACTCGCTGAAAAGAAAGGAGAAGAGTGACAGAATGTTCCCAACAAGAGTGTTCTCATAAAATTAACCTGTGT
Source organism: Silene latifolia (assembly GCF_048544455.1). Taxonomy (NCBI): domain Eukaryota; kingdom Viridiplantae; phylum Streptophyta; class Magnoliopsida; order Caryophyllales; family Caryophyllaceae; genus Silene; species Silene latifolia. The sequence goes on from NC_133538.1 coordinate 399,654,459, forward strand.
TTAGTGTCTGGGCGAAGCCAACGTTGTTCCTCTGTGAGTTTAATCCACCTTGTCAATGTCAAGTGATCTTGATTCCCATGTGCCCTCGGGAGCACGTCCATGCCATACGATATCTCCATCCCAAGTTCGACGACCTTGTGATTCCCATTTGCCATCTTTTGGCGCCGGAACGGCCAATTTACATTTCTACCCCCAACGAGTCAATAATCGAATTAAATCCCGTGCACACTTACGGTTTTATTTTCTTTTTTGTTTTACGGTAGCGGGCTACGCCCACGTTATTTACGGGTCATACAGAGTGTCTGAGTCGTATTTCCTGCTCACCTATCAAGGTTCAATTTCAAAATGCCAAATATTTCAGAATTCCGAAATTTCAAAAACTTTGGGTCGATGGCCCAATTATTCAAAATTTTCAACTTGTTCAAATTTCGGGTCGATGACCCAGTCATTCAAATTTAATTTTAGGTCGACGACCCAACATCCAAGTGATTCATTTCAAATTCAAAATTGTCAACATGTTCAAATTTCGGGTCGATGACCCAGTCTTTCAAATTCAATTTTCAGGTCGATGACCCAATCATTCAAAATTTTCAAATTCAATTTTCGGGTCGATGGCCCAATCGTTCAAAATTTTCAAATTCAATTTTCGGGTCGATGACCCAGTACTTCAAAATGATCCAATTCCAAGATCGATGATCCCAATGTGCTTATGTGATGATTATTGCTAGTACATTTTCTATGTTTCAAATGTAGCAGGATATGCTTCATCGGGGCTCTAAAGTCTTCGACTTTAGAGCCATTATCAAGCAAATCGGGGCTCTGAAGCCGTTGGCTTCAGAGACCATTATCAAGATGAAATGGATGACATCCACTCAGAATTCAATTCAATTACAAGAGTATGAAATGGAAGAATTCCTTAGCTGAAAGCAAATGATGAAAGCGACGACAACCTCCTCGGAAAGTCCCGTCCCATTTAGACAAGTGCCCAGAGATGATAAATCTTGGGCCAATGTCGAGAGATGATGAATTTTGGACATACGCCAGCAGATGATAAACTTTGGGCATGTGTCGGCGATTCTTGCCGAACTACGACGCGGGTTTGATTCCGTCGGAAACGGATACGTAGGCGCCTAAGGATAAGGCTGAACCCACCATTTATGCAATTCATGGGTCGATGACCAACAATGATAATTCGACGCAACGAAGAAGAGTTAATCCCCAACGAAGTTTCAGGTATGATCTCTTCTTATGGTCAAGCGAGCTTATATACGCAAGTCTAATGGACTATAAACGACCAAGAATCCTCGGTCGAAAGGGACACAGGGTATACTTTGACTTTCGCCTTGTCCAAGCCTCAGTCAAAGTGGGGCTCTGTAGATACCCGTATCCGTCGATATTGGAATTTATAGAGAACCCGACAAACACCCGATGATGATAGGACACATGTATTCTTTAGTTGTCATTGTCATTATTTGGAGCTCGTTTTACGAGGTAGAATGGGCGTCGTCGATGAAGTATTTTATTAATTTAAATGATATTTAAATTAATGTTTTTTTTTTTTTAAGTGAATTCATTTTATTAATTTAAATGATATTTAAATTAATGTTTTTTAGGGAGTTCGTTTTTTTAATTTAAATGATATTTAAACTATTTGTTTTTTAGGTAAATTTAATTTATTTTAAATTTATTTTCCCAAAGTTTATTTTATTGAAAATAAGATAAGTATTTGATTTGAAAAATCATTTTTATGAGAATATTTGATTTGAAAAGTCATTTATTTTAAATTGTTATTTGATTTGAAAAATCGTTTTAAAAGCGAAGAATTCGTTTTGGACACTCGTTTTTGAGCTCGTTTTTAGCTCGGTTTTTAAGCCCGTTTCCTTTGCGAATTGGCACGAATCTCGAGTACACTAACCCACCTAAGCCTCTACCCATCAACCCATGTTCGAACCCCCTCACAAGCAGCCCAAAATCTCGTTCAAAACCAACCCCAAGCAGCCCGCATAAAACCGAATCCCTCCCCTGTTTCGCAGCTCAATTCGCGAGCCCAAAACCCGCTTCAAACACTACCAAGACCCGTACCCATTAACCCTAACCCATACCCTAGTATCCTACCCATATTATCCTAGCTTTATCACCAAGAAATCCCCCAAAACGAACCCTAGAAACCCCTCCCAAAACCGATGGACAGCAGCTATGTTCATTGAGCCCGATTTGCCTCTCCTCCCTTTTAACCTATTTTAAACCCTTATAAATACCACCCCTTCACCATACAATCATTCCTCTAAGTTCTCCATACATCCAACCATCACATACAAGCTTTAAACCTCAGAAACAAACCCTAAACATCCTCAAAAAACCCTAAACAAAACCGACACACAAACTGAAACTGTTTGTGTGTCTCCTTCGAAAACCCTTTCGTTCCTCCATCAAATCACCATAAAAATTCGAGTTTCTTGTTCCTAATTAACCACATAACATCCATCTACACATTAGACAAAGAATTACGAGCCAAATTGCCCTTGAGAGTACACGAAATCCCTCGAAAAACAGAGTGAAATAACACTCTGTTTTCGCGGTTTCTTCTTGTCTGTCCAGTTCTGTTTGTGCTCGTTTTTCGTGCCCATTAACCCAAATCGAGCAGGGGTTGCTTTAAGATCCTTGTTCTCCTCTCTTCCTAGTTTCCAAAACATCTTTCGGATCGAATTTTCGTCGTGAAACGAGGGAGATATCACTGTTTTAAAATTGCTGTCCAGAAACTTTCCAAAACGCGTGTTGCTTTGTTTCTTCGTCGACGACGGCCTCTCGAGATAAAATCTACCATCGATTACGACCCAAGACGGTGTCAACGATACATGTAGGTTGAGGGTGCATCAAATCCCCTTCTCTTTCCTCTTTTTATTTCGTTTTCTTATGCTTTTTTTATTGTCTTGTTTTTTTGTTTATTTTCGTTTGTTTATCGATTGTTTTAAATTAACTATGAAACTAGTTAGTCCGAGTATGAGTTAAAGTACCACCATGAACACCCGCGTTGACTTGAGATGGGAAAAGAAACCGCTACATCTGTCGGTCGTACACCCCCGTCTCATTTACATATCCTCGTGTTCAAGGTAGGGCATAAATAAAACGAGTTGTCTAACTTTCATCGCTTTCGACCCCTTTATTGTTTCGGCCAAATCGACAGACCTTAGGACCATTCACATGTTAGTATGACCTCTGATTGTTAACATATAACTCATTTAGATGATATTAGATCGATTTGATAACCTAATTAGACACATTAGGGTACATCGACATAGCTTTAAAAACCGATTAACAATTCTGTAATTTAATTGAATTCATCTTCCCTTTCACTAATTTTCTCGCTAGCATGGAAGTGCGTGCTTAACACCTTTTCATTTGCACTCGTTGACAAATTAGAATTGTTTTTAACCTAGTTCGTAATTACTTAATTTAATTTATAATTAATTAACCTTTAATTTGTTTTACTTGTTTCTAATATTGTAAATTTTGTTTTTATTATTTTTTAAGGTTCAAAATATGTAAATTTAATTTAGTGAATTTTTCCGTAATTTATTTTGCTGATTTCGAAATTAAAATGCAATTAACTTTGTTTTCTACAAAAAACCGTGCACTGCACAGGTCTGTTCTGACTTCTGATCCGTGCACTGCACGGGTCTGCCAGTTTTGATTTCTTTTCTTCTTTTGTTTCTTTAATTGTTTACTAATCCTATTTTAATAAATATGGATTGGTGAATAATTTTAATGAGTTGGGTTCAATTTAATTAATAAGTTGTACCTAACTTATTTCAAACCTTTGTATTTGTTTAATTTAATTTAATTAGTTTAATTCTAGTCTAATTTGTTTACTAATTAATAAATCGGCTAACATCATTAATTAATCTAACTTAGTTTTAGCCTTTTTGTTTTCATTTATTTTATTTGTTAAGTCATAATAGTTTGAGTTGTTTTTTGTTAGTTTGTATTGTAATTTTGTATCAGGTACATAGGTTTTATTTTAATTAAGTCAAAATAATTTCGATAGTTGTTGTAATTAAATCGAGTTGTAATTTATTTCTCGTTGTGTCGGCATGAAATGCCTGGGTTGTAATAGGATAGATCCCAATGGCTCCCCCATTCCTCCTAAGCCGTGTTTGCGCATCTTTTATTTCAAATCAACCAACATGCTAAAACAACTTTGACAAAGTTAGTATTCATGCATTAAACGACATAGAAATTGTTGTCACATGTTAGGGTTTTAAAACGATGTTTGCATATCATATATCGTAGTAGCTATGACCTTGTTTGAAATCCGACACTTGACTTAGTAGAGGCCGTTATTGACGGGCGGGGTTGGGTGTCCTTATGGGCTTCCCAACACGTACCCTCACCCCTTACTCAAGATCTATGGATTGTGGATCCGTCTAAATACCATTGGATTACGAGAGTCATTCAAATCGAGTGATATAGGGTACAAGTCTTTATCTTTAATCACTCGTAGTCGATGGGCTTTATGCTTTTCGATGAAAGGTGTAAAGTTGACTTGAACGGTTCCAAGTTCCCAAAAAACTTGGTGGCGACTCTAATTTGTCTTAATTCGATTCGAAAGAACCTCGGGTCGATTATGCCGGGTGTGGATCCCTCGGACGCAGTTCCCGAGGGCCTTGTCCACATATGTCGATAGGATGAAGATGTCAATAACTACGGTTTATAAAGGCGACCAATCGATCAATAATATTGTAAGCGGATGATCGATCCGCCCTATTTGATTCATTCACCGTTTATAGTCTTACATAGTCTCCGGATAGATTCTGGCGTTGTACTGATAACGAGAAGTCGAGAACCGCATTATTGCTAAATAGATCACTTTAGTATCCATTTCGAGAAACATTCAATTAGTTCAAGTAAGAAATTTCACGACTAAGGCTTGGACGGTAACCAGTGGCGGAGCCAGGATTTTAACCGGGGGGTGGACCGCAATCGGACGTAAATAACAATTTTGTATTTCAAAACCTATTTGAACATAGATTACAAATAAGGACAATTTTAAAAAAAATGCATTATAATAAAGTTGATCTGCTAAAATTACCTGTAAAATATAAATAACATCCTACAAATCACTTATTGGTTTTTGAAATCTTTAACAATGATCGGCGATCCTTCTTAGAAGCAAATTCATCAATTATCGAATCAATGTCAAATCCTTGGCGATTCCTTTCTCAACATACACGATTAATGAATCTGTTAAATAATCATCCTCCATGCGATTACGAAGTGCAGTCTTTATCAATTTCATGGCTGAAAAAGCACGCTCTCCAGTTACAGTTGACACCGGTAGAGTTAAGACTAATCAAACTAGTCGATCGATAAGATAATATATCTCCCCCTTTTTAGTTTTCGCACGCCATCGACAAAGATCAGATATATAGATTTTAGGGTTATTTAATGAGAATACTCCAACCTATAGGGGTGCTTCTCAAAATACTACAAACTCTAATTTAACTGGCAATATAATTAACTATTACACCCTTTCGCTTTTAATAGAATTGAGCATTTATTAACTTTAATACCGGGTAAAAAAAAACCCACATTTTTCATTGTAGATGATCTTCATATCCTACCTCCTCCCTATTCTAAAATTTCCAGAAACCCCAACTTCAAATTACCAAAAAATCGATAAAAACCCACAACAATCCTAATTAACCCAATTGAATTTATGACCATACAAATCCACAATACCAAATACCAAATCTCAACAGCTATACATTAAAAAAAAACAAACTATAAAGAGCTTTTATTGTGTTCATATCAATTAACACTACTACAAATGGGCACTTGGGCCACGGCTAAATTCGTGGCGCAAGTGCTAAATTTCCGTGGCTAAATAATTTTGCCACGGGAATACCTTCCGTGACGGAAGTGGTTGTGGCAAAGAGATAGCAACGGGAAAAACAAGAACGTGGCTATTATTGAATTTTTGGCCACGGATTCTCTCGTGGCTAATAACTCCCGTGGCCAAAAAAATTTCCCGTGGCCAAAAAATAATTCCCGTGGCAAACAATATATATGAAATTCAAATAAAAAAAAGTAAAATAATTTGTTTTTTTTCACAATGAATATTTTAGCATATATAAAACCGTGACAATCTAGATACTTATTTCGCTAGTTAACCCGATTCATTTGAACGTTAACATGATTTTACCAGTCATGCATCCGTGCACATCGGAGAGGCTTCCCAGGAGGTCACCCATCCCAACACTACTCTCACCTAAGCACACATAACCATAGAGTTCTTTTGATGTGCTACCTAAATTGAAAGTTAACTTTGTTGATATAATTAGCACTTTGAATCATTTTAAGTTTATTTTTTTTCTTTTGAAGATTTACCTTTAATACTATTTAATTACAAAAATGTTACACGATTTACAATTTTTTGCGAGAAAAACATTATTTTGGCCAAAACAGACAATTTTTCGATGTTTACATCCCAACTATAATTTTGACGTCATTTTTTTTTTTTTTTTTTTGCTGAAATCAGCAAAACCATTTTCTCCAAAAAGTAACCTTAATCCTGTTTTCCTAACATTTTTTTATTTCTTTAGTTTATCAACATTCTTATTTTTATTTCTCTTGTACTCATTTTTTCGTCTATTTTTCTATACAAATTCAATAGTATGACCGTCGTACCTGCGATATGAAAAATGTAACCATTTTGTTTGTAAAATAATGACCGCTTTTTATAACTAATGGTATTTTTCCTCCAAAGTGGTCACTATTAACTAAAAAGTAGTCACTTTTTACCCAAAAAACACGAAAAAGACTGTTGTACAACAAAATCGCTTATTTTCCTAAACTGATTTCTCTTTATTATGATTTATCATTTCTTTTCTTAAAATTTTCACATTATCTGCACTTGTGACTTTAAATTATTATAATTTCTATATTTTCCCTGTTATGCGCTCATTTTCAATGAAAAAAAAAATTCACCACATTGAATTTTTTTATTGATAATTTTTCCAATATGTTTTTTTCTTAATTGATTTGTGGGAGATCATTTTTTTTACTTCCATTTTTCAGTGCACTTATTTAATTTTAATCAATTTTGTAATCTCATTTTTGTTTCTTTTTCACTCCTAAAAAAAAAATTCCCAAATTTTTTTTCTCAACAAGTTAAATTTTATATCAAATTCAAATTTTTCTATAAATATCTTACAAATAAAGTTGTAAATCTATTTTTGAATGAAACGGTTTGACAATATATTAATTTTAGATTTCTCTAAGATATATGGTAAATATATTATTTATTTAAATTAATATGCTATGTCTTTAAATGTGATACGATCATTTAAGATTGTTATTCAAGATTATAAAGTTTTAATTTAAAAAGTAAAAGAAATTAAAAAAAATTCACGACTTTATTAAACAAAATTATATATTAAAACAAATTTCTTAAATTATCAATATTTTTAAAAACCTACAATACATAGTTGTGATTTAAAAAAAAAATCAAAAAATTTAGACGATAAACTTTTCTTTGCTTACATATAAGTTTATAAATTTTAAAATTTCTTATTAAAGTAAATAGAACAATAAAAAATACTAGTTAAATTAATCAAAGTGTTTCCAAAATTTTATATTTAAATGTATTTTCATATTATTTATATTTGATTAAATTTCATTCAGATTTTGTATTTTTTTTAATCAAGCAATTTTTAAGTTTGCTTTATTATGAAAATAACTTAATTTAAGTCGGAAAATATACTCGCCACGGGTGTTTGTTTGTTCGTGGCTAAATCTTTTTTTTTTTTGCCACGGGACATTTCGTGGCTAAATAAAATTTCGCCACGGGTGTGACATAGCTCGTGGCTAAAAAGTTTATTTGCCACGGGTGTAGCCTAATTCGTGGCGCAAGTGACTTTTTGCCACGGAAAAAAGTTATCCCGTGGCATAAGATTTTTTTCTAAAATAATGAATAAGTTTTTTCCGTGGCTAAGCAGAATTTAGCCACGAATTATAAATTCCCGTGGCATAATTCGTGGAGCAAGTGACAATTTGTTGTAGTGTGCACTACCAGTGTACTCGCCCTTCTTTTTCTCATTCTCACTTTCCTTAAAAACACTAAAGTTGGAATAAATTAACCTTAAAAACAGTACAAACCCAGAATATCAAATCTTATGTTTACCATCAATTACCAAATCTGATACAACTAACACTAAATTTTGTTCCGTAACTTCGTCATTAATTTCGCCGCGCTTTCTGCTAATTCATATGCATAGAAGAAGATAGAGGACGAGAGTGAGAATGAGAAGAAGAAGGTTTCCGCTGCAGCTTCTTCTTCTTTTATTTGGTGAATGATATGGTATTGAAGATGTTCCTGCTGAGATTATTGATGATGATGATATAAGAGAAGAAGCACAATCACGGAATTTAGGTTAGGGTTAGGGCTAGGATTCGATGGTTGTGTTAGAGAAGCAATGGATTATGACTAATGTTTGGAGAAAATTGAGATGATAAGCGAGATTTAGCGGATGGTGATTTGCAATTGGGGACGAATGTGGAGGTAGATGATGATGAGGAGCTAAAGGAGGATGATGAGGAGCTAAGGAGGTTGAGGTAGATGATGGTCATATGAATGGAGATGGTAAAGAGGGATTAATTGGAGGAGATCAATGGGGTTTGGCATTCTGGAGATGAAAGACTATTAAAGGGGTTGGTGTTTTCATAACAAAAGTGAAAAAAAAATAGGTGAAGGAGAAAAAAAAGGGGGTAACCCGTCCACCTGTTTTAGTAAAAGGGAATAAGTGTGAAAGTTGGGTATATTGGTAGTTAAAATAAAGTTCGGAGTATTTTAAGAAGCACCCCAACAGTTTGGAGTATTGTCCTTAAATAATTTTATCCTATATAATTGAGGGTGCTCTATCATTTTAAGCAAGAAGAGGTCTAACTGACTTTTAAGATTCCACTTCTCTTGCTTGGTAAAATCCGCTAGATAAAATTTTGAAACAAGCTTGTAAATGTCATCAACCTTGAAATTTTGAAATTTTCTCTTTGGGTCAAGAGACGAACTCAGAGAAAGCAATTCAATCATTTCATCGTTGAATCTAAAATCTAGCTCATGTAGTTGAGAGTCTATTGCAGCATTGAAGACATCGAATCGAAAATAATGTAAGTTAGTGACACGATATTTTGGTTGTCTGAATCTTCCTCTCCCATAAATATAATGATCCTCCATGTTTGGCACTTTGATCTCATGGTTGTTGCAGAATAATAACACTTGTTGTAACAAATTCTCCCACCCATCATCTCTTAGCTTTTGTATCAAGATATTTGTATTAAACACTAGGTGCATAGCATTTAATATATTTTGTGATTTTCTTTGCAATGCTTGACAAAGATCATTTGTTATCCCCAAAATGTGAATCATAATGTGCAAGACAAGAACAAACTCAAAGGAAGTCATGTCATCATAAGCCATATCATCTTCTCCTCATTTTGCACCTTTTCCTTCCTTAATTACGGACTGTAACACTGAACATGAAGCGGTATACATATTTAACAAGCTATTAAGTGATCCCAAGTGTGAACCCTATCGGGTATCTCCTGCTCGTTTAATAGTGCCTATTTGATTCAGTCCTTTCCCAGGTTCTAATTCCTCGAGTTCTATCAATCTCTCTATCTTAGCTAAATGGGCTGCTTGTAATTGATAATGCCTCTTAGCTAACGAAATAATGATGTTAACAATAAATGTTAGCTTAGAGAAAAACTGATAAATAGAGATCACATCTCGGGATGCTGCTATTAAAGCTAGTTGTAGTCTGTGAGCAAAGAAATGTACATAATAAGAATATGGACATTCGCTCAAAAAAAAAGCTTGTAGACCTGACCATTCTCCAAGCATATTACTAGCTCCATCATATCCTTGGCATCGAATATTTTCAATGATCAACTTATGTGCAAGGAGACATTTTTCAATAGCACCCTTTAGATATAATGCATTTGTTTCCTTGACATGAATCAAGTCAAAAAGACGCTCCTGGATATAACCATTTTTGTCAACAAACTATACAATACTTCTGATCACTAATCTCATTACGTACAACATCTCGAATTCTATCACTATATATTGACAATATCTCTTGCTGAACTTGATGTGATATGTATGATTAATTTCCTGGAGCATTTTCTAGGACAACTTTTTCAACATCTTTACTAAAAGAGGCTATAGCTTGAATAAATTCAAGAAAATTACCTCTATTAAGTGAGCCAACACTTTCATCATGCCACCGGGAATGCACAATGCTGAAAAGTTAACCATCTGACTACAACTATTGAGACTTTTAACTTCAATTGATTCCTTTCAATAATTTCAGGTGTTATATTATCAATCAGAGTGTCAATATGTTGTTCCATTCTCAAGAGATCATTACACTTTTTTACTGCATCTTTGTGAGCTGAGTTATGATCTCGTCCAATATGACTTAAAACGGCACAATCTTTCCCATTTACTTTCTTCCATGAGCGAAATCCCTCAATCGTGAAATCATTTTCCCTTTGAGGATGGACTACATGGTTTGTCATACAGAAAACAAAGGAGACAATATGCAGCATCAGTACTCGGTGAATACTCTAACCAATAAGAAAATTGCTTGAACCAAGATGAGCAAAAATTTCTACCCTTTCGGTCAGAATGATATTTTGATGTATGCCATGTGTATGGACCTTTTTGAAGAAAAGCTTTACGGATTTCATTTTGCTCTTTTGATGTTTGGTATCTCAAATTGGCTTTCTTTTCCTTGGGTTACGCTTTAAATATAACTGATCTGACACTTCAACACGAGGAACTTTAAACGGGGGCTCTTCATAAATTGGATTTTCAGTACCCAAGTTAGATTCATGATCATTAAATTCTTCTATATTTGGGTTTTCAGTTTCCATCGCATCCATAGAATTTACACATGGATTACTAGTGTTAGCCTCTTCTTGACTTCTTTTCATGAAAAAATCGGAAATTTTCTTATTCTTACTCATCTACCATAAAAAAATACACTATAAATGAAAATTATAACTAATTACGCATGAAAATTCAATTTTTCAATTAATACTAGTTTATACATTATAATTGATCAAATTTTCATCTTCATGTCTACTTCTCTAACAAATTGCACAATACAAATACATAAGTTATAACTCAAATTGAAGATTATAAATCAAAATAATTAAATTTGAGAACATACCCGTGTATTGAGATTTGATCAAATACAAAATCAAATTGTTATTGCTATTTGCTACGGTTAATTTATCCTGCAATTGACAAAAAACAATTGCAAAAAACCTAAGAATTAAAGAATTAGGCATAACATAAGCTAATTTGACATAAAAAATCACAAATTGGACTTTAGTGAATTACTTGCTAATGCTTTAGACAATTAGACATGAATGGCGTCGGCAATTATTGGAGAAGTTGAGTTTGTGTGTTAGTGCTCTGATAATCTTATAATTTTTATTAGTGTATAATTAGTTTAGGTTTAAGGTAATAAATAGTATTTAGGAAATTTTCCTTATTTTCCTTATTTGTTATATTTTTATATAAGTTAAAAGATTATTTGGAAAGAATAATTTAATAGATAAATTTTTCATGGTATTCTAATTGTTTTTCAATTTTTTTTTCAAAACTCAAGCTAGTATAAAAAAAATTATGTTTTCGCCAGCGAGGGCGACCGCCCCTGCTCGCCCCCTAGCTCCACCACTGACGGTAACGAAAAAATATTCAATTCGTTCAAGTAAGAAACTTCATGACTAAGGCTTCGACGGTAATGCGGGTGAAAAAGTTGTTGATGCAACTAAATCGTGTTTGGATAATTGTATATGTATTGCAATGCTTTTTTATCTCATAAACTCCTTTACAATAGATTTGGCCACGCCTGAAGATTGCAAAATAAGGATGTGAAATTTCTGAATGATGAAGCGCTTCGAAATTTAACGAAAAAGGAAATTTTGATAACTTGGTGAACCATTAATGGTTACCCAATATTACAAAAATGTACTCCGTAAGATCTCGACGAACACGATAGAACCATTTATCACTGTTTATTATACTATTTTTGTTGTGTTCATGTTAGTACATCATAAATTTAGAATATAATCTTTCTCAAATTAAAGCTCATCTTATTTTTATGTCAATATAATCTACTACATTGTCCAAACTTGGATACGCTGTTTATCACATTTAGTATGCCACTTTTTATCGGCTTTTAGTCAGTTGTTTTATTATTAATTAATTTTCTAATGAATTTACTTTGTTATGCAGGTAAGGGATTTTTCTTTGGCATATGACTTGGGTGTAATGAACACTTGGTTTGAGAAAAGACATTCTCATTTGGTGACTTATAGAAGTGGAGGAAATGCTAGTCAAATTGACTTCCTTTTGGTAAGGAATGTGTGGAGGAAAGAGTACACCGATTGCAAGGTCATACCCGAGGAAAGTGCCGCAGCACAACATAGACTAGTGGTTCTTGATTTTCGGGGTAAGAGAGACTTGAGGAAGAGAAAGATAATTGGTGAGGAACGGATTAAGTGGTGGAAGCTACAAGGGGAAACCAACAGGCGTTTTTGGATAAGGTTGGAAGTAGCGATATTTGGTCGGATTGCGAGGAGAAAGATATTGATGGAACGTGGGATAAATTGGAGCATGTTATAAAGGATTTGGCGAGGGAGGTGTTAGGGGAATCTAAAGGGAATAGACCATCAAGTAAGGACACATCTTGGTAGAACGATGTGGCGAGACAAGCAATAAAGACTAAACGTGAATGCTATAAGGTTCTGGGATATGCATGAGTGATGAGAACTTTGAAAAGTACAAGGAGGCTAGACGAGCCGCTAAAAAGGCCGTACGGGATGCGAGGGCAAAAGTTAACCAAGAAGTGTATGCCAGGTTGGACACGAGAGAAGGAGAGAATGATATCTATAAACTAGCTCGCATAAGAGACCGAAAGACGAGAGATATAGGGAGAGTTAGGTGTGTGAAAGATATGGACGACAAGGTTCTGGTTCAGGATAACGAAATAAAGGCTAGATGGAGTTCTTACTTTGAAACTTTATTTAATGGACATCAGGAACAAGGTTTTGGGAATGTAGAGGTAACACCAAGCATGGTTAATCGGGAATTTGTGCGTAGAATACAAAAGAGTGAAGTTAGAAAGGCGTTAAGGAAGAAGCAGAGGGACCGGATGGTATACCCATAGAAGTTTGGAGGTGCTTCGGGGAGAAAGGGATCGAATGGTTAACCATGCTCTTCAACAAGATTTGGAGAAGCAACAAGATGCCATCGGCTTGGAGGAGAAGCACTCTTGTCCCTTTGTACAAGAACAAAGGTGATGTTCAAGAGTGTTTCAATTATCGGGGAATTAAACTTATGAGTCATACGATGAAGTTATGGGAGCGGGTAATTGAGCAAAGGCTTAGGAGGTGTGTAGACATCTCGGATAACCAATTTGGATTTATGCCCGGGAGATCGACTATGGATGCGATTTTTATCATGAGACAGTTGATGGAATACCATCGGGACAAGAAGAAGGACTTACATATAGTTTTTTTTGACTTGGAAAAGGCATATGATAGGATACCAAGAGAAGTACTTTGGTGGGCTTTGGCGAGAAAGGGTGTGTCGCGAAAATATATTGACCTCATAAAGGACATGTATGAGGGGGCTAGTGCAAGTGTTCGCACTAATGTTAGGAGAACAGAAGAATTTTCTATTACCATCGGGGTGCATCAAGGTTCCGCACTAAGTCCTTTTCTCTTTCCTATAGTTATGGATGAGTTGACAAGGGATATTCAGGACATCTCTTGGTGTATGATGTTTTATAATGATATTGTGTTGATTGATGAGACAAAAGAGAGGGTGGAGAGAAATTTGGAATTGTGGAGGCAGACTTTAGAGACTCGTGGGTTTAGGCTGAGCAGGAGTAAGACTGAGTATTTGAGGTGTCAGTTCACTAAGGTGGCAGGTTGAGATCGACAGAGGCTTGGAGTATTTTTTTCGATGGAAAGGTTGTTGAGGGTTCGGATTTCTTCAAATATCTAGGATCTATTATTCTAAAAGATGGGGAGTTAGACAGAGATGTGGCTCACAGAATTAAAGCGGGATGGTTGAAATGGAAGAGTGCTTCAGGGTTTCTATGCGATAAAGATATGCCCCAAAGATTAAAGGGATAATTTTATCGCACGTCAATTAGGCCTGTCTTACTTTACGGCTCCGAGTGTTGGGCCGTGAAGCATTGCCACATTCAAAAGATGAGTGTGGCGAAGATGCGCATGTTGAGGTGGATGTGCGGACATACAAGGAAAGATCGTTTAAGGAATGAGGTGATTAGGGAAAAGGTAAAAGGTAAAAGTGGCGCCAATAGAGGACAAGATGATGGAAAACCGACTAAGATGGTTTGGCCATGTGAGAAGGAGACCTATGGACGCACCAGTTAGGAGGCTAGAGACTTGGAGAACAGAAAAGGTCCTTAGAGGTAGAGGAAGACCGAGACATACATGGTTGAGAGTTGTAGAGTATGATATGAGAGTTCTGGGGCTTGAGGAGAGTATGGTGACGGAGAGGGCACAATGGAGGGAAGGGATACATATGGATTTTTAGTATTTGATGTTTTTGACATATTTAGTGTTTTTTATTTAATTTCAAGAAATTAAATTATTTACTCTTCTCTCCTTTATTGCACTTTTTTACCAACCACTTTCTTATAGATTTTACTTGGTTCATTCCAGATCCTTAATTCTATTTCCGTTTTTAAAAATTGTTCTAATCTTTTCTCTCGATTTAAATTTTAAGTTTTTATAAAAGAAATCCGGAATTCGACTTTAAAACCCCTAAGTTTACCTTGACTTTCCATTACATTTTCGTTCTTCCCTTTTGTTTTTCATCTTCCCTTTTTATTCGCATTTTGAGGCGTGCGTTCACCCATGGACGGTTCGAAAGGATGATTCATGTCAATCGATCCCAAATCATTTTGGGATTAAGGCTCTGATGTTGTTGTTGTTGTTGGATGCAGGTAAGGGATCAGTTTTAACACTTTTCAATGGGACTTTCCACGCGAGAGTTTGATCGTGTCCTCTCCTAACCCAACGAGTTTTGATTTCATCTCCCATATGTCAGTCTTCATTCATAAAAGCAAAGAACAAAACTACAAGGCTCATAATACGGAGTTTATTGTTGTTAAGACTCATATTGAGTACGTAAATGAACATAATCTAAAACTAATCAAGTGGTCATATTTGGAAAACACGAGAATACTATTTTTATGGAACTTTATTATGTTATCGAAAAAATTTAAGATCATTGAAAACAAACTTGACAGGGAAATATCAATCTCATTCGTTCACCATCTTTTAAACAAAGAAGCATATCGGATCATGTTATATACGGTGAAAGTAAATGAGATGGGTAGATTTTAAAAGTATTCATTGTTGGGGATGAAATGATTTGTGACACTTTTTACCTGTGATGAATTATGAAACCCGTATGGCATAAGTCTTGCTTTATGGCCACGGGAAAGAGAAAACTATATCAGCAACTATCACCACAATGACATCCTTACATTTAAGTTTAATGGAATGAAACTTAAAACTCCTACATTAAATCATTTAGTCAAAAGAAGTGTTTTTTCGAGTTCAACTATGGGACACGCATAAGATCCTTTATAAGCCAAACGTGTTTGGTTTTTCAAATTTTCAACGCTAATATAAACTCATACAGTGATATTGTCAAACGTGTTTGGTTTTTCAAATCTAGTATACATCTATCTATATTAATAAAGGAAGCTTTTTTTGAGCGATTACAGAGAGTCCAATTTGTCTGAATGACTTTCGAGCGATATTTTAGTTTAAACAATAAATAAGGTATTTTACGCAATTGTGTATTTGCATACAAGCCAAATTGCTAAATGCATGTTATTAGAGTTTATATAATCTTAAATGACAACAAATTATATTATATATCTTTTAATCATTATTAAAGCTTGATATTATGGTTCACAATTGCAATACAACTACAACACTATACACGTTCTGTAGAGAAAAGAAGCTTCCATGTACAGCTGCCACTATGACAAGCAAGCACCATGGACCATCAGTCCATGGCATTCACCAGAGAAGAAGAAAGAAGGACGGTGGTTAATAGATGACTCTTAGTTGTACTTAGTCTGTCCTCCATCAACTTTATCAACTAGATTAGACTATTTAGTTAACTTAGTTGTTCAATGGTTATTACCCTACTTTAGCAGTATATACTCAAGTCTTTAGGATTGTTCAAACACACTTTTCACATTATTGAATTGATCATCAGAAAACTCAACCAAAACTCTTCCAACAATGAATGCAGTCTTCTACTTTCTTATTGGCATTAAACTCAATATGGTATCAGAGCCTCAAGGATGAGGAGACTGATAACCAATTGTGGTTGAGCATTAATGGTTGAAGTACTGATCCTGTCTATTTAAACTGGACGTTGGCTTGTTGAAAGTCATTCATTCACAAGCTTTCCTTCTAGTCTTCCTTTCTTCTTATCTTTATCTTCTAGTTTCAAATTATCCTTCACAACAAAATGAGTACCTACGAATCTCTTATTCCTTCCGCAAATGCAATCATAGAAACTTCTGACCCTCTCTATCTCCATCCAGCTGAGAGTGCACACCCTATAGTGGTGGACACTAAACTCTCTGGAATTGAGAAATATCATGAGTGGAAAAGGTAAATGGAAATCAATATTTGCACAAAGTGAAAACTTGGTATGTTGACTGGTTTGGTGAAGAAGCCTACCAACAATCCCTTAAGGGAAGCAGCCTGGGAGACTTACAATAGTCTTCTGATATCCTGGATCCTGCACAATGTGGAACCACAGATCAAGAGATCTGTGATGCATTCTGAAACTGCAAAGGAAATGTGGGATTATCTGCAAAAGCAGTTCTCTGTGAGCAATGGAGCCAGAAAATTCGGACTAAACAAGGAGCCGGATGATCGGAGCAAGGAGAAAGACCATCTCGTGAGTATTTCACGATCTCGAATCTGTGGCGAGCATAGAGCTGATGAATGATTGGCCCCCTCTGAGTGAAATGACCCCTGAGATAGGGGCTTTCCTTGATGCTCAGCACAAAGAGCAGGAAGAAAGGAAACTTTTTCAGTTCCTCAATGGCCTGAATCCTTCCTATACCACAATGAGAAGCAATGTACTCATGATGAATCCTCTCCCAACAGTTGAGGAGGCTGCTGCCATCTTCCAGCAGGAAGAAGCAAAAAGGAGAAACTACAAGACCAGTGTGAAAGTTGAAGCTGAGAATACTACTTTCTTTGTTGATCAGACGTCACCTCCACTTGACACCAGATCTCCATGCCCTGCTTGCAAAAAGAAAGGTCATGTTAGAGAGAAGTGCTGGAGAGTGGTTGGCTATCCAGCTGGTCATCCCATGGCCAAGTACTTTCCTACAATGCCTGAAGATACTAACTTCCAGAGCACTCATGAACATGCTGGGACTGGCTTCAAGGGACACAAAGTTGGGACAAGCAAAGGCAAGTTTCAGAAATATCCCAATAAAGGGAGAATGGCTGCCAATGCTATGACTGGTGAAGGGAGTGCTGGGATGGCTGGTGCTATTACTCTGACTACTGAACAGTTTGAGCAACTGATGAGCAACCAGCAAGGGAAAGGTATGAGCACTTATCCTGAAACTGAGGATGAAATGGAGGCCAACTTTGCAGGTATGGCTCTCATCTCTTGTAACAATGTCAATGTCAGATCCCATGAGTGGATAATTGACTCAGGAGCTTCTGATCACATGATATCAGATTTAAATCTGTTAGAAAATTGCAAAGAATTAACAGAAAAACCCAAAATCAACCTGCCAAATGGTGGTGCCTCACATGTCTCTCACACTGGTTCTTTTCAACTGAAAAATGGAATGAAACTAAATAAAGTGTTATATGTTCCTTCATTCAAACATAACTTGTTATCTGTGCAAAAATTAACCAAGGATGAATAATGTGTTGTGTTGTTTTATGAGCATGCTTGTGCCATACAGGACTCTCATACCAAGAGGATTAGGGCTCTGGGCAAAGAAGACAAGGGCATCTACTACCTAGTTAATAGTGCTAGCTCACCCCAAACTAGTCTAGCAAGTATTTTTGTTGGGAAATGTAACATTGAACTATGTAATATTAACTCTCGTTTTGTTTCTAGTACTGGTAGGAATGAAACAAAGGCATCATTTTCAATACTTCTGATGCCCTTCAGGATTTGTGTAAGGATTTACCAATTATTAATGAAAAGGATGGTGACATTTGGCATTTAAGGGTGGGTCATGCAAGTCATCACAAACTGAAACATATACCTTGTGTGGCTTTATCTCTTCACCAAAATTATCACAGGGTGTGTATCACTTGCTCTATGGCCAAACAAACCAAATTGCCCTACCCTATCAGCCTGTGCAAAGCTTCCCATATCTTTAATCTGGTTCATGTTGACGTCTGGGGACCCTACAGAAAGGAAACTAGGCACAAGCACAAATACTTCCTAACTTTGGTAGATGACAACTCCAGAGCCACATGGGTTTACTTAATGAAACACAAGTCTGAAGTGCCCCAACTCCTAATTCAGTTCTATCATTTTGTCCAAACTCAGTTTGAGAAAAATATCAAGGTTCCGAGGTTTGATAATGCTCTGGAACTTACTGAGGGAGAAAGTAAAAAGTTCTTGTTGTCTAAGGGGATATGGCAACAAACCAGCTGCGTGGACAGGCCTCAAAAAAATGGAGTGGTGGAGAGAAAGCACAGACATTTGTTGGAAATTAGCAGGGCTCTTAGATTTAGTTCTGGGTTGCCTCTCTCTTTTTAGGGAGAGTGTGTGCTCACTGCAGCATTCATCATCAATAGACTACCCACAGAAGTACTCCACAATAAAACCTCATATGAAATGCTCTTTCAAAAGACACCTGATTATCAAAACCTCAAAGTCTTTGGATGTTTGGCTATGGTCTATAATCCTAGCAGGGACAAATACAAATTTCAACCAAGGGGTATTCCATGTATCTTTCTTGGATATCCTCTATCTCAGAAGGGTTACAGAGTTTATGACATAGTCAAGAAGCATGTTTTTGTCTCCAGGGATGTCAAGTTCTTTGAGCAGGTGTTTCCTTGCAAAATAAAAAAGTTTGGAGCTTATTTACACTCACTGTAACCTGAGTTATCCCCTCCTGTCAACAATGAGATTTTTGTAGCTGATGATGCCCCAATGCTCACTTCTCCTTCATCTGCTGAGCCACCTGCTGACCCTGATTCTGGAAATGTACATGGCTCTGTCACAAGAGAGACTGCCAATGAAGCCACTAGACCCCCACGGGCTAGAAGAGCTCCAGCATGAGCCCAGGATTTTGTTGTTGACAATCCTATTATGGCCCCCATCCCCATAGCTAATGTGGCCCAACTTCATCTCACCAAAGAAGATGCTAAGACCTTTGTTGGTCATGCTGTTTTAACCAAAAGTTATCCAATTCATTTCAGTGAAGCAGTTCAAGACAAGGTCTGGGTTCAAGCTATGAATTTGGAGCTCCAAGCTCTGGATGCTAATCACACTTGGGTCCTCACAGATTTACCTAAGGGAAAGCAAGCCATAGGGTGTAAATGGATCTATAAGACCAAATATAACCCAGATGGGTCCATTGAGAGGCATAAAGCTCGTCTGGTTATACAAGGGTTCAGACAAAGGTATGGCCTTGACTATGAAGAGACCTTTGCTCCTGTAGCTAAAATGTCCACTGTGAGGGCCTTACTTGCTGTCATTTCTATGAAAAACTGGATCACTTGTCAAATGGACGTCTCTAATGCCTTCTTACAAGGAGACCTTGATAAGGATGTCTACATGAAACTCCCTCCAGGTTACTGGAATGGCATGATCACTTTGCCAGGACAAGGGGAGTGTGATCCTAAGTCCTCTGGCAAGGTATGTAAACTGCTAAAGTCACTGTATGGACTCAAACAAGTTCTAAGACAATGGTTTTCAAAGTTGTCCCAAGTTCTATTAGAATGCCATTATAAGCAATCCCAGGTTGATCATTCTCTATTTATCAAACAACACCATGGCAAAACCACAGTTGTACTGGTCTATGTTGATAATATGGTTATTGCTGGAGATGACTTGCCTGAAATAGCTGCAGTAAAGGCTCAACTAAGCTCTGCATTTCTTATGAAGGATTTGGGAGAGTTGAAATATTTCTTAGGCCTTGAAATTTCCAGGAGTAGTGCTGGCATATTTATCTCACAAAGAAGGTACACCTTGGACTTGTTATCTACATTTGGCATGCATAAATCCAAGGCTCTAAGGCTACCTGTTAATCCTGTCCTTAAATTGGAACCTGGCAAAGGGACTCCTCTGCCCCAGCCTGATATTTACAGAAAACTGGTGGGGAAACTGATTTATCTCACCATTTCTAGGCCTGATATCGCTTTCTCTGTCCAGATGTTGAGCCAGTTCTTGCAAAATCCAACCTCTAATCACATGCAGGCGGCTAGAAGAGTTCTCAAGTATCTTAAGTCTGCCCCAGGTCAAGGAGTTCTCTTTGCTAGCTCCTCTTCTGCTCAACTCACAGCTTACTGTGACTCAGACTGGGCCTCATGTGCTTACAGCAGGAAATCAACCACAGGGTATTGTGTCCTTCTTGGCCAATCTCCCATCTCCTGGAAATCCAAGAAGCAATCAGTTGTATCCAGATCATCAGTTGAAGCTGAGTATAGAGCAATGGCCATAACCACTTGTGAAATCACTTGGCTCTTTCATTTGCTTCAGGATCTAGGGCTCTCTCACTTAGGACCAGCTCATCTGAAATGCGACAACCAAGCTGCCTTGGCCATTGCTGCTAATCCCGTATATCATGAGCGTACCAAACATATTGAGGTTGATTGTCACTTCATTCGAGAAAAAATCCAACAAGGACTTCTCACTACCTCTTATGTTAATACCAAAGAGCAGGTTGTAGATATCTTCACCAAATCTTATCCCGTGTCACAGCATCACTACCTGATGTCCAAGATGGGAGTGTCATCTGGTCTCCACTCACATCTTGAGGGGGAGTGTAGAGAAAAGAAGCTTCCATGTACAGCTGTCACTATGACAAGCAAGCAGCATGGACCATCAGTCCATGGCATCCATCAGAGAAGAAGAAAGAATGACGGTGGTTAATAAATGACTCTTAGTTGTACTTAGTCTGTCCTCCATCAACTTTATCAACTAGATTAGACTAGTTCGTTAACATAGTTGTTCAATGGTTATTACCCTAGTTTTGGAGTATATACTCAAGTCTTTAGGATTGTACAAACACACTTTTCACATTATTGAATTGATCATCAGAAAACTCAACCAAAACTCTTCCAACAATGAATGCAGTCTTCTACTTTCTTATTGGCATTAAACTCAATACGTTCTATATATTTAGTCTCTTCATCTTGGATTTTGTATCTATTCTCTCATTGAAACAGACCCTTTGCTTCTTTTTAATTGATTGAGTTTCTGCTTTGTTCATTTTTATCTAATGTAAAAATATAATTTTTTTCAAGAAGTATTGATTATAATTTTTTTCACCCATACGCATTATTTGTATATATATGATGCAGGTTGTCGATAAATTATTCTGGGAAGAATATATTAAAGATCATCATATACTATATGTTTGACTTTAGCAAAAGCTGAAGAGACGATAATTCAGAGACTTTTATCCTAGCATGAATAAAGTAAGATAAAATATTTATGTACGGTATTTTAGTTCTATGTTCATTTACTTTTTTAAGTTTATGTTGATTTAAATTTAATTTGTTTTATGATTGCTTTCTATTAACTCATATTTTTGAGGAAATTTAGCGGAGCAATAAACCAATTTTACTGATAAATAATTTTCAAAGTCGATATACTTCTTTACATGCGTGATTAAAACTACAAAAGTAATTATAAGTAAGACGATACATTTTAAAAGACATTCTTGATAAAAGGGTACAGTTTATCTACTTACCGTCAATATCATCATTACAATGATAGTAATTCCAAAGTTTGTATCTATTACCGTGCATATTCGCACAATAATACACATTATTAACTAGAGATATATAACGCGAAATCGGTATATTGCTTAGTGTTGTCAGCAAGTAATAATACACCCTTGTGATTGTGTCTGTCCTGTGAAGATGTGTATACGAAGCACAATGGACGAATTTCTAAGGCTAGGTCACGGATTTTTTACCATACTTGAAATTTGTAAAAATAGGTAACAGACCAACAACATTCGATCATTAAACTAAAGATCTAACAAAAGCATGGGATTAAGATTATTATTTAAAGACTACAAGGTAAATAACCCATGCATGTGAATAATTGCAAAAAAACATTACTCCGAGCATAACAGCTAAACGATTTACTCCCTCTCATCTACATCAAAGGTTTGTTATAAAAAAATCTCTTAATAATATACACAGATTTGTTATAAAAAAATCTCTTCATAACATTTTATTTTTTCTATAACAAAGTTGCATATAAATTAAGAAAAATATGGTTAAAGTACCGTCTCAAAGATCACCCAAAAACAAGTGTTACCTTTGATGTGGATGAGAGGGGTATATATAAGACTGGGCCGTACAGGTTTATTAAGGAAAAATTATTTTTTAAAATTAAATTCATATGAACTTGCAAGTTATGAGAATTGTATAAATATTTTTTTGTTAATCAGTTTTATGAACTACAACCTCACATAAAATCATAAACATTACAGTGCAGATCCTTAACTATAAACATTATGCCGTCCACATGTGATGGTAATAACATCACAATGATAAAAGACTATTTATGATCTTTTGTGAATTACACTTAAACATCTACCTCCTCCTTGTTCAAGCATTGTTAATTAAATCAAAATCCTAATTTACTCATATTACCACGTTAACTCAAATAACAATGCTATCTATTACGTTCATAGCTACAATTTCTTCTAAATAACTTACCTACACGAGACTATTATATTTATCTCCCTTAAATTCTCACAAGTAATGTAGAAAATATAACTTATACTCTGTATATGATACACATGAGTTAAATGAAAATACGATAGATTCGATGTGATAGATCTCACAAATGAGGTGGAGGGAGCTAGCACTATGATTGATATGCCAAATTTGCAATTGGTTAATTAGAACATCGGTTTCTTTATGAGTAGAACACCATAAGAATAAATACCATATAGTTCAGATCATGCATACACTTTTAACAATGTTCTGTTACTACATTATACATGAGAGAACACTACAAGTAGGCCCGTGCATCACACGAGCATTAAATCTAGTGTATATATATATATATATATATATATATATATATATATATATATATATATATATATATATATATATATATATATATATATATATATATATATATGCGGGATCTCGTGAGTTGGGGTCTTATGGTGAGTTGTGAGTTGGGGAAATCAAGGGCTGAGATTAAAAGAAATCAAGGGTTGAGATTAAATGATAAATTAGGAAAAAAAAAATCGAAAAATACAAAAGCAGCTGAAACATGAAAACAGAAACTTCATTCAAACGATATTCTCTCTCTCTCTCTCTACATCTCTCTACAAATCAGAAACAGAGAAACACAAAAATCAGAACGCCGCCTATAGAAATCTCATAAAAAACCTAATAAGATTACACAAATTCGTTGATTTTTAGCTGCAATCGAATTACAGGTAATGTAAATTCGTTGATTTTTAGTGTATTCAATCGTATTTTCGAAATTAATGTAAAATTCGTGAAATTCGTTGATTTTAATTGAATTAAATACTTGATTTTACTGTTTTCAGGTATAAAAGATGGACAACGATATTAACAACAATTGTAGCGAAAAAAACAACTCGACAGTAAATATGGAAACAGGTAATACTGTTATTGATTCTTATCTCTTTATCCGCCGTTGTTTATAAAGCAATTATTGATTTCTATGTGTTTCTCAATTTGTTATTACGATATTATTGTACTATCTCGGCTTGTATTAGAGTAGAAAAAGAGAACTCGTTATTCGATATTAATGTACTATTATTGTAACAAAGATCAAAGAACATGATTATATTATTGGACTGTTATTGTGATATTATTGTAATATTATTGTGCAATTATTATTCAGTATCATGAAAATATATGGCTTGCAAAAGAGTAGCATAAAAAATAAAATATTATCTGCATGTAATAAAGTAGAATCAGAGTACTGTTATTCTGATATTGTTGTACTATTATTGTAAAAGTAGAGAAACATGATGATATTATCGTACTGTTATTCTGATATTATGGTACTATTGTTGTGATATTATTGTGCATTAGCATGAAAATATACGGCTGATAAGAGAGTAGCATAAAAAAAACACATTTAGTGTTATTGTGATGTTATTGTCATTTTCTTGTCCATTGACTGTACTCATTATAATAAATTATTGTCCCAGATCTTTCTACTGTCTCTATTGCTGAAGACAATGCAGTCTTAACTATTGAGGATTCTTCTAATAACAATATATTCACCAGCCCAACCTGTTCAGATGAAGAAAACGATGAGTTGGTTCCAACTCTTCATTACAGCAGTACACCCGGGGTACTGAGCAGTGGGTAAAGACTGTTGAGAGTGATTTTATGCCTAAACGTGGCATGTTCTTTCTTATCTTGGACGATGCAGTACAGTTCTACAACATATATGCATTAGCATGCGGATTTGATGTGAGAAGGTACACAAATGTGAAGTATAAGGGGGGCGTCAGCGTCAAATCACTGGTCTGTAACAGACAGGGGTATCGAGATATGAAAAGAAAACTGCGACTTGAAGCAACAAATCACGAAGCTGATAATTTGAGTACAACATAGAACAAAGAGTGAAGAATTAGACAGCCAAAGAAGCATGCTCTGACAAGGTGTGGCTGCAAGGCGCACATGAGGTTGAGAACCTGTGAAAAAACTGATGACAGACCGGCTGGATATATTGTGGACGTCTTTGTAGACGTTCACAATCACTCTCTTTACTCTGTCAAAAACAGAGAGTTCCAAAAGCTCTCAAGGGACGTCCATGACTACATTAAGAGGACCATTATTGATCATACTATGCTCAACATAGGTCCAACATTGAGCTTCAGAATTCTCAAGGAATACTCAAATGGTTATCAGAATATCGGTGCCTCTTTGCTAGACTTCAAATACTTCAAACGAAATATCAAGTGTTACATTGGGGATAAGGATGCTAAAATGTTCATTGGGCATTTCAAAATGATGGCTGAAACAAACGGGTTCTATTTTGCTTATGATCAGGATGAGAACAAATGCTTGACGAAGGTTATTTGGGCTGATAAGGAAGGGATAAACAACTACAAGTTATATGGAGACACGATCTCGTTTGACCCTACTTATGGGACAAACAAATATTTCATGGTGTTTACTCCCTTCACCGGAGTAGACCACAAAAAGAAGACGGTACTTTTTGCAGCTAGGTTACTTGACTTCGAGAGTCAGGATTCATTTGAGTGGATTTTTAAAAAATTCCTCGAAGTAATGGGGCAGTAGCAACCTCAGTGTGTAATTACAGACTAGTTCCCTGGAATTAAAAAGGCATGCCCAAATGTCTTCAAGCATTCTGTGCACAAGTACTGCATGTGGCATATCATGCAGAAAATGCCTGAGAAGGTGGGAAGGGCAATCTGCAATGACACGGAATTTATGACTGACATAAATATCATTGTTTGGGATGTCGACCTCGAGCCAAAAGAATTTGAACAGAACTGGAAAACTGTTATTGAAGCCCATGGTATGGAAAGCAACCGGTGGTTAAAGTATGTATTTGCAATAAGACAAAAATGGATATCGGCTTACTTTCGGGATCTGCCTCTAGGTTGTTTGCTGCGGACAACCCAGAGATCTGAATGTTCAAACAGCTATTTCAAGCGGTTTGAAAGCCACTTTGGAACCCTTGTCGAGTTCTGGATGAGGTACAATTCCGCAATAGAACAGCAAAGACATTCACAAAGGAGGTTGGACACTGCCAATGAGCATAGTATGCTCGAGAAAGTAGGGCCGATGAAAGTAGAGATGCACGCCTTACTTGTCTACACACATCCTATCTTTGCAGACTTTCAGAACGAAGTCAAACATGCGATATGCAGCATGAGGGTCGGGGATTTGACAACAGTAGGGACATTGGAGTACCATGACGTTCGTGATTCATCCTTTCTATATCCTACAGGCCAATTGTCCGAGATGAAAATGGAAAGGTGATTGAAGACATTGATGAAGATGACATCAAGAAAGCTGAGATGTCAAAGGTTTGGTCTGAGATTTATGCAACTGTCGGGGTGATGGACAGTTATGCTACGGTTAAACAGATGAAGCAATCTGCAGAAAACCACGACCGCGTTCAGGGAGAACATCACAGGACCAATTGAACCGAAAACTAAAAACCAGGAAATCGAAGCTCTTCTTGGCATCACAGCTTCAAATGATATTGACCTTCGACCGCCAAACAAGGCCAAGAATAAGGGCAGTGGTAAAAGATTGAGGTCGTCGAAAGAAAAGGCCAAGAGCAAGCCACAAAAGAGGAAGCGAAGATGCGGTAACTGCAAGAAGTGGGTGAACCACAACAGTAAAACTTGTAATCTTCCATTTGCTGAAAGTCCCCCTTCTGATGACAATGATGAAGAAGAATCAGAAGCTGAAGAGGTATGAATCTGAACTATTACTCTCCTATTATTCTAATGTTATCCTCTTATTCTACTGTTAGTCCCCTATTATTCCGGTGTTACTCTCCTATTCTGATGTTGTTGTGTTATTCTACTGCTATTCTGCTATTAATGTGTTGTTATTTTTGAATAGAAAATGGATATTCTTCCTAGAAATGGATAGTGTCTGCAATAACAGCAGAGTAGCTGCTGAATTTGCTCTAATTGTTATTCTACTACTATTAATGTTATTCTACTACTATTCTTCTATTAATGTAGCTACTAAATACTAAGCAAACATTGCAGGAATATGAATCAGATGCATGAACTAACAAAGACAAAAGAGACGCAAAAGACAGCGGCTACGATGAAGACCTCGCCTAAAAATGTCAAAGACTTTTACTATTTGTCATTGTTTGAATTACATTTTATCTTAAAATGTTTCTTCTAGATAATAAAGTGAGACCTACATTATATGAGAATTAATACTAGTTACTTTAATTTTTTTTGTTAATATTATCTGACTGTTTTTCCATAAACCACCCACAAAATAAAACTGCATTTACACACTACAATAATAGTTGAATAATAACAGATTAGTAATATTTATAAAAAGCAGTTCCACTTTCAGTTTTTATTAAAAACAGTTACCTAAACTAATCTAATATAATTACAGGAAAACTGTTTATATTCCCCAAGCCCCTATAAATACTACTATTGCGTGTAAAAAAAAAAAACACACACACACACACTCTGAATAAGTACAGAAAAACTGTTTGTATTCCAGAAAAAACTCTGCATCTCCTCTGCAAAAGGTAATTTCTTATCTTTTTTTTGGTAGGCAGGTAATTTCTTATCTTTCTATACTTTATTACAGAAAAACTGTTTCTATTCCCCAGCCCCTATAAATACTGCTATTTCTAGTAAAAAAACAAACACACACACTGAAAAAGTCCATTCTAAAAAAAAAACTTTATCTTCTCTGCAAAAAGGTAATTTCTTATCTTTCTATTCTTTATTTTTCTTTGATGTTTATTTTTCTTATCTGTCTACACTATACTCGATGCTGTAGAAAAGGTAATTCTCTTTCTTCTGCTTTGGTATCCTTTTAATTTGGTTGAAATATTTTAAACATCTTTTTATAATGTAACAAGTTTCATACTTCCAATACTGCAGAATGAGTGACGTAACTAACGATAGCCGAAGGTCCCCGACAAGGGAGGAAATTAATGAAGCGAAACGGAAGATAGAGTCCCTTTCGATAGAGTTGATCGAGACAAGGACAAATGTAGAGGCAGTAGAAAACCGCGAAGAGGCCTTAATAAGAGAGGTCGACAATGTTAGGGCACAGTTGAAGGTTGCTGAACTTCAAAATGAACGTATGCGTAGACAGTTGAAGGAAAAGAAAAATAGGAACTACACAGAAGCCGACATGGACAATCAATTCATTGCGGGTGTGAATGCTTTGAAGAAGTATTCCACTGAAGTCTATCCTTCAATCTCTGCCGATTGGACACCAGTTCTGAAAGCCATGGAATTTATGGAAGGATACAAAAATCCTTTTCAGGATGAGTCGGTGGAAGTTGAGAGCATTGTCCAAGGACCTGCGCGCAGGCGTTAGAGAATAGAATAAAGATATAAAAATCTAACGATGATGGTCCAGGGCTGCTACTTTAAAATATGTTTAAAATATTTATTGCTTTAAAAATAATGGCTTTAATATTTTAGATCGTTAATGTTTATTATGTAAGTACTATCTTTAAGTACTATTTACTACTATGTTTAAGTAATGTTGGAATAACGAAGTCTTTGCGAATAATAGTGCAATAACAAGATAATAACTGCTAATTATGCGGAATAATATAAATAACGAGAATAATGGTAGAATAACATGGAATAAAAGCGATCTAAACCACTTTGCTTTTACACTTGACTAAATTTACACTTGAATAAAAATGAATAGTTTTAACAAAATAATGCTTTGGACTAACGATGGAATAACAAGAGAATAAACTACTCCTTTTGTGGAATAATATTGCAATAATGAGAATAAACTACTCGTTATGCGGAATAATAGTGCAATAACAGCAGAATAACGGTGCAATATGAATAGAATCACAGTTGAGAAAAAACAGCCATTGACAGTTGAATAGAAAATGCATATTCTTCGTAGAAATTGGATAGTGTTTGTAAACCTTAATTAAACTAGTGGAATAACAACGAGAATAAGTGTAGACTAATAGTACAATAACAAAAGTGAGAGTAGCCGCATATTATGCGGAATAATACTTTGCAATAATAGCGAAATAATGGTAGAATAACGATGGAATAAAAGCGATCTAAACCACTTTGCTTTTACACTTGACTAAATTTACACTTGAATAAAAATGGATAGTGTTTGTAGAAAACAAAGGTAATAAGAAAGCTTAATTAGACTACAATAACAGTCCAAAAACTGTAGACTAATTGTGCAATAACAAATGAGAACAAGCGCTCATTATCTTTGAATAATACTACAATAACAATGAGAATAACGGTGGGATTAGAGTAAAAATGGATGGTGTTTGAAAAAAGTACAAGTAATATGAAAACTCAATTAAATTAGAGTACACACTGGAATAACACTAGAATAATAGGGGAATAACAGCACAATAAACTAGTTATTATACAGAATAATAGTGCAATAACAGCACACTAATTGTTTAACAAACTGTTTACACAAACTTATTCTAACATTCCTGGATACACAACAGTCAAAGGTACAACATTCACTACGATGCCTGATTCTTCACTAGCAGCAGATGATTGGGGTTTCAATTCTTTCAACTTGTTCCTTGCTGACCCCAAACCCAACGTCTTCGGCCTTTGAATCTCACAAGCCGTCACTTTATCAAGAACTACTTGCCTATAAATATTAATATCCGCTAAGATCAGGGAAGCCGACATTTCAACACATAAGCTTCGACGAGCAATCTTGCTGCGAAGATTGGGCTCAAACACGCTTCCACCATATTCGTCCATCGTGTACAGCAAGAAACACCCCGACTCGGAATTCAGCAGTTCCTTCTTTTTCGATTTAAAAGGAACATCAACGATTTCAAAATTGCGGCAATCTTGCGACTTCATAACATTATGACCCTCCATAAAAACATAGATATAGTTTGCCACAATCTCGGCCAATCTTCTGTAATCAGCTAATTGGTTGGCATCCTGAGTCATGTTGTCCAAAATATCAATCGATTCATTCATAAAATTGATGCAGAAACAAGAGTAGTGATCATTGTACAGAATCGGCACAAACACAAGGTCTGAGTTCAGACGACATCTTCCATTGCAGGAATCAAAAAACACATTCCAGAATTTCAACAGCTTCTTACCCGGACCGTCAAGAGGGCTTGAGGAATCAAAGTTCTCTAAGAGTGAATAAAGAGCATCCTCCTAAACAGAAAGCATAAACAACCAAAAATAGCGCACAAGTGTTAATTTTATATTAGTACTTGTGAGTAAATATGTAGGTAATAACGCAAAATAGCAAAGGAAAAAACAAAATACCATATGTCGAAGTCCGAAAAACATTGAGCTTCGTTCTGAACGTTCCTCAAACTCCAACGAATTTAAAAGAATCGACCAAACATCGACTACTCTTGTTGACATCATAGCAGCTGCATCTACAATGGAAACAATATCCCCCTGTCCAAAAACACGCCGACGTCGTCGTTGTACAACACTAACATCTCACCGCATTCACAAAAAAAAACATATGATAAGAACGGTGGGATTACGGTGGTATAACAATATTGAGAATAACGATTGAATAATGAAACAATAACAATAGAATAATATTGGAATAACAAATGGAATAATAGTGGTATAACAAAGAATAACAAAAGGGAATTAACAAAGGGATTACGGTGGACTAACAAATGGAATAATAGTGGTTTGACAAGAATAACATTCGATACTGAAGAATAACAAAAGGAATTAACAGTGAAATTACACTGGACTAACAGCGGAATAATAGTGGTATAACAGTAGAATAACAGTTCAATAACAAAGGGACCTAACAATGGAATTACTGATAGTAGTTTGACAAAATAACAGCATAATAATAGCAAATTAACATCAGAATAACAGTGGAAAACAAAAAGACTAACTGAACAGGAACACCACAATCAAAGAAATGAAAATCGACACATACTCTTCTTTCAAGTGAGCGTCTTCACGAAGAACAAAGTCCAGCACTTGCTTCCGCACCTTCAGCATCTTAGAGAACTGTTTTTTGTTCTTCCGAAACAAATCCGACACCGCAACAAAACTCATCCTCCGCCCGCAATCCATAGAGCAACCCAGCCCATCGTCTGCCTTACCCCTTTTACGGCTACCCAAAGCCGACTTTGGACTCACGGTGCTATCCACACCCCTACTTCCCACTTGACGGCTGGTAGTAAGGGTGTTTGTTGAGAATTCAGTGCTATCAATGACAGTAGGAGAAGCGACGGGCTCGACAATAGGCTGCGTCGTCTTAACCTTCTTACCAACAGTTTTCACCCTCCCAAAACCACGACGTTTCTTTCCGCTTTGAGAAACCCTCGTTTTCGTATCCTCAATACGCCGTTTCTCTTCAAGCACACTCAGGGTTTCCTTTCTCGTCTTGTTCAACTCCTCCAAACTTTTCAACACATCTTCCCTGGACTCGTTCATATCAGACAGCACCAACAAGGCAGCGATCTTAGCACGGTAAAGGGCTCTTGAATCAGAATTACCTAAGTCACAATCAAAAACAATTCCACGGTAAAAGAGCATGTGCAACATCGTATATACACCGCAGTCCAAATTTTCAATCGCAGCGGTTTGCCAAGTAAAAGGGACGTTGACAATTTTATAATCTTTAACCTCCCCGCCTCGGCAACTCCTTTTTGACCAGAAATCGGACATCAAGCTCACCTTCAAATAAGCAAGGAAAAAGAAAACATAATTACTAACAATACTTAAACAAACTAGGCTAAACACCAAGAGAAAATTAGGCACAATAAATGACTTACGGTAGTTTGACAATACACCAAACGTACACACTACATTGATCATCGGCAAACATCGCCTCTTGAAATACATTATCAAGATATTCAACCCTCTTCGCATTGAAGTTGATGCACAAACAGCTGAAGTGCTCATACAAAAGAATTGGGATGAAAATCTGGGAAAATATTTGGCCAAAACAATTGTTACTAATTATGTGGTTTTTAAAAAAAAAGCAGAAACACAGTAGAATAACAGCAGAGTAATAGTAGAGTAAAAGTAGAATAATAGTAGAATACACACAAGTACAGAAACATACCATATCAGAATTAAGATCACAATCTCTCTTGTTGTTATTTACAAACACAGTAAATGTCAATATGACTTCCGCACATAAATCACTCCTGTAAGCCTCCTCATGTTTCGACGGCATACAAATTCGCCCCAATGGACTCTAAACAAAAAGTGGAGAAAAGAGTTGAAACGTGATGCAAAATGAAAAATAAAGTAAAAGACACCATAAGATAGAATAACTAACCGTTGCACCCATCCAGAAGAAAAGTCGACTTGGACTTCCTCTTATACAAGTATCATTAAGAAAGAGGGACCACCAGTCCACAACACCAAGAATTATCATTGTATCTGGAACCATAGATTCCATATCCTCTCGATTCAGGTAACTATGAACACCCCAAATGACAAGATTGTCCCTTCAAAACCGAATAAACCGGAAAAATAAGAGTCACAGAAATATATTTTTGAAGAACAAAAAGCAGGATAATATATTAAACAGAAAGCGGAAATGTTTTACAATAAAAACGAGCTCTTACTCTTGCAAAATGTTATGATCATTCAAGAAACAGTAGTCTGCAGCCTCTTTCCTCTTTGATAGCATTGGGTTGAAAACATGTCCCATTGTTATCATTGATTTTGACAGGACAACTAGCTGAGGATCCATAGTACCACAATCATAGGTGCATCCCAAATTCTCAGGCGCAACAGACAACATTAGCTCCTCATGTGCAGCAGAGTACAGCAAATAACTTGTACCGATATTAGGAGCATTCAACCCAGCAACGCCATTGTCCTCTGGGACAGCCACACCAACAACAGTACCAGCCTCCAACACAACCTCGGAATCCAGTTTATCAGATTTATCTATCTCAGACGTAGCCCCAAGCAACAAGTCTGCATGACAAGACATCACCACATCCGCTACTTCCTCTTCTGCAGTCACAAATGCTTCACTGCCAATTTGAGTGGAATGTTGAGTGTCATTAGGCAATAGAATGTCAAGACCACCGTATCCGTCACCTCTGTCTCGAAACAAACAAGCATCAGTCTTTGGAATTTGAGTTGCTTGAACCTGTACCGGTGTACACTCAACAATATTAGGCACGTCCTCTGGCGGATTATCAACAAGATAGTCTTCAACTTGAATGTTAACGTCCTCCACATCATTGGTAACATCCTCCACGTCAATGGTAATGTCCCCAACATCAACTACTTTCTCACCGACATCATCTGGCTCTCCATAACGAAACTGAATGTCAGCACAGATATCCGTCGTAATAGAATCTAAACCGAGCGGTGACAATTGTGGAGTCCCCACCTTTGCCCTTTGTTGAATGACGGGACTATGTTCAACACCCTTCTTTTCAGCTATAGTCGGATGCACATCCGAAAGCCCGACACACTCCTCATAAAATTGAGAAAACAGATTAAATGATGGAGGTTCAATGATGACATCTTCATGTCTAGCTTTTTTGGAAGCTGGTTCTTCAGGAACAGTTGATCGCGATTTATTCGCCGCTTGCATATCCAATAAATGCTTAACCCGTTCGTCCAACTCACGGATAACTTGATCCGTGAAGAAAGATGGGGTGGCAACCAAATTCTCTGACCCTTCAGAATACACTTTTTCTGACTGTTCAGTCCTGCTTTCTTTACCAGCTCATCGGGTTACTTGGCTGGGCAACATAGCAGCAGGTGCTTGACGCATAGCCTGCTGGTTCTTCTTCATCATCTTCGACTTTATTAGTTCTGCCCGTTCCAAGTATCGGCGGCATAAAATCTGAGAGTCCCTCTCATTAAGCTGTATAAGTTGATGAACATCCTGTCAAGATAAAATCCCAAAATTTTACTTAAAACTGAATTCCAAAACATAATAAAAGTACAATAATAATAGAATAACAGAGGAATAATAGTACATTAACTGCAGAATAGATAACAGTGGATTAATAGTAGAGTAACAGTAGCATAACAGTGGAGTAATAAAATAACAAAGGAATAACAGTGCACTAACATCAGAATAAATAACAGTGGAATAATAGTAGAATAACAAAGAGAATAACAAAGGAGTAACAATTGGAATGAAAAATAGAATAACAGTGGAATGAATGCAAAAAAACTGAGGAATAACAGTGGAATAATCGTAAAATAATAGCAGTAGGACAACTAATACTTAAAGACAATAACAGAATAACATTTTAGAATGATTCGTTTGAAAACAATCAAACAAGTGCTTACGTCGACCGCTGCGGACTGTACTTGCTCATCCGTAAGAATATCATCAGGTAGATCTAGCACAAGAAATCGACGTTGACTACGTTGACCAGAACCAACGATGTTTGGATGACACAGTGGAAAAGCAACGTCCCGAACGCTCCCGGTGCCCAGAGCACCAAAGCACTCGCCTCACGCCGCAACCTCTCACCGAAAGACTTAAAATCCCAATGTTTAATGAGCGGTAGCTCATTATTCACCTGATCACCGCTAAAGAAATAACGGTGAAAATAGGTGATAGCCAACAGAACTAGACAACAACGAATATTTTTCCTCCCGTTAAAGGTTTCACGCACAGAAATCACCAAGTCTGAGAAGACAAACTGACACCAATTAACTTCCTTGATCCTAGAAACATCTTCCACAGCGCTTAGAAGTCTAAGATCAACCACATAACCCGACACAAGAGCAACGAAACACGACATAGCAAACAGAACAAAAGTCTTCTTAAACTCATCATCCGCAACCAAAGACTCTAGCAGGGTCTCCTGAACTTTATTAAGTAGTATCCCACTTTTGTTATTGGCGATACCATACTTCTCACGCCAAGCACGCTTCAAAGCTTCTCCATCAGCATCCGCAGAACCCGAAAACCCAGTAATAACCAAATCCAATTTTGATCCAGAATTTGGTAAACCAAACACATCGTGCACATCATCTGCAGTCAACTCATACTTCTCCGTTTCAGACAATTCAAAATACTTCCCACTTCTAAAAGCATATATAATCTCCCGGAACATTGTATGGGGGAGGGAAGAAAGCTTCAACTCAAGTAAACCCCCGAATCCCATTTCCCTAACAGCCTCCTTCTGCTCCTCGGTGAGGGCTTCAATAACTCTGAGAAGGAAAGCAAGCCGACAGCAGCTAACAAATGGATCGGCACTGTGCACACAAAGGGGAAAAAATATACAATGCATTATAACATTTAAGATAACAAAAGCAAAGCAGCAGAATAATAGCAAAATAACAGGAGAGCATCAAAAAATAACACGAAAAGTAACATATTAATCGCAAAATAACAGCAAAATAAAAGTAGAATAACAGTAGTACATACACTGGGTTATTTCCTACGGCATCTCCAGCCTGAGGTTGGTTGCTACTTATCACAATTCCCTTCTCATGCTTAACTTTGCCAACCAACTTACTACTAGTCTTTGGTGGACTAGACGACAACTTCGCAAGTTGGGTTTGAGCCTTTCGTTTGGTTTTTTTAGTGGGTGGTTCAGTTGTACATATTTCTTGACTACGAGTACTCCTTCTCTGAAAAGCATTGCTCTTTGATGGAGATGTGACAGGGATTTGGATGGAGACGAACCCGGAGAATTTGATGATGACGGTTGAGTAGACTTTGATGAAGCTGCGAATTTGATTTTTAACTTCATTTTCAGCTGTACTATCCAGAAAATAAAAATAAGAATCACTTTCAATGATAAATAGGTATTCAACTGGACTTTTTAATAATGACGGCTGAATGAGAGTACCGTAACAGCAGAATAACAAAACACTAACAATTAGTCAAACTAATAACAGAACCGTTATAATACAGCAGTAAAAACACAAAAAGAACAACACGGAAGTGTAAAGAAAAACACAAACAGAATCAAAAGAAAGCCTATTTGAATAAAGAGTCAAAGACAGTTTCAAAATTACATATGGCCTACATAAGTCTTCATAAAGCAAAATAACGTACTAAATTACAACCAGAGACAGTTTCAAATTACATAAAACAAAAAATACATTCTTTCCGAGAAAGAACCAAAATGTACTTCCGAAAATACATGACATAACGTAAAAAGTCAGTCAACGTCAACAACATCGACTGACTTAGAATACAATTCGTAAGCAAAATCATAAGCAGCAGGATAGTTCCTGAGTGTTTCAAAGTACTCGTGAATTAGCCTGATCCGTTCAGATACAGGTGCATGAAGGATCGAGTCATGATCGTGTCTATAACGGCAAGCATGCAACACCGCCTTTGCTGGCTCACTTGCAAGCATGTAGCACTTGTATCGTTTGGAAACTACTTTCGAGCCCCTTGAAAAAATCTTAAAACCTTCACTGTGACTTGTTGTTAAAACTTTCATATATTCGGCGTGAACACCGGGCGCAATTTTATGAAATAGGAACATTTGTGACCATTTCTTACAAATAAGACACATATTGCTCTTGTCCAAAGTAGTCTCTACATGATCGAATACTCTTTCCATTAGGTCTTGGCAATTGAAAACTGTCGACATTGATTGATTACGACGACGAACTCGTACATTAACTTCAAAGCACTTCTCACTCTTATCTTCCAATAACCAACCCAATTTTTTTTCTTTTCAGTAGCGAACTCTCTAGCAAATAACAATTTATCTTCATTCACTATATTTATTGCCTATGCCTCACAAACTAAGTCCATTAGTGATGCTGAAACCTACAAACAAACAAAGCCAAACAAACAAAACCACAAGAATAACAGCAGAATAACAAAAAAAGAATAACAAAAAATTAAAACAGGAAAAACACTACAATGACAGGAAGAGTAACGCTGCAATGACACCATAGGACCAGTATAACAGCGGAATAACAGAAGTACTGAAAAGTGAAGACAACACGAACAAACACAAAAACCCTAGAAAAACACATTAAACAATTAAAACATGACAAATAACTTGACAACAAACTAAGCGATAGAATAACAGCAGAATAACACAAAAAGTAAAGTGTGTAGAGATCAATAGTAAAGTTATCAACACAACTCGTCAGCTAGAACATGCAAATCACTTCAAAACAATAGAAAACTGCAGAAACGACTAAGAACATGCAAATCACTTCAGGAAAAATCAGAAATTCAAAAATGCAGTATAATATTACAATGAAGAAACTGCATAAACGGAATAACGACATTAAAGTACTCGATTAAGTAAACCTAGCGATAATTAAAGTGAAAAAACGAATAAAAAAGTATACAAAAGCATGAAATAAAACAAAATAACAGAATAAAAGAGGAAAATGTCATGAAATTACTTTCAATCGGAAGAAAGATGATGAACGGCGAAGAGAAAACATGAGAAAACACGAAGGAGACGAACAGTTGAAGAGGAATAACACAAGAATAATAGAAGAGAGAGGAACGCTTGCAGTTGAAAATGATTATATAAACGGTTTTGCAGTAATATGGAGTATTAATTAGAGAGGGAAACAATTAGATAGTAAATGACGGAAAAAAGAGAGCGAGATAAAAAAAAAGAGAAAATAAACTAAATAACAATGCTTTTAGATGAAAACTAAGACTAATCTTGGCCACTCATCTCTAATTTAATCTAATGGCTGAGATTCACCCAACTCATAACTCACCATAAGAACCAAAATCACCAAATCCAATCTATCTCTCTCTCTCTCTTTCTCTCTCTCTCTCTCTCTCTCTATATATATATATATATATATATATATATATATATATATATATATATATATATATATATATATATATATATATATATATAAGAGGCTTTTTTCAGGCATTGTGAGAGATTCACATCTTCTAAAACACTTAAAATAAAATATACATAAATAAAAAAAATTACGAAATAAAAAATTATATGATAAAATTTGTGCAATAATATATAGTAAAATATAATATTAGTGTATATGAATTTGAGTGGAACGTCAGAGAAAGTAGTAATATATATGATTAATACTTATATAAATACATATACGCACCATCTACCCATCTTCGAAAAAATAGATGATTGCTCGTGTTTTTTTTTTTGTTGTGATCTTTTACGAAACATGCATATTTTGTAGTTTAGATAGTCGTGTCTCATATAACAGTTTAGCATTATTGTAAATCATTCATTTTTAATTTTGATTCTTTTTACTTAGATGGTTGAATTTTATTTTTTACAGGAAGCAATGACGACAATTCTACAACAACGGTTCATCCTCTTTAATTGACATAAGACCAACAAAATGAAAATCCTTACACTCGTATATATATATATATATATGTGTGTGTGTATATATATATATATATATATATATATATATATATGTATGTATATAT
The DNA here is from genome assembly GCF_048544455.1 of Silene latifolia. Classification (NCBI taxonomy): domain Eukaryota; kingdom Viridiplantae; phylum Streptophyta; class Magnoliopsida; order Caryophyllales; family Caryophyllaceae; genus Silene; species Silene latifolia. The sequence goes on from NC_133538.1 coordinate 399,692,859, forward strand.
ATATATATATATATATATATATATATATATATATATATATATATATATATATACGTATATATATATATATATATATATATATATATATCTTGATTGTATAATATTTGTGGAATTTTAATAGAATATTGTATATACTTTTTGTAGCGTACTACACGAATTTTATGAAAATTTGGGATATACATGCACTATGCACCCTTCTCTAAGGTCTGATTCATTATTTATTTAGATATTACATTCTATAATTGGTTTGTGTATACTGATGTTAAGGCCTTGTTTGGTAAACATCGGATTAATTTCGGCATAAGCAGATTGCAAAAACAGATTATAAATGGCAGATTTTATCAGAAGGTTTGACTAGCATATTATAATTAGCAGAATTAATTTAAGTGTTTGGTAATTGGCAGATTACGATTAGATTGTTAATTTTCTTTGTAAAATGGAGAAAAATTTCCTATTTTACAATATGATAACCAATATGCTGGGGTAAGCAGCATATTGTAACAGCATATTGACCCCAAATATGTTGTTTCAATATGCTGTTTACCAAACACTAAAATTAGCATAGTGATTGGTCAAACATGGTAAAACCCTTGAATATGCTAAAAATTGGCCAATATGACGTTTACCAAATAGTGCCTAATCTTTAAGAATCTTTTATACTCTGCAGGACAAATATTATTGATTTACGATTCCAAGTTTTAATATTTGTTTATAGAATAGAAAAAAAAATGTGAAATCAACCTATAATCCATGTGATAATAAAACAGAGCTTATTGACACTTCATATTAATGAAATAAGTTAGCTAGAGATAAATTTTATTAAATCTAAGATATATGTATATATGTATTTATTGACACTTCATATTAATGAGATAAGTTAGGTAGAGATAAATTTTATTAAGGGCTCGTTTGGAATGAGAGTAATTATTAAGGGAGTAATAGAGCTTAAATGAACTAGAAAATTGAGGAAAGTGATAGAGGTTGGAGATAAAAATGCAGGAAGATAGTGTAATAGTCTATCCATTAAGAGGTAATAATTACCCACCTCCCCCCTCAAGTAATGCATTACCTGCATATGGAGGTAATAATTCCTCCCGCACCACCTCTTTCCACCCTCCACAACCACCACAAACCACCAATGTCCTTCCATTTCTTCTTATTTTAGCATCTATTGCTCCCTTAATAATTACTCACATTCCAAGCGAGCCCTAAATCTAAGATATATGTATATATGTATACATATTGATTAGCTTTATGGTTTAAACTCCCCATTTACCATCCAGTGTGAGACCGTCTTATGCGGGGTGTACTGTGTACATTAGAGATTTGCTAGAAAAACCAACGTCAATGAAAGCTTTTTTGAAGAGATGTAGATGTGCGAAATTCAATGGTAAAAGGAACAAGCTTAATGTGAAGACTTTCAAGTATAAAAGTATCAAATTTGTATACATTGAGTTATTTTAGAATGTATTGTAATATTTGTTCGTCTACTCATAATTATTGATAACACAAATCTCATTATAGATGGGAGATATCCGTCTATATTTATAGACGGGTCAAATATCCACCCACTTTAAGCATAAGACAAGCAACAAGTTGCATGAGGGGCCCAAAAATATCACCACTTTAAGCATATTTGACCCATCTTTTACTTTGGACGGATATGTCCGTCTATAGTGAGACTAATTGTTATGATAATAATTATACGAAGTACTATTGCATATTTGTAATTTAGGAGAAAAAGGATTGTACATCAGATGTACTACCTCACACTCAATGAGTTTTTGGGTTTTTGTGTATTTTTTTGTGTTCTATAAAGTTTATAAATTACATTTTAGTTTTATGACGTCAAAAATCAAATTTTTCTGAGCTTATATGTAATTTTTTTGAGTTATAATGTAATTTTTTGAGATTAATGCTTAAGTAAATGAACTCAAAAACTTTATAATAAAACTCAAAATTTTAAATTAAAACTCAAAAACTTTATGTTAATGCTCAAAAACTATATCATCTGATGTACTACATCAGATGTATAATCCGCTTACTGGTAATTTAGTTGGTCATTATATATCGCTCCATATTTACTCTTTAAAATTTGTTTGTTGACGTGTGCATGGATGAATAAAGTCATCGCTAACTTACGCATTTGCTATTAACAAAATAATAATGGAAACGACTTTTTAAATAAGTGGTGCATATAACTTTTTTAGGCTACATATTTAACACAAGACATACACAAAATACAAATAATTTGAGAAAGTCAATATGTTTCTTTCCTAATTCGATAAATTTTGTTAAATCGTAAAAATAATACATGTGTTTAAGAGATAAGTATTAGGAATAGTCGTATAATTTAAAGAAAAAACAAATACTTAAATTTTATGTTAGAAAAAACCTTCAATTTAACCATGGTAATCTCCAAGTTATTCAAACTACTTAAATTATTATAAAATTAATTAATATATTAAACTTTTATTTTGTTATGCCGCTGAAATTCAATCTAATTTGAGAATCTAATCTAAAAATATTGATCATAATAATATATAACTTATTGATTTAATGAGTGGATATGATTCTTAGTATTTTTGTATGCATGTATAGAACTAGAAGTCTTTAATAAGTTGGTTTTACGTTATTACGTCCATATAAAACTACCCGTTAGACAATTACACTAGAATGTTGGTCTAATTTTTTCATACTATGTGATTAGTGTCAAAAGATTTTCTAAGCATTTGATAATAATTTGGACAAAATAAACCCTTATTAATTATTTAGGTAAAATCATATCAAAACATTATTGATTCACAAAATATTTCACAATGAACAAGTTTCACGAATCCCAATTAAATTTCAATTTCAATTGATTATCTGTGCAGCGCACGAGCATGAAATCTAGTTACTAATAAACAAACTATTACTCCATGTCCTGCGTATAAAGTCAAAATCCTTTTAGTTCCATCTTATTTCTTTCTTAGATTTTTTTTAAATAATTTCGTATCTGTTGATGCTATGAACTATATAGTAGCTCTTATCATTATAGGATATATGATAGTAATGTTTTAGGTTATGCTTTATTTATGAGCATATCACTTCTTAGATTGTGGTGTGATTGATATTGCTGCTACAGGATCCCTTTTTACTTGGAATAATAAACAAAAACCTGAGGAATGGATATACAGTAGGATTGATAGGTTCCTGATCAATAAGGACTGGTGTGATCACATGCCTGACCTATATGCTCATTTCTTGCCTGAGGGCCTGCTGGATCACACTCCTTGCATTGTAAGTAGCTCAAAAAGTACCCAGGGAAAGAAATGCTTCAAATACTTCAACATGTGGGGTGGTGCAAATGACTTTTTGCATATTGTTAGAAGCAATTGGGATAAATGTCTTGCTGGCACACATATGTTTAAGCTGGCCAAAAACCTGAAGAACTTGAAGCCTGCTTTGAAAAGATTGAATAGGGAGGGGTATAATGATATTGAACATACTACCAGCAGACTACAAAAACAGGTATAGGACTTACAGGAGCAGATGGGAAAGAATCATACTGATGTGCAACTCATCACTGCAGAATATGAGTCATCTCAGGAGCTAAAAAAGTTATGCATAGCTAGAGACAGTTACCTGGCATAAAAGGCAAAGCAGACTTGGATGAAAGAGGGAGATACTAATAGCTCATATTTTCATGGTCTACTCAACAAGAGAAGGAATGGGAATAGGGTGATCATGATAGAGGACATGAATGGTAATATGTGTGACAATCTTGAGCAAGTTCAAGCAGCTTTTCTAGATTACTATATGAAACTACTTGGGACTAAGCAGGAAACATCCAGGATACACAAAAAAATTATTGATCAGGGACCTAGGTGTAGGGAGGAGCATCATGCAATTTTACTGAGACATGTCACTGTGGAGGAGATTAGGGCTATTGTGTTTAGCATCCTTGATATCAAATCTCCAGGTCCTGATGGGTACACAAGCAAGTTCTTTAAGGATGCTTGGAATGAGATAGGAGGGGAGGTAATCAATGCAGTCAATGACTTTTTTAATACAAGGCAGTTGTTGAAGCAGCTGAATGCTACAAACTTGACATTGATTCCAAAATGTGATAGGCCTCAAAATGTGCTACAATTCCGCCCTATAGCCTGCTGTAATGTTGTTTATAAGATTATATCCAAGCTGCTATGTGCAAGACTAGCTGAAGTGCTGCCATCTCTAATTGATCATAACCAGGGGGCCTTCATACAGAATAGGAGCATACAGGAAAATATTCTTATTTGTCAGGATCTAATTAGACTTTGTGAACGACCCAATGCATCTCCTAGGTGTTTGTTTAAGATAGATCTGCAAAAAAGCATATGATACTGTGGAGTGGACAATTGTAGAGAAGCTTATTGATGAGCTTAAGTTTCCTGTGGAGTTTAAGGAGATGGTTTTGCAGTGCATAACTACTGCCTCATTTTCCTTGTCCATTAATGGGGAAATGTTTGGCTATTTTCATGGTAAAAGAGGACTAAGACAGGGGGATCCTTTGTCTCCTCTAATATTTACTCTCTGCATAGAATACTTGACAAGAACTATCAAATATGCTGCAGCTAAATATGAGTTCAGGTATCATCCTATGTGTAAGCATCTGCAATTGGCAAACCTGATGTTTGCAGATGATGTATTACTATTCCGCAATAGGGATGCTAAATCTATGATGCTATTACTTCAGTCATATTCTACTTTTTCCAAAGCAACTGGTTTAAAAATTAGTGCTTCAAAGTCTAATGTCTACTTCAGGGGGGGCACCAGATCAGCTCAAACAAGACATTCTGAGTGTGCCAGGTTTTGCAGAGGGTATGCTGCCCTTTAAATACCTTGACATGCCAATTCAGACTACCAGACTGAAGAAACAGGACTGTGAATGCCTAGTGGAGAAGATTTGTAGCAGGATACACAACTATGGAGCTAGGAAGGTCTCTTATGCAGGGAGACTTATCCTAGTGAAAGTTGTACTGGCCTCATTACACTCTTATTGGGCATCTATGTTTGTTATACCAAAGGGAATCCTAGCAAAGGTTGAGGCAACCTGTAGAAAATTTCTATGGGATAATAGTGCTGACTACAGAATGGTTCCCTTAGTGGCTTGGGACACTGTTTGCAGGCCTAAAGAAGAGGGTGGTCTTGGGATTAAAAACCAGGAATTGATGAATCAAGCTATGATAGGTAAGCTGGTAAACTGGATTGCAGAAGGAAAGGACTCTATTTGGATTAAATGGGTGCAACATAATCATTTAAAAGGAAAAGAGTGGATGCAGTATAAGCCTAGTGCCAATACTAGTTGGGTTTGGAGAATAATATGCAATGTGAAACAGGAACTATCAGCTACATATACCAATTGAAGTTGGGATATGCAACGGGCATACTTCTCTACAGCTAGCTACTATGAATGGCTACAGGGCTCCAGAGCTAAGAATAACTGGTCCAGAGTGGTCTAGAATTATTGGGTAGTACCAAAACATCAATTTATAGGATGTCTGCTTGCTCATGGAGCTTTCAGAACCAAAGCAAAATTGGTCGGCTATGGGATGGATATAGATGACAGTTGCTACTTATGTGGGCAGGCAACTGAAGATCTGGCTCATGTTTTCTTTAGGTGTGCTTACAGTAAGAAGGTAGTGCACTGTATGCATCAGAAGACTAGACTATCTATTCCAACTGATAATGTGCTAGACTGGTGTATCCAAGTTCCGGGATCAAAAGTGCAGAAAGGGGTGCAGGCAGGTATGGTTATGGGAGCTGTGTATTATGTATGGCATCACAGGAATCAGTGCAGAAATGAAGGAGTATTGTTGAGTCCTGAGATAGTTGCAGGACAGGTTATTGATGACATGAGGATGAGAGCTCGAGGAAGAGATACTCAGAATATGACTTTATCAGATTTAGATTGGCTAAAGCAAGTTTGGATCCTGTAGATTGTTTTTGAATGCTATGAACTATGTATCCTGATATTTAATTTTTGATATATATATATATATATATATATACAACTCACATTTCACCAAAAAAAAAAATATCACTTCTTAGCTAGGTTACACGGACACTCCTCTTAATTAGTCATCCCGTGTCGGACATCGACACTCCTCGGACACACGCCTAAACGTGTCGGACACCAATAAAGTTGTGTCTAACTTCCTACTTTTATTTAGGCACGTGTCCGATGCGTGTCCATGGTATTTGGGCACGTGTCCGACGCGTGTCCTTGGTAGTTTGACATTATCTGGGGTGAATAATGTTGTTTAGACGAAAAATGAGATGTCGAAAGAGATTTATTAGAATATAGGTTTGGTTGGAAATGAAAATGAGGTATAATAAAAGCCAAATTTTACCTTCACATATTTAAATTTAATATCAAATACTTTTACAAAAGTAAAATCAAACTCTTATAACTAAAAAATATATATTTTATTAAATTTAAATAACGTGTCCCATGTCCTAAATTTCATGGGATGCCGTGTCACGTGTCCGTATCGTGTATGTATCCGTGTCCGTGTCCGTTTTGGTTCTACCTAGCTTCTTAGTTCTTACCCAATAATATATGGTCTATTAAACATACTAACGGTGTAATTCGATTTGTAAATTTCAGGTACAATATCCATACTCTTTTAAAATCCTAAAGGATGGTTACTGTAGCCAGTACAGTAAATTTAAGTGATTTCTTCCTCTTTTTTCCTTGTGGCCATTTGTCCTGTTTTGCATGTAAAATATTGTTATGTGACTTACTCCTTCTTATTTTCGCCCTTTTCTTATCCTATTTTGGGGTTTAATAATAATGTTCTTACCCTCTGTGATGGTTTGTCCCTATATGTTTGCATGTTAAATTTGTCCTTTATTGGATTATTTGCCTTTCTTTCTCTGTGTCACTAAGAATTGTCATTTCTTTGCTCTTCTCATTTCTTTCTCTTTTTGTCACTTCTCTTGCTTACTTCAGAGTTGATTGACAAGAACGTACTGTTTTTGTTGGTCTTTACGTTTGATCAGTATTTGTCGCTTGGGTTTGCGCTGTTTAGGCGTGGCCTTCTACTCCATGCATGTGGTTCTTGTCTTTACTTTGGTGCATGGATTCCAACTGTGTGGAAGCTTTTACAGTCTGAGCCATTGCCGTTTCAAAACAGGGTATGATCTTTTGTTTATTACTTTCTTTTATGGGTTTAATTTGGTTTTGGAGTGTACTTTGAGTTTTTTTTGGGGTTTTTGGGACATATTTATATGTCTTTGCTATTGGATCATTGTTGCATGTATGTGGTTCTTGTAGATACTTTGGTGCATGGTGTACACGTGTATGGAAGTTTGTTCAGTCTATGACATTGTTGTTGCTTAAAAGTGTTGTCGTTGGGTTTTAAAGGGGTGTTTTATTTGAGATTTGCCGTGAATTTTGGGTTATGCCTAATTTGTGTATTAGTGATGACTTATTGTTGATTAAATAGGCCTTTGTTCTGGGTATGTTTGAGGTATCCTTACCTCTTGGTGTGTATTAATTTAAGGTGTCTGTTGGGAATCCAATTTTTCCCACTTTTTTTCACGGAATAAATTAATTGGCGTTCCCAGAATAAATTAAATGGTGTTGCATGACAAGGGAAATTAAATTACATTGAGTTTATTAGATGAGAATGTGGCTATTTGTTCTTAAATAAAATAATGTAATGCCATGTCAAAAAAATAAAATTAGTAGTTATTTGTCTTGTGGGTATGATGCTGTTCATAAATAGTATGGGCAGTATATTTTGGTATCGGTATTTTGACAACTCATGGATAGTATGCAATGTTTGTCTTGGTCACAGTATTATTGTACAGCAAAAAGCAAGCAAACTGCAATAAAGTAGAATTTAATTATATAAATATACTGTATACTCTAAAAATAAATAGTCTATAAATAGATGTTGTTTTGTGGCAGTCTTTATGCAATTTAGTTTGAAAAGAATCATGCCTGCGTATTACTTTGCTAAGCCTTACACATGTGTTTTGGCAAACATGCCCTTTCACGAGCAAGGTGGTAACGCAGTATGTAAAAGTTTCAAAAGGGTTAAGACTGTTTTGGTTAGAATGGGGTATCCTGTATTTAAGGTTAAACTTGTTTGGGGTGTGGAAGGGTTTAGGAAAGCCATATTGGTGGAGTTTGGAACTCAGGAGTGGCATTGTCATTCTGCTTTCAAACTTGCGCATGTGTTTACGCTTCAGGGCCGTTCTCGTGAGGACTGGTTATTGCAGGATGTGGCTGATGGTAGTACCCCTTATGGTTGGGTCGGAATTAGTGATGACACATATTACTTTACAAAACCTGTAGACTGGGTTCAGGTTCCATTTGCTATTAGGTTTGAGGCAGCAGTGGATGCTAATGCAGAAGTTAATGATGTTTATGGTGCAGTGGTTGCAGTTATTCGCTCTATTTATCCTTGACTTACTGCTGTGCTAATACACCTATTTAAAAGGGGTTATTACTTCTGGTGTCATTGTTGTTGGTCTAATAATGTGTCTTATGTATGTGGATGTAGCTACTTCAACGTTGTTTAACTTTGTAAACTTCTGTCTATGAAATTCTAATATTGTATGTGGGTAACTAGAATGGCGTGAATGCCTGTTGGTATGATTAAGTAGTTTCTATGTATGTCTGTAGCATCTACCATTGTTGTTCTTTGTTATTGTATCTCTTTGTTTAGGCTTTGAAAGTGGCTATGTATTTCAACTGGTTTGGTACATATGGCCGTTTTAGGGTTATGTTTTAAGCTTTTAAGAAACTAATTTCTTAATGTCGTTTCTAATTGCCTTTGACGCTTTTGGAGTTATTGATCTGTGCACAATGGTGCTTGTGTTGGTTGACGACTGTTTGTTTGTTTAGTTAACAATTTTTATAGGATGCATCGTCAATGAAAATGTGTTCTTGCATTGAAATTTGCCAAATTGCGATTCTAGAATATATTGAAATAACCGAGTAATCGGGAGCATCTCAATTCACAAGGATGAGACATTTGCAGATGTTTATGGTAAATATGTAGGGTATCTGGGCTTCAAAGAGTGTTAATTTGAGTATTGGTCCCTCATGGATTAAGCATTGCGAACCACTTTGTTTCTATTCCTAAGATATATGGACTGTCGAAGGTGTTGACGATCTATTACTTATCAGGTGCCTAGAGTATAGATATAAGGTACCACTAATTTATTATTTAAAAAATTACAGTTTTCTACGGGTGTTTTTGGTTACTGCAAGATTAAACCATGCATGTAGTTAATTAAGTTTGTTTTATTATATATGTTTGCAGCCCGGCTACAACACGTGCCCAACTTTATGTTTACCAGTTGAACGTCTTATTGTTGCATTTTTCTAGCTTTATTACACTACAAGAGAACTTGCATTACCATATCTCTAAGTTACAGCTGTCATCAGAAGAGGAGGAAGAATCACACTCCCTTCGCCTTTGACCCCTTTATTGTTCATCAATTATCGTCTGAACATGATCAGTACAGATTTCCAACATTGTTATTGCATCTTGCTCTTCTTCTTGTCGCAACTATTTGACCTCCTCTAAAACAAATATCGACTACAACAAGCCAGTTTAGAGTCATTTGTAGCCTTTGAAATTGTATGATGACTTCATTACTGAGGTCTTGTAATTCTTGCCGTTTCCTGTTCAGAGCTTCTACAGTGATTGAAAAAAAAAGCATTACACATTCAAAACTCGGCTATTAGATATCATACTTATATTGATATATAGCTTACCGTCAGATACATAGATAGTTGTTATTGGTGGCGAGATCTGACTTCTATCTCCATGTATAAGATGTATGAGCCTACCTAATGTGGGATTCTCATTATTCAGTAGGTTCCAGATTGCAGCTTCAATCATGATGATATTTAGCCGCCTGAAAAGTTTTGGAGTTTCATGCACTATTGTATCAATCTTTGCTTGGATATGTCTGACTATGAAAGCGTTGGATGCCATTTCCCACAGGGTGAAGCACAATTATAATTCTTCTGGACAATACAATTGGAAACTATAGCAAAAAATGCAAAAAAGTTTATGTTTTGAGCTTCCAAGGAATGTGACACTCTACTTATAGGAGAGAGATTTAATGTGAAATTAAATTTTATGTTTTCGGCAAAACAACTTGCCAGTGTATTGGTACAAGGTTGTCGTCACATGTCTTTATTTTTGTTGTAATATATCTGGTGCTTTGTTGTTGTTTTACATATTTCGAAACTTGTTGTAATGGACAAAACAGCGCGGGGAGGTAAATTAGCATGTTTGTAACTTGCGACATTTGTCTCAAAGGGTAGTTTTGTTGAAAGCTGTATGCAATGAAGCCTTAATTTTGTAAATGGTGTTGTACTAGAAAATACTGCTTAGCTATTTTGTATTATCTATTTGAAACAATTATATAAATTCTCGCGTTGCAGTTACACATACATCTGAAACTGGTTTTACTTTTTCCACTGTAAATCAGGAATGAATCTCAGAATGTCAGTTACATTAACACACAATTAGTATCAAAGTGCTTCTTAATGGATAAACTTTTCCTGCTAAAAACCTACAAATATGATGCTTTCATTGATTAACTTTGTAGAAGACTGTTTAAATTTCAGCCAAATTATAGTCCATCTATGAGGGGATGTGGAAGTGGGGGCGGGGGGTTGAATTGATCTGCAGAATCAGTTTGTCATGAACAGTAGCAACCACTAATTCACATGGCAACCCACTAATTTGTGTCTTTTTTTCCACTTCCTTTATAGCTCTATATATATGTTCTATTTTTCATTGTCAGAGTAGCTAAGTATGTTAGTATAATAACATCTCCTCTGTTAGTTTATTAAACCTGAAGAATTTCTGCTGATATTTGGTAGCAATGGTTTCTTGCAGTTCAAAGGTAACCTTTTTGTTACAATATTGTACTTTTCTTTACAAATTACTTTTGTAAAGTCACATATTCGGTGCAAAATTGTCTGCTCAGCTGTAATTACTTATTAATTTCAGATGTATACAATGCAAGTTGTTGAAATTGTCATGTTCTTACTAAAATGTGTGCATGCATGCAGATGCAGTATAGATAATATTGAATTTGGAAGTTTGTGCCTAAGAGTCACTGTAGTCGCTTGCATGTTAGTTTCTGTGTAATTTGTATAGTTACTCCACTGAGGATGATGCGGGTCATGTTATATTGAAATATCTATTGCATGTTAAAAAAATATGTATGTACTCCTTTCTGGTAATTTAATTACAACTTGTGCTCCTATTGAAATTTTGCATGTCAAGAGTTTTAGTTAGTATAATATAGGTCTTCTAAAAGGCATAGTTATTGTATTATAAAGTTCCTGCTTCGCGGTAATACAACTTCGCATGCTAACAAGGGTAGTGCAAAGTCTGGAACTAATCAGACAACACAAATAATGATCCCTTTCCAGGCTTTGTTGCTGCAGATAATAGTACATACATATTTGATAACTAGTACATACACTTCCCTGCCCCGAAATATGATTTCGTAGATATTCAGAGAAACAACGCCTTTGTGTTAGTTTATACAGACAATGGGCCAGAAGCGTACACTTTTGTAGGTGGCCCTTCTGAAAGTTTAGAAAAATCCTGTCAAAGGGCTGCCCAACTTTCTGTTACTGAAATTATGGAAAGGTTCAATGTCTGGGTTGAGGATATTTCTATTTCTCGAGGCGAGAATTTGAAAGGTGTGCTGGTCTATATAAGTTAAAGCGTCAGGAGTTGCGTAATCTTGGCAAAGGACTTGTAGGGGCTCCACTAATTGAAAAGCTATCTAGGGGTGCGCCAATTGGTAGTGAACCAGTTATTGTGGATTACACAGCTATACTAAGGTTAATTATGAAATATGGTTGATATAAGAAAGGTAATATGCACGGTAACAAGCACAACATCCTTACCGAGTGCTGACTATATAAAGTTAGTCAACGGTCAAACCGTTTTTTTTAATGATGAATTGATATGAAGATAGCTTGTTTACATATATATCCCGTATAATTATCTCTCGAAGATTATTGAGAGCAAATAGAACTTGAAAAGACAAGAATCTAAGCCATAATGATCAAGAAGATAAAACAATTTGGGAAGTAGTGTCGAACCATTGATATTCCATTCCGTAAGCATGGAAAATAGATATGCCAGACCATCCATTTATGTACAGGCTGTGACAAAATAAGTGAACCCTTTGAACGGATGGTATATATAAAAATTTTTAAAAAGATACAAATATCGGTTGAAGTTAAAAGTGACACATCTTATAAATGAATTTTATACACTAGGGGAGGCGAATCATTTAAAAGGGCAGCGGTTATAAAATGAATTTTATACACTAGGGGATGTGAATCATTTAAACAGGTAGCAGTTGTTACTATACATATGTATAAGCCATCATTTCATCATAATCTTTTCATGGTTGAAGCTCACGGCACAAGGTTTCAGAGTAAATAACCTCGGATTAAAAACAGTATTGCTCAGAGCTATCGACTATCAATTTTCTCAATCAAGAGTGTCTAATATGACTATATGAGGTAGCAAACATGTCTATTACAGTTGTGTATTATCACGTTACAGTTGTGTATTATCAAAGGAAATGAATAAGCCATCATTTCATCATAATATTTCCATCCTAACGAAAGTGGCTGTGTTTTCATTTTGCTATCACTGAAATGATTAATAACTTTCTAGCTAAGTAAACTATTCTTGCGTCTTCATACTACATACCCACGAAGACAAGAAACTACGAACAACCTAACAAGGACAGACATAACCTACGAAGGAGAGACCTCATGTTGTTATGAACTTTAGCAAACTCCATTGAAATTCACTTCTAACTGGTTTTATAACAGTGAAAACATCGGGTTTTTTCAATGATGATAACTATATGATAAAACGATGACCACTTTTTGACATACAGAAATTGGACTTACCTTACGAACTCCGAAAAAATGACGTCTCCTCACTGTAATCTATCTGAACAATTGGCCTGCAAGATTAAGAACAAGGTTTTGCAGTATTATAGCCAAACCAGAGTGATAATGTCAAATAAATGCCACAAAAGGAAGAAAAAAAGGTGTTAAAGCATGTATATATATGCTGCAAGTATGTATCAGCATTAGTTTAATTTACACATTGATCCTAGCTAGGACATGAACTCCATGTGAACAATGCCAAGCAATCTATATATGCTCTATTCTCCAAATTATATTCAAGCTAGCTTGATTAATCAAGTCATTTCGGATATTTGCTTATCTAAGATGCTAATCTAAAGAAGCATTTGCAGGTAATCCAACTTGTACAACGACATATATGTATAAAAAAATTTGACTTTAATCTTAATTAACAGAATATGCATATGTAAATAATTTATTCGAAAATATGAGACATCTATGCAAGGATAGGTAATGAATATACACGGGTTGTGGGCGAGGACTGGTTAGACGGGTACAACCTCGTTCTGCCCATTTCTCAAACCACCCAGTCTCGGTGTAAAAAAAACAAGAATAAGAAGATAGTTGTCGTGTGTGAAATCAACAGTTGAAGTTTCAGTACTTTTGATTTATCTTAATTAACAATTGAAAACTCATATAAATAAAGCAATAAGCTATACAGATTACTTGAATTGTTATATGAATCTTAGCTTGGCGCCTGACCAATATGCTCTTCTATGAGACAACAATCACTCTCATATGCTCGCTTGACAAGTACACAGAACACCAGACACAGCACAAAAGACATGCTCAGTCCTATCAGTGTGGATTAAGGAAGCTAAATATTAAAAAGTGAATAAGATATGAACCTGATATAATGCACATCCAAACACCTAATATAATGCACATGCAGAAATGAAAAACATGGTTTTGGGATGTAGTTCAAACTAGAGTTACTAGTAAAATCACCCTTTATCTCAATTTATTTCAACTTCATGACCTAAAATCAACAATTATCGTTGCTCCCAGTACCAGTTCAGTTAATTATACAATTTTTGTTGGTAAATAAGTCCCACCAAATGAAATCACAAGTTAAAATCTATTTCAATTTCATAACAATAAAACAAAATCACAAGTCTAAACTCAAAAATCGGATTACCTGTGGAGTGTGAGATCAGTGGTGGGAGAGCAAGGTTGATTACAGCAGTAGCGGTCAGCGACGGAGGGCGGTGTAGCAGAGGTCCGGCTAGGACCCGTGTCTGGGCATCCGTGGTCTGGTCATACTGTTAACATAAATAAAATCAATTTTATCCCAATTATTTATGTAGATACCCAGTATCTGCTGAGACTCCAACAAACACCCGATGATTATCGGACTACAACATGTTTTGGGGTCGCAGCGTTTGATCGACAGTTTGTGTACAACTTTACGTCGGAAAACTTAAAAATATTTCGAAAACAAAACATTTCAAAACATTTCAAAAATACCTGGAGTGTTTAATGCACGACGACGGGGTCGCGATGACACTAACTAGAGTCAAAACCGACAACGGACCAAAAATCGACTCGAAAATTCAAATCCCGACTTCAACAACGAGTCAAACCGAGTCAACCACAAAAACAAAATATCTTCAAGCCTTCTATGCTAAGTATTCCCGGATTCATGAATGGTCAAGTACCTTAAATGTGACTACAAAACCTAGGATAGAACAAATCATGATTGCGTTTGTTGTGAAAGCGACAACACAACTCGAAGACCCGCGGCATGGCTCGCGCCTCTTTGAGCAGCCCAGTTGCCACGTCGCTCAAAACTCACACAACCACTTATTCTCCTATAAATACCCCTCAAATGCCACCCATTTGAGACTTACGCGAGTGTTCGCCCCCTCTTTTCTCCCTTAAAATTCTCGACTTAACTTCTAAAGTCACAATCCGACGCGTGTTTACGACCTACCGATCGTAAACACGAGCCTTACATATTCTTTGGTACCGTCATCGTGCATTAAATCACTTGTCCGACCACTTTGACCACTACACCATCACTAAACTTTTAAAACACTCTATTACTTACCAAAACGGTTTTAAACCGAGTTTTTTCCGATCAAACGAGTTGTTACACTTACGTCGGTCACTCGCCATAACCAAACATGTAAGTATGAGGGTGTAAAAATCCTCTTTTATTATGTTTTCATTCGTTTCATGACTTTAACATGCTAAAACATGCATAACATGAACCAAAACATGGAATAAACGAGCCAAAACTGATTTTTGGTCTGAGGTCGAAGCCCCTTAGGTCGCCAACAAGCTCGCGCCTAAATGGGGTGCTCAAACCAGAGATCAACCGTGTTTGTTCTCGTCATTTCCCTTAATCCATTTTTCATATTTGTAATCGGTTTTTACCATTTCAAGTATTTTCGAAACCTTTTTGTTTCATTTCACATGTTTTAACCATAAAGCATTTTTCACCCTTGGTTCTTCATACCATGACGGTTAAATCCGTGTTTCGGTGATAATATTTGGTTAATGACATTTAAAAGGTTTTTTAAAGCCTTTTATTTCATTTCTTTATATTTTCAAACAAACATATTAGTCACCAACACAAAGTCATCCTTGGTTATACATACCATGCCGCATTTTAACCCGGGTACGATGATGAGTACCGACTAATTACATTCAAAATGAACTTAAAACAATTAGTCCATAATCATTTTCAAAACTATTCATGTCAAGCTTGTCAAACCGAACCCGACACCGAATATTATCAAATAATGATGATTATTCGAGCCTAGTTCTTCAAATCGACAAATGCGGTCTAAACGACCCTTTCAAATCAAACCAGGTTCAAACACCCATTTTTAACACGTTTTATAACGTTTTTTAAATAGTCAGAACACGGCATACAACCGTTGGCTAACCTGCGCCTCAAGCAGGCCTTTTCTTTCTCACTTTCAAAACTAGAGGGAGGCCCCTTACACCGCCGGCTGGCTCACGCCTCTTATAGTCGTCTGGTACAGGGCCTGTTCCCTTCCAGCATTAGTCTAGGACGATCCCGACTCCGGTTAACCCGGATATCGGACGGATCAAATGACTATTCAATTATTCAAACCCATATTTGCAAAATTCCTTACTAAGACAAATGGATCATGTTATTTACCCTAAACCTAATTCGATAAATGGATGTTTAATTTCCGTCTTGCATGCAAATCAATCATTAATCCAACTCAACATCTTATACTTGATACTTGGATTTAATCAACCGATTTAGAAAGCTCTCACATGTTAGGTTTAAATCATTGGATACGCATTCATGCATTTAAACCGTTTTATCAACTTCTGCATTTAACCAACCAAGATCGATCAGTAGAGGCCGCTAAACGCGGGCGGGATTGGGTGTCTGATTAAAGGGCTTCCCAATACGTACCTTCACCTCTTACTCAGAAACTTTGGATAGTGGACGACTTTATCCAGGGCGTACGAGAGTCATTCTAGAGATAGGATGCTAAAGAGGGACGATTTCCTTATCTTTAGTACCTATGTCAAACGCTGCTTTGTGCTTCGATTTGACCGAGGTATAAAGTGGAATTCGAACAGGTTCCAGGCATCCCACAAATGCTCTATGGCGACTCCGAACATCTCTAATCGTTTCGAGACCCTTATCGAGACGAAACCGACCGATCTAAAACGATCCGGTCGAAGGCATCTTTACGCCGCGGAGCGTGGCTTTCAAAAAGACTGCTGTATGTCCACAGATCGGCTGGGCTTGCAGGTGGGCCATGTCCACAGATTGGCGACTCCGCTGGGGAAAACTAGGACACTTACGTCTTTGTGATCCCTAGATGGTGAGACTCGAACGAGGTCTTGGTTGGAATGCATTAATTGATATTACGGTCACGGTCGGGTTCCTTGTCCGGGCCCACAACCTAACCCTTTTCGACCAATTGGCTCGTCCCGTCGGCGTGAGTTTTCTCATCCCCGCGTTTCGAATCCCGATTGAGTCAAGCATACCATTGACGTTACATATTTCTGTTTCGTCAAAGAGCTCTCATCACTTTCGAGCACGAGGCTAGGGCACCCTCCTTACACATTTTGTTTGGATTGGTATCCCTCTCGCAAATCGGGGTTTGATTGCTTGGTGTGTAACCCACCCTTTTAAGCCAAAACCCGTGTCAGCATGATGCATAATATAATGAAACCGTGAGTGCTTATGTGCAACTTGATCATAAATCCTTCCGTGTCATTTCAAACTTTCGAAACACCTTTTTGCGCCGTTATAATGGCCATTTCAAACCTCGGTCTTTTGCGGACCGATGCACGCCTTTCTAGGCCGTCGTAATGACGATTTTTCAAACTCGGTTTTGTATAACCATTTCAACACGCCTTTCTAGGCCGTCGTAATGACGATTTTCAAACTCGGTTTTGTATAACCATTTCAACACGCCTTTCTAGGCTGTCATAATGACGATTTTCAAACCCGGTTTTGTATAACCATTTCAAATCACCTTTTTACACCGTTATAATCGCCGCGTCTAGACACGGATTTTAACCCGTTTCGCGTCGACAATGGCTCTTTCAAAACCCGAGAAAAGCACACACACCCTTTTCTCGAGACACTTTCGGGATCCCGAGGACCATGCACCGTCCCCGAGACCTCTTCAAACATTTCAAACTCGATTTTCAAAACATACAATTTTGAATTTCAAAACCGTCTTGGGAAACAATACACCGCTTTCCGAGCCGACTCAAACTCAAACCGTCTTTTGCAAATAAACTTAAGACAACCCTTTTCAACTGATCGACTTGCGGAGATCTCTATCTTCGGAAGCCGCCCATCAAAGCGACAAATGAATATTTTTGAAAATTTCTATTTTTGAAAACTTCAGTCCACCATTCCAATTCCGCCTCGTGTCTATCGAGTCAAAGCAAACGTACTTATGGGTCTTCACTTATGATTCGTCTCACCACGAGACCCGTCCAATGGCGTCACGCCGTCATGATTGGACTCGTGTCAAAGGTTTGGTCAAACACCGTCACATTATAAATCGAGTCAGCACCGAGGGACCACACACGGTCGCCCCGTCTTGTTGAGTTGGTCTTGGTCTCGTCCTCTTTATTGTCTGCGTTCAGTCTTGGAACCGTGTCGGATTGAGTTGTAATGTGAGCCGTTTTTCTGCCTCAGAGCCATGGCCCCGTCATCAACTTCGTCTGTCAACCACAACAACAATGATAACAACAGAGATGTCACAACAAATCAGCTAACCAGCCTGCTTACCGCTCTTAAGGTCACCCTGGATCGTGTCGAGACCCATATCGACGCCCTGGAGAACAAGGAAATTGGGGAACATAATACCCCACCTCTAACTGAGACTGAAAAGAGGCCGAAACTCTTGGAATAACAACTCCTAGCCCGGGGTAACAACATCGACCTTGAAAATAACCGAAGGTTCGAACCTGTTGGGGACTAGTTACCTGACAACTTCACCCTGACTGATGTGCCTAAGTTCAAGGGAGTGGAGGACCCACTCAACCACATCCGTGCTTTCAAAGACTACATGGCCATTAAGGGGGTCAAACATGAACTTTTTACAAGGATCTTCCCATCCTCTTTGGCGCCGTTTCCTCGCCAATGGTACTACTCCTTGGACCCGAAAAACCTTACCACCTGGGATGAGATCGCAGTTGAGTTTGCCAAACAGTATGCCGACAATGTCGTGATCCAGGCCAACACCCGTACTCTCGAGTGTTAATCCAAAACGACAAGGAAGGATTCACTGAGTTCCTAACCCGTTGGAGGAGGGTGAGTACTCAGTTGGTCAGTAAGCCGAGTGAGTCAACTCTGGTGGAAAAATTTGTCAACAACCTCCGCCCGGTTTATGCAAACCTACTGAGGTATCAGAATATCAAAACTTTTCAAGATCTGCAGATTCTGGGGACACGTATTGAGGACGACCTCCGAAAGGGTGTCTTAGCAAAGACCACTGGCAGGGGTTATCAATGATCCACCTCAACCGGATCTCGCCCTTACGGTCAGACAAACAAGATTGATGAGGTTAACCTCGTCGAACCATCTGCCAAGAAAATTGAACGCCCCCAGAGAGTGTTCACCAACATAGGGTCAACTTATGCAAGTGCCCTGAAAAGGCTCATGGACCAAGGGAAGCTACAACCGATCGGGCCCACCCCGGACCCGGCCGACGCCAAGAAATCCCGATTTTGGAACCCCAACGCCTACTACCAGTATCATCGAGCGAAAGGGCATGATACCAAAAATTGCTTCAAACTCAAGCACCTCATTCAAGACATGATTGAGAAGGGAGATTTTCCTATACCCCCACCAACTAAGCGAAACAACAAGACGAATCCTCTGGGAATTCACGCCATCTCTGACGATGAGCCGACCCTAGAGTGCTCTCATCTCATCTTGCCAATTGACGACGAGGTGAATGTTCTGGAAAAAGGATCCTTCAGACGGAGTGTTTGTGTTCAGTGCTGCCACTATGCTCACTATGTTTCAGCAAGTTGAGGAGGCCATTGCCAGCCTTTCTGAGAGAATCACCCGACTCGATGACGCCTACCGTCGGCTCATCTTCAATCCCCCGGCACCACGCCCGAGGGAGAATTCCCCAAGCATTAAAAACTACCCACCCCAAGATGGATTGCTCCCGCGACCATTCTGGCATAGACCCCACGAAAATCACCTTCAAAATAACCACCTTCACGAGAATTACCCTCAAAATAACTACCCTCAAAATAACTACCCTCACAAAAATTGCTCTCACAAAAATATCCCCCACAAGAACTACCCACCGAGGAATACCCCTCCAAGGTATCCTCGAGACCCTGAAATTAACGGCATATGGCGGGATGATGTTGAGGATGTTTATGTCATCCCGGGGAAGGAAAAGCGGATGAAGGAAATTGGACATCTCACCCGGTCCGGACGCCCCTATCAAAATCCGAGCAACCCAACGGTCGTTCCAACAACGAATGACCAAATCCTCCCAGAGGTGGACACTCAACCAAAGGCTCCCGAGAACTCAATCCCGAAACAGCTCCAGAAAGCAAAAGCCGAGATCTCAATTTGGCAGTTGATCGCAACGTCTTTTCAGCACCGACATGCCTTGCTGCAGACCTTGGGGAAATTAACCGTGCCCTTTACCTCATCCTCAGAAGAAATAGTGGCACACATGATGAGAGACGCCTCTGATCTGAGTAACCCGGTCGTCTTCTCCGACGAGGATATCCCCCTGTTCGGAGCCAATCATAACCTGGCCCTTTATATCACCGCACAATGCCTCCAGAAAAATATACCGATGGTCCTCATGGATGACGGCTCCGCTGTGAATGTCATTCCTCTCAAAACTGCCCACAGGCTAGGTATCAAGGAATCTGATTTAATCCCAACGAATCAAGGAGTACGCGCCTACGACGGCACTCGTCGCAAGGTCGCTGGGCTAGTCACTTTGACCGTCGCAACCGGGCCATTAGAAAGACAAACCAGTTTTCAAGTGGTCGACATCGACGCATCCTTCAACATACTCCTGGGACGTCACTAGATTCACGCCGTCAAAGCGGTCACCTCAACGCTCCACCAAAAGATCAGGGTCCCCTTCATCGGGAAAACAATCACGATCCCCGCTTCCCCAATCAAAGCAGTTATGAGAAGAGGGGTAGCCTCCCAAGCCATTGAGGAGGACGACAATGAAATGTGGAGTTTCCAGGTTGTAAACGCCATAAGTGATGAATTGGCAACCTCTGGTGGTGACCCGTTCACCAACCTCACGATCAACCGTATCATGATGCGTCAGGGTTATTTCCCGGGTTTGCCGCTCAATCCACTAAAGGACCCATTACCTCCTTTGAAACAGGCTAAGGTCCCCAACATTCCCTTTGGGATGGGATACGAACCTACTGATGAAGATATCCAGGAGATGAACCTCCTAGTCCGAAAACGCAAGAAGCACGGAGTCATCCTCCATCCGTACCACCTAACCCTCAACGGATACTTCGTCCGTGAGGGAGAGTCTGAACTCTACCACGGCTTTCTGGAGCCAATCTATGACTCTGTGGCCAGGGCTAGATACCCGGGAGTGGAAGTCTTCCAGGACTGCTACTTTATCTCCGACAACATCGAAGCTGCATCAACCGAGTCCAAACCGTCACCATGCCTCGACGGACAAGCTTTCACACTACTCTTTGGGGAAGATAAGGTCAAACGCCTCGACTATGAGGACATCATCAACATCGCCCTGAAAGACAATCATTTTGATCCAACTGCCTTGATCTCCGATACTGACCCGGAGAAAGCCACCCAGGGCTGGAGGAAGACCGTCAAGTGGACCGATTGCCAAGGCCGCATTCTCAATATCACAACTGGAGAAGGCCCTATGTTCAAGAAGGAAAGTGAAGAAGGATCTGAGTCTGAGTCAGAGTCAGAGTCAGAGTCTGTTATAACTCCTAACACTCCGGAAGTCCCAGTCAAGGTCCCCTTCCCACTATTTTATCACAAAGTCGTGGCTGATTCAGAGGCTGAGTCTACTAAGGTCACCCCCACTCCCATGAAAGGTGACAACTTGGAGCCTGTTCCAGGGGCCACATCTTCTGTCGTGTCACCTCTGACTGACCACGAGATGTCTGTCCTCTCCGAGCTTTTCGCTCGTGTCAACTTAATGAACGCTATGTTTGCTTATGACTCGTCTAAATTTAACTGCAATGCGATTTTGAATGATTATGAGGAATTTGACTTGAGTGACTACCCACCTCACTTAGCCAAAGAACTTGACAAACGGGAAACCAGAACCCCCATCATTGAGGAAACCGGGCCTATTAACGTAGGAACCGACAATACACCTCCAGAACTTAGGATAGGGACAACCCTGGACCCCTCGGAAAGACAACAGTTCATTGACCTCCTCCACGAATACAAGGACGTGTTACAGAGACATGTCTGGGATTGACAGAGAAATTGCAGAGCACTGGATACCCATCAAACCCGTGGCTAAACCTGTGAAACAGAAGCTACGCCGGATGCGTCCTGAGTGGGCCTTGAAAATCAAAGAAGAGGTGGACAAACTGTTCAAAGCCGGGTTCATCAAAGTATCTGAATACTCGGTTTGGGTGGCCAACATTGTGCCGGTACCAAAGAAAGACGGAAGAATTCGGGTCTGCGTCGACTTCAGAAATATAAACAAGGCGAGTCCAAAAGACGACTTCCTCTTGCCACATGTTGACATTCTGGTAGACAACACCGCCAAACATGCTGTCCTATCATTCATGGACGGGTATGCCGAGTACAACCAGATTTAAATGGCTGAGGAAGACATGCACAAGACTGCGTTCACTACACAGTGGGGTACATATTGCTACACGGTCATGCCTTTCGGCCTCATCAACGCCGGAGCAACCTATCAGAGAACCGCTACCACTCTCCTACATGATATGATGCACAAGGAGATAGAGGTATATGTCGATGACATGATTGTCAAATCAAAATAACGGGATGGCCACATCAGCGCCCTCCTGAAATTCTTCCCTCGTCTGCGGAAATATAACATGAGACTAAATCCTCAGAAGTGTGGATTCGGGGTCACCTCCGGAAAACTCATGGGACATGTCGTCAGCAAAAGAGGCATTGAGATTGATCCAACCAAAATCAAAGCCCTTCAACAAATGCCTCGGCCTAAGAACGAGAAGGAGATTCGGGGATTTCTCGGTAAGGTCCAGTACATCAGCCGGTTCATTGCCAAGCTCACTATGATCTCTGAACCGATATTCAAGAAACTTCGTGCATCCGATCACACCGATTGGGACGACGACTGTGAAAAAGCCTTCGACATAATAAAGGAAATCCTATCCAAACCTCCTGTCCTCGTGCCACCTCAACCGGGGATTCCTCTATCCCATGCACTCGATCATTCGACACGGCCATGGGAGCAATGCTAGCACAAACAGTTGGCAACGAGGAGCGAGCCATCTACTACATCAGCAAAAAGTTCATTGAGTACGAGACGAGGTATACCCAACTGGAAAAGACATGCCTTGCCCTAGTATGGTCAACAAAGAAGCTGCGGCATTACATGCTCAGCTACTCGGTCCGCATCTACTCCAAGATGTACCCGGTTAAATACATCTTCGAAAATCTCGTACTAAACGGAAGGCTGTCTAGGTGGACACTCATGCTGTCTGAATTCGATCTCAAGTTTGTACCCCTCAAAGTTATCAAGGGAAGAGCAGTCGCCGACTTCCTAGCAGAAAATCCCGTCAACGAGGATCCAATGACCGACACATGGTCACTTCCTGACGAAGACATCCTTTGTGCCGACTCCGACGCATGGGACCTATATTTTGATGGTGCATCTAATCTGAGAGGCTTCGGGGTAGGAATCCTTCTAATTTCACCAGAGGGAGAACATGTTCCGATCTCGATCAAGCTAGACTTCGCCGTCAACAACAATGCCACTGAATATGAAGCATGCCTCATCGGCCTACAAGCAGCCATCACACTTGGCATCAAGAGATTGAGGGTCCATGGCGATTCCTCACTCATCATCAATCAGGTATCCGGATTATGGAAAATCCGATCTGACAGCTTAGCTCCCTACAAAGCAAAGATCAATCAAGAGGCCGAGTTCTTCGACCAAGTCGACTACTTCCACTTGCCGCGAGAGAAAAATCAATTTGCTGATGCCCTGGCAAAGCTTGCCGCGCTCGTCAACATACCTGACGACATGACATCGATGCCCCTATGTGTCGAGAGGAGGAGCGAGCCATCTCATATTTGTGCCATTATCGACGACGAGGAAAGCCATGATGAACCTTGGTACCAAGCCATCCTCAATTACAAAACCAAAAACGAATTTCCTCCCAACTCTGATAAAAAAGGACAAAGAGCCATCCGTTTACTTGCATCACAATTCTTGATAAACCAAAATCAACTCTACAAAAGAACACCCCAAGGAATTCTCCTCCTTTGCATTGACTATCACAAAGCCAAAAAAGTCAAGGGAGAGGTCCACGACGGAGAATGTGGCCCTCACATGAGTGCAATGATGCTTACACGGAAAATCATGCGGCTAGGTTACTATTGGACAACCATGGAAGCCGATTGCCATAACTACGTCAAACATTGCCACAATTGCCAAATCTTCGCCAATATACAACATATACCACCATCCCTTTTATACACCATGACGTCACCCTGGCCTTTCTCAACCTGGGGCATCGACATTATCGGGAAAGTCAACCGGGTAGGCACCAAGGGGCATTGCTTCGTCCTCGTCGCCATTGACTACTTCACCAAATGGGTGGAAGCACAGTCATATGCAGTGTTGACTGCCAAACAAGTGGCCAAGTTCATTCAAAACAACATCATCTGCCGATATGGGGTACCCCATGAAATCATCAGCGATCAAGGCTCTCACTTCCGGGCGGAAACTCAAGCTTTGCTGGACAAATACAAGATCAAACGACATCGATCATCCCCCTACCGTCCCCAAACCAACGGAGCGGTGGAGGCAAATGAACAAAACTCTTGTTACCATTATCAAGAAAATGCAAGACAACTACCGCGATTGGCCGAGCAAACTCCCATTCGCACTCTGGGGATACCGAACCTCCATTCGAACACCGACAGGCGCCACACCCTTCTACCTAGCATACGGTATGGAGGCGGTTCAACCGGTAGAGTTAGAGGTCCCATCTCTACGCATCCTACTGGAGAGTCAAGTCCCTGAGGCGGAATGGACCCGTCGAAGGTACGAACAACTCACTCTTCTAGACGAACGGCGACTCAACGCCGTGCACAACGTCCAGCTATACCAACGACGTATACAACGGGCATTCAACAAGAAGGTTAAACCCAGAAACATCCAGGCGGGCGACTTGGTCCTCAAGTCAGTTCAAGCACCATTACCCGTCGATCCGAGGGGAAAATTCAAACCCAACTAGGCCGGGCCATACCTGGTCAAGAAAATACTTTCGGGGGGAGCAGTCAGACTGAGTGACCTAGATGGGGAGGACTTTACAAACCCGACCAACCTAGAGCAACTCAAAAAATACTACCCTTGAGCCCTATCAACCAACAACCTAGCCTAGTTTTTGCAACTAGCAACCACCTCAAACCTTTTCAAGTCAAGTTCCTCAATATGTTCTGATTTGAAATTGCATGTTTTAATCGAGTCTAAGCTGCGGCACCTTGTCCGTTTCGAATGTCCTTTGATCCGTCAAAGGCAACGTCCATTTGCACTACAAAAACAAACCCCCTGAACTACGAGCATGGTTCGATTTCACCTCTTCAGGTGAATACGTAGGCAGTCCCTCTTATGCCTGAGGGATACAACCACAAAAACCAATTCAAATTCAAATTCAACAAAACATTTCGAACTACGATCATGGTTTGATTTCACCTCTTCAGGTGGATACGTAGGCAGTCCTTTCTTACACAAGAAGGATACAACCATCCCCACAATAAAACATTACCCACATACAAAAAAACATCCCCATCAAAAAAGAAGGAAGGGAAAACCATTCCCTTTCCCACAAAATACAAAAATGAGCCTTTCTCCCTTTCCACAAAATACCACTTTCCCAAGTGCAATTGTTTAGGACGATTCAAATCGAGTTGCCTTCACAAAACGGATGGAAGAAACAAGCGTTCACAACTTTTCGACACGAGCAATCCTCTTATTTAATTAATAATGGGAGGGATTACAATTTCAACAACAAATAAAGCTCGATGAGTCTGCAACTTGTCAAAGCTAAGGTGTCAACTAACACACCTCAAAACTAGCACAAAACACACAATAACTAGCTAGTACAACATAATACAAACTCACAACAATAATATAACATAATAATAAAGTGGGTAATGGAGGTCTTCACTCTTCCATTCTACCCTAGCCTTTTCCTTCGGGGTACATCTTCCCCTTGTTCTTCTTGTTGGCCCGCCTAGCATGGACTTCCTCCTCGGAACGGATCTAAGACGGCAACGGCCTTCGGTCTAGCACAAGACCCTATATTCGACCCAAGACGAGCCAATGCACGACTCGCCATATTCTTGGGGCCGGAACTCCTCCTCTTAGGTGGTCTCATCACATCGGGGGTAGCTCCATCAACATATTCCTCAAAGAAGGCACGGTTGGCCTTGCCAACCACTCGGTACTTCAAGTCGACAACCTCGTCCTTACGGAATTTGGGTCTTTCTTCCAAGGACGGAGCACGTGACCACTTGACATAAGCGGGAGTCACCCATGTCGTGGCAACGGGGTTTGGCACCTCCCAAAGTGGCCGAGTGGCCCACCACCTTTCGAAGAATTCCACAAGCTCGGAGTTCTGGAAAACATTCTGTTGGACAAGAGTATCTTGAGCGGGCACCTTTTGTTGACGCCCCATTTTCCTCATGAGTCTTTCGGGATAAATGAAGGAAACAACCTTCAAACCCACCACCATCAAAGAACGAGGACTAGCACCCGAAGCGGGCAACCCCGTGAAGGACCTCAAGTGCCACCACGGCACCACCCAACGGATATGAGGACCACCCTCCTCCGCCAATCTTGCGGCCCAATAGGCCTCGGTGGAAGCAAAACTATCCGGGTACAACTTCTTCCTCATGGAAAGGTGACGGAAGGAGTAAGAAGAAGGATTAACCGGAGGCTCTACATACCTTATCCTCTCCAATAGCCACACTTGGAGGATCCTTGGCGATCCAAAAGAGGGAGTTTCTCCACAAGAGCCTTCCTTGTCCAAAGCTTGGATAATCTCTCCAAGCACCAACCATGATAGATCTCTAGCATGCTCCATTTGCTCAATCACATGGATGAGGGTCATGCTACCATGACATCTTAGCCCCTCCTTCTTCAAGACATCAACAAAGAGGTACACATGGACAAGGCAAAATGGAAGAGCCCTTCTCCTAGCCACCTCCGAGACATTAGCATCTAACCGATTCGAGAAGATATTGATAAGAGCCAACATATCTACACCATGTGGAGCAAGAAGGAAGTTGACTTGGCTTGTTGATAAGCCCAACATGGAACGGAATCTCTCCTTGTAGCACAACCGAGTCGGAGGAAGCACCGGAGCACAACCCGGCCACCCACCAATGACTCCAACTTCTTCGGCAAGAGGACAAATCTCACCTTTCGGGAAGACGAAAACATGATGTTTCGAATCCCAAAACCGAGAGCATGCTTCAAGAAAC
This sequence comes from Silene latifolia, assembly GCF_048544455.1. Classification (NCBI taxonomy): domain Eukaryota; kingdom Viridiplantae; phylum Streptophyta; class Magnoliopsida; order Caryophyllales; family Caryophyllaceae; genus Silene; species Silene latifolia. The sequence continues at coordinate 399,720,008 of NC_133538.1, forward strand.
GGAGGTTGCACCTTGACTTGACGAAGCACCAACAATTGACCAACTCCCATGAAATCGAGTTGATACTTCTCGGGAGGCGACAAATCCCGGCACCATTGTCGCAATGTGTTCTCAAAAGCATCCATGAAATATTTTTGGGGAAGAAGAAGAGGTTTCGTAGAGATGTTTTTTGTGTTTCGGATGATGAAACGATGAAGCGCAAACGTCCCTATTTATACAAAACGATCAGCGCATTTTTTCAGAAAAAGAGGAGAGCCGGCTTCCATCGCCGAGCAGCTCGCGCCTCTTTGAGGCCTCTCCAGGATTCCCGCTGTTGACTTGTCTCTTTCTTCACACTCACATTTCCTTGTTTTCGCGTTTGACGAAATCCGACACGGTTTCCATGACGCAGCTTTAAACATACAGATTTTTCTTTCTTTTTTTAGGGGGAAAGGGCTAGTCGCCTCGATCCGCGATGGATCATTTCCATGTCAGTCGAAATTCCGGAAATTTTTTCGCTTTTTTGCAATTTTCCATCAAAAAAATCAAAATCGAAAATTGATAACACGACATCAATTTTCCTCATAAATTCAAGTACTCACAAATTCGAGTCTTGACATCAAAACCCAAATATACTCGCAAAAATCCTTTTCTAAAATTCTTTCCTGACGGTTTGAGTTTTATATTTTTCGAGTCAATTTTCAAAAAATTTCGATGCAATTTAATTCACGACACGAGTTAATTGCTCAAATTTTCAAATCAATTCCTTTTGAATTCCAAACTCGACGATTTGTCACGGAATCTTTAAAATTCATTTCAAAATTTCAAATTTTAACTTCAAGTCATCTTGGTTAATTTTTGTTTTTTTCAATCAAATGCTTTTACGTGTTTACGTTTATGCGTATATGCTATCAATTGCCTGTTTTCTACACTAACGATGCAGGAACTGGTGCAAACATCAAAAGGAGAATCAACAGCCAACAAGCGCTCCTCCGAAACACAACACAAAAAGCCAAAAATCACGAAACAAACCACAATCCAAAAACACGTACATACAAACCGCCTTACGTAAAATACATCAACAAACGTCTATCATACAGACACTGGCCTAAAACAAACGTCTATCATCATACACATCGGCCTAAAACAAACGTCTATCATCATACGACAATCGGCCTAAAACAAATGTCTATCATACAGACACTAGCCTAAAACAAACGTTTATCATACAGACACTGGCCTAAGACAACGAACTGGGGGCTATCCGCCACCTACCGAACTAAGCACTCTCTATCCTCTCAAACAGAAAAGAAAGAGAGCAACATGGGAAACGGAGGAGCAACAGCGAAAGCAGAGGAGGTTACTATGACGATAACCCTACGCTCCTGCTCCATGACAAAAAAGAAGACAATGCCTGGCAGATTTTGGATGATGAGGAGGCCAAGAACCATGATGCGATGCACCACTTCGGTGTTGACCCCCAATCATCAGCCATCCTGCCCATGAGCCACGACGAAAAGGACAAATCGGCCATATTAGCCGCCTATCCGGATCTCTGCAGACAACGACCAACGATCGATACCCGATCATTGGCCGGACAAAGGCCACCAGGGAGAAACACAACCAAGCCTGTAACAAAAAACAGTCGACTCTCCCCCTCCAGGATCGACTTCCTCCTCCAAAGCCTCGACAACGGACCCCATCGGTCCCAGACGATACCCTGCGATTAAAAAAAAAAAAAAAAAAAACAACAAGAAAACGTCAGCTGAAATTTCGGCATTACGACGGCATGAAATGGATAAATCCAAAAACAAAAATAACAACCTGCAATGCAAAAGCAAGGGCAATCCCGCCCAAAATCCAACCAAACAAAACGGTTCACAAAAAAAACACACAAAAACGACTCGCCCCTCTTTTCAAGCAAAAGACGAGTCAAAACCACAAAAACGGCATTTCAAGACCATACAAGGTCTGCCAATAACCCAAAATACATTCCCGACACAATGGGGATTTTTCTGCGGCTCAAAAAAGAAATTCATACGCTAATTTGAGCCCGAGCCGGTCAAAAATTCAAAAACGACCGCAAAACGGCAAACGTGATTTTATCACGCTTCAACACGAACTAAATTACCAATAGGGTCCATTTCAAGGAAAACTGACTCAATTCAAGCCCAGACAGGCGCTTATTTGGTCAGACGTAAGACCGTCGCAAAAGGCAAAAATTCAATTTTGCCCACAAACATCCAACAAAGGTCCTTAAATGGCAAATACGGTTTTTCCAAACTACAATGCAACCTAGTGGGACCCACTACCCAAGAAAATAAACTTGGCATTGTGAATTAAGACGGCTTCTTGCCTCAATCACGTTTTTCGAGCCTAGGGAGCGGGAACGGGGACCAAAATGCAAACCAAAAGCACCCCTATACTCCTAAACAGGTTTCTAACCTAATGCAAACATCAATTTCACTCGAAATTGGCTCAATCAAAATCGCCTAATTCGATTTTTTAGGGCAAAATTTGCCCTAATTCGACTAAGCTAACAATCAAAAAATTTGAAAGGATTCAAGAGGAAATACTTACCTTGAGATGACATTTGTTGACAATGGCACAAGTGGAAGCAAGCTTGAAGGTCCTTTAATGGCGATTTTGGCGAGTTTTCGAGGTTGAAGATGAATAATCATCCGCAGCTCAACCTCGCGTCTTTTTAACAAGAAATAGGGAAGCCGGCTTGCATCGCCAGGTGGCTCGCGCCTAAACCAGGCCTCCCCTTTTCTTTTTCAGCGAAATTTGGGCTTTGGCCCAATTTCCCATGACAAACTTCAAAATTTTCGTTGACAATATTGAATATTATAATTTCCTCGAAAACCAAACAAAACCAAATAGTGAAAATTTAAATTCGCTATTTTCAAAAAACTTCAAGCAAAACGGCGATCAAAACCGCCAACTTCAAAAAATAATGGCGAAAATTCAAAAACCGCTATTTCAAGCAACGGCGACACATAAACAGTCACTTCAATCAATAGTGAAGATTCCAAATTCACTGTTTCTTTCAAAATGTCAACGACGGCACATAAACCGTCACTTCAATCGATAGTGAAGATTCCAAATTCACTGTTTCTTTCAAAATGTCAACGGCGGCACATAAACCGTCACTTCAATCGATAGTGCAGATTCCAATTTCACTGTTTCTTTCAAAATATCAACGGCGACACATAAACCGTCACTTCAATTAATAGTGAAGATTCCAAATTCACTATTCCTTCAAATACCAGCAGGGGGCTTCCTCGCGAAACCCACTCATTCCAAAAAAAGTGATAGTGAGAACCACTACTCACTATTTCCACAGCGGCATCACGAGTTCACTACTTTCAAAACAAACCCCTTCGACGCGGCTACCCCCATGGTCCATTAACCCGACCATATCATTTGGCTGGCGAGCCTTACAACGCATCGCGGCTGGCGAGCCTTACAATGAACCACGGCTGGCGAGCCTTACAACGCGTCGCGGCTGGCGAGCCCTCCTCACATACGCACCATGGCTGGTGAGCCTTACAACGCACCACGGCTGGCGAGCCTTACAACGCATCGCGGCTGGCGAGCCTTATAACACACCACGGCTGGCGAGCCTTACAACGCACCACGGCTGGCGAGCCTTACAACACATCGCGGCTGGAGAGCCCTCCTCACATACGCACCACGGCTGACGAGCCTTACAACGCACCATGGCTGGCGAGCCTTTGTCCGCACTCTTTCAAGGATACATCCCGAAGATGCCTCGGGTACATTTCCTTACCTTTTCAAGGACACATCCCGAAGATGCCTCGGGTACATTTCCTTGTCTCGGCTGGCGAGCTTTACAACGCACCGCGGCTGGCGAGCCCTCCTCACGTACGCACCGCAGCTGGCGAGCATTTATCCGCAACCATGCAAGGACATATCCGAAGATGCCTCAGGTATGACTCCTTCTTATGGCTGGCGAGCCTTCGTACGTAGTCTAATGGACTTTAAACGACCCGAACAGGAAGTTGACAGACTCTAAACCGTTCCCGATGACAGGTCCTTGACTCGTACCCTCGAGTCCCCTCGGCGTCGGCCTTCCCGACGGCAGGTCCTTGGCCAGAATCCTTTCGAGCCGCCTCGACGTCGCTTGGGTCTTCAGGTTGTAATCTTCGATTGACTTGGGGACTTTACTTTGACTTTCGCCCTGTCCAAGCCTCAGTCAAAGTGGGGACTCTGTAGATACCCAGTATCTGCTGAGACTCCAACAAACACCCGATGATTATCGGACTACAACATGTTTTGGGGTCGCAACGTTTGATCGACAGTTTGTGTACAACTTTATGTCGGAAAACTTAAAACGATTTCGAAAACAAAAAAATTCAAAAATACCTGGAGTGTTTAATGCACGACGACGGGGTCGCAATGACACTAACTATAGTCAAAACCGACACCGGACCAAAAACCGACTCGAAAATTCAAATCCCGACTCCAACAACGAGTCAAACCGAGTCAACCCCAAACACAAAATATCTTCAAGCCTTCTATGCTAAGTTTCCCCGGATTCAAGAATGGTCAAGTACCAAACATGTGACTACAAAACCTAGGATAGAACAAATCATGATTGCGTTTGTTGTGAAAGAGACAACACAACTCAAAGACCCGCGGCATGCCTCGCGCCTCTTTGAGCAGCCAAGATGGCCACGTCGCTCAAAACTCACACAACCACTCATTCTCCTATAAATACCCCTCAAATTCCACCCATTTGAGACTTACGCGAGTGTCCGCCCCCTCTTTTCTCCCTTAAAATTCTCGACTCGACTTCTAAAGTCACAATCCGACGCGTGTTTACGACCTACCGATCGTAAACACAAGACTTACACCATGTTTGGTACCGTCATCGTGCATTAAATCACTTGTCCGATCACTTTGACCACTACACCATCACTAAACTTTTAAAACACTCTTTTACTTACCAAAACGGTTTTAAACCGAGTTTTTTCCGATCAAACGAGTTGTTACACTTACGTCGTCACTCGCCATAACCAAACATGTAAGTATGAGGGTGTAAAAATCCTCTTTTATTATGTTTTCATTTGTTTCATGACTTTAACATGCTAAAACATGCATAACATGAACCAAAACATGGAATAAACGAGCCAAAACTAATTTTTGGTCTAAGGCAGAAGCCCCTTAGGTCGCCAACAGGCTCGCGCCTAAATGGGGTGATCAGACTAGAGATCAACCGTGTTTGTTCTCGTCATTTCCCTTAATCCATTTTTCATATTTGTAATCGGTTTTTACCATTTCAAGTATTTTCGAAACCTTTTTGTTTCATTTCACATGTTTTAACCATAAAGCATTTTTCACCCTTGGTTCTTCATACCATGACGGTTAAATCCGTGTTTCGGTGAAAATATTTGGTTAATGACATTTAAAAGGTATTTTAAAGCCTTTTATTTCATTTCTTTATATTTTCAAACAAACATATTAGTCACCAACACAAAGTCATCCTTGGTTATGCATACCATGCCGGATTTTAACCCGGGTACGATGATGAGTACCGACTAATTACATTCAAAATGGACTTAAAATAATTAGTCCATAATAATTTTCAAAACTATTCATGTCAAGCTTGTCAAACCGAACCCGACACCGAATATTATAAAATAATGATGATTATTCGAGTCTAGTTCTTCAAATCGACAAATGAGGTCTAAACGACCCTTTCAAATCAAACCGGGTTCAAATATCCATTTTTAACACGTTATATAACATTTTCTAAATAGTCAGAACACGGCATACAACCGTTGGCTAACCCGCGCCTCAAGCAGGCCTTTTCTTTCTCCATTTCAAAACCATAGGGAGGCCCCTTACACCGCCGGCTGGCTCGCGCCTCTTATAGCCGTCTGGTACAGGGCCTGTTCCCTTCCAGCATTAGTCTAGGACGATCCAGACTCCGGTTAACCCGGATATAGGACGAATCAGATGACTATTCAATTATTCAAAACCATATTTGCAAAATGCCTTACTAAGACAAATGGATCATGTTATGCACCCTAAACCTAATTCGGTAAATGGATGTTTAATTTCCGTCTTGCATGCAAATCAATCATTAATCCAACTCGACATCTTATACTTGATACGTGGATTAAATCAACCGACTTAGAAAGTTCTCACATGTTAGGTTTAAATCATTGGATGCGCATTCATGCATTTAAACCGTTTTATCAACTTCTTCATTCAACCAACCAAGATCGATCAGTAGAGGCCGCTAAACGCGGGCGGGATTGGGTGTCTGATTAAAGGGCTTCCCAATACGTACCTTCACCTCTTACTCAGAAACTTTGGATAGTGGACGACCTTATCCAGGGCGTACGAGAGTCATTCTAGAGATAGGATGCTAAAGAGGGACGATTTCCTTTTCTTTAGTACCTATGTCAAACGTTGCTTTGTGCTTCGATTTGACCGAGGTATAAAGTGGAATTCGAACGGGTTCCAGGCATCCCACAAATGCTTGATGGCGACCCCGAACATCTCTAATCGTTTCGAGACCCTAACCGAGACGAAACCGACCGATCTAAAACGATCCGGTCGAAGGCATCTTTACGCCGCCGAGCGTGGCTTTCAAAAAGACCGCTGTATGTCCACAAATCGGCTGGGCTTGGAGGTGGGCCATTTCCACAATTTACAAAAAACAATACCCTAGATCGGATGTTGTACCTAAAGGCGCTGGATCGAGGGAGAGCATTGAGTGCCATGGGAAAGCATTGGCAGTAACGAAGGAGAACAGTGAGGCTATCGAAGGAGTCGGGTGAGCGTCGTGGCTATGGGAGGTGGAGAACGATGGTGATGAGTGAAGATCAGATGACGAAGAGTAGAAGACGAAGTAAATAAGTATAGGTAAATCAGGAAACTCAATCACAGAATTCTAAAAGGTTTTTTAGTTTTTTTTTTAATTTTGCTATTAGGTCGGTTATAGTTAAAAACTGACACAAAAACATATAATGGCGGTTTTCTAGCCAAAAAAATTGTCACTTTATATTAACTTTTAGCGTCATTTATAACGTCGGTTGTTAATAGAACCGCCACAATTGATCTATAGTGGCGTTTCTTATTTGGAACCGCCATAAAAAGCTTCTCTTATCACGTCAGTTCTTACTTAAACCGCCACAATAGATCCCCTACATTCATGAAAATTTCGTTCCCGCCAATTTATTGGACTTTTCACGTCGTTTCTATTAGAACCGCCACGATAACCGCGTCGTAATAGGGGTTTTTTCTACTAGTGGTTTTATATTACAAGATAGAATTTGAATATATTTGAGTTTCATCTCAATACAATAACACGATGTATTGTTTGAGATGCTTAGATGTATTGATGAAGATTCATAGTTTGTTTGAGAAACTTAAGTGTAATGTGATGGAGACAAAATAGTTATATAATGAAAGCAAGCCATTTTTTTAAAAGTTGTTATATTGAAAAGACCACTTATTCAATTAAACAAGATGAAAACAAACAATCGATAGAAAGTTGACTATATTTGAGTTTCATGTCCATACAATAACATGAGTTATTCATTACAATATCTGAGTTTTTACATTACAATAACCGCAAATACTAGTGTTTTACATTACAAAAACTGAGTTTCAACATTACAATAACTGAGTTTCTACATTACAATAACCGAGTTTCTACATTACAATAACTGTAAATATCAGAGAACATTGTTCTCAATAAACAACTGAGTTAACTATTAAATGACCAAGTATATACATCAATTATTCCAGTGAACGTCTAATGTCCGTGTTCATCGTGATTCAACCTGTAAATCACCAAAAATAATGAATTATTTCATTGAATATAGTATATAAATCCAAGAAGTAACTCGAAGATACAATAATCGTGTTTTAATAATACAATAACTGAGTTAAAGTAATACAATAATCGAGATGTAATATTACATCAACTGCATTCTCTAAGAACATCATATAGAATAACTCTGTAAATATATTACAACAACTGGATTATAAAATAACTATAACTGACTTTAAACAACTAACGAGTGAACAAAAAATTTGAATATTTTAGTGTTTTACAATAACACAATTTATTCATTATAATAATTGAGGTTCTACATTAAAATAACTACAAATACCATATTTCTATAGTACAATATCTTAGTTTCTACATTACAATAATTACAAATATCAGAGTTTCTACATTACAATAACTGAGTTTGTACATTACAATAACCGAGTTTCTACATTACAATAACTGAGTTTCTGAATTTGAATAACTATTAAATAACCACGTTTCTTCATTAAAATAACTGAGTTTCTAAATTCAACTAGACATTTTAACAAACAATTGGTGTGCTAATCTAGATTACAAAAAAAATTTCGGGATTATGATAATAAATCAACAATAAAATGTCAACGGTATGTTAAACAAGCATATTAACGAAGTAGAATCAGAACACAGTTATTTTATTGCAATAGCTACGTAAATCAAAGAAGTTATACGATTATTAGCTATGAAATTGTAAGTGATATTCATACCTTGATTTTCCAGTTTTTTTGATTGATGATTATGATAATAAATCATCAATCAATTGATCGTTTTAATTAAATAATCAAAATTATGAATGAATTTCCTGTAATCGTATGGAGTTACAAAAGAACAGAGAAGAATTTGATGAATTTGACGATGAATTTGGAAGATTTCGGACGATTTTGACCGATTTTTTTTAAAATTGTGAATGAGTTTAGTGTAATTGACTGGAATTACAAAAAAATTTGGGAAGAACTGATGAAACTGTTGATGAATTTGGACGATTTTGTTTGATTTTTTAACCTTTTTTATTTGTTACGAAAAAAAAGCAATTGGTTTGTAAAGAGAGAGAAAGTAGGGATTGGTAGAGAAAGAGTGTACAGGGATTGTTTGTGTGACGTATGATTGTGAGCAATTAATTTTGTTAGATCAATTGTTTATATACGCGGGGGTAACTCACGAAAAGTGGCAAACTCACCGTATCTTAATATATATATATATATATATATATATATATATATATATATATATATATATATATAGGAATGAGATCATGTGAGTATGACTTATATATTTGAGGATTGAGGATTAATACTATCATAGTTATTTACGGCGGAAACAAATAAGGGCAAATTTGTAATTTTATGCGCCACTATATAAACGTGTTTTCCCAGCCAAAACCGTTATTTCCTCATTAATTTGCTTCTCCCTCTAACTTCTCTCTACTGTAGCTTTGTTTCTCCATTGTTGAGGTCGGGCACCCTAGAATTTAGACGTGATCTCAGTTTTTCCTTCTCATTCTTCTCAATTATCATACTATTCCAATTAATTCGTGTGCTCTGGTACGTTCTTCTTCTCTTTAATTTGTAATTTCATCTTTAAATCACATATTTTCCGTTTTTCGTCCCTATGTTTCGAATTCGTTGTTATCTTACTCCGTTTCTTCTGCTTTCGTTTCTATACTTTCACTTTCTTCTTGATATATTTGTTATTTTCACTTAAATTTTGTGTTTCCCAAAATTTGATACGTTTTTGTTTGATTTTTAGGTTTTCTGCTCTAATCTCCGTGTATTCAATCATCATTGCGATGTTTGGTACGTTATTGTTCTTAATTTCAGCGTTTTTTTCTCATTATTTAGTACTTTCAGCTTTCAATCACATGTTCTTTAATTTTTTGCTAAATATTCTCAATTACTAGTCGTCTTTATTATTCTTATAATTATTACTTAAAAATATTTTATGTGCATTTACATTCTTATTTCAAGTGATCCGTTTTAGTTTGATTTAATTAAGTTGTCATATTCATATTATTCCAAAATATGCTTGTTGTGATATGGATTGTCTAATTTAGTAAAAGCTGATGGGTGTCATATGCATGTAGCTTCATTTTGTGCCTTACAGCAAGTGTGTTTTTGTTTTACACAATATGTGATATTGTTTTCCAGAATTCTTGATATTGTTTATGGGGGTATGTAACATTGTTCAGTCACTTGTGTGATATTGTTTTTCAACACCATATGTGATATTGTTTACAAAATATGTGATATTGTTTTCTTGAATTTGTGATATTGTTCAGACACCTGTGTGATATTGATTTCTTTCATATCTCTTAAACTTTTTCTTGTTTGTTTACATTGTACTTTTCTTGCCAAATCCTACAAATATTGTTACTTCTTCTTCCAATAATGATATTCATGTGTCTGCAATTATCTCTAAGGATAGTAACGATATTCTTGAGTCTTCAATTACTTCTAGTGTACACATTGAACCAGCTGATGCATCTAGCTCTACTCCACATGTTGAACAACATTCTGTTCCTTCTCGTGTGCATCAACTACTTTTGGACTCCACACCTGGTGCTAGTGAATTGTGGACAAGGAAAGTTGCAGTTGAGTTTCAACCTCATATTGGACAGTTTTTTGGGACGTTTGAAGAAGGTATTAGTTTTTATGGTGTGTATGCAGAAGCATGTGGTTTTGAACCTAGGAAGTCTTCCCAAAAAAGGTATGTTTCTGGTGATGTCCAGTATAAATTTGTTGTTTGTAACCGTGAAGGTTTTAGAGATCGTAAGAGGAAGGCTATTGTTTTAGATAGTGGAGAGGAGCAGGCAACTCCCAAGCCATTTGATATTAGCAACACTAAACTAACTAGGATTGGTTGTACTACTATGATTGAGTTTCGCTATAATGGGGATATGCATGTTGTTTTCCAGTTTCGTGAGTGGCATAATCACCGTCTTTGTTCACTTAGAAATCAACAATTTAAAAAAAAAACACAGTCATCTCCATCTTTACCATAAAAAGTCAATTATTGATCATTCAAGGGTTAATCAAGGCCCAACAATGACATTTAGAAATGTCAAGGAATATGTAGATGGCTATGAGAATGTTGGAGCTCAACTTGTTGATTTTAAGAATTTTGGAAGGGATATCAAATGTTTCATAGGAGACCGGGATGCTCAACTGTTTGTTAACCATTTTGAGGATAAACGTGATACCAATGAAGGTTTTTACTTTGCTTATGAGGTGGATTCTGGGAAATGTTTGGTTCGTGCGTTTTGGTGTGATGCAGAGTCTGGTAGAAACTATGCTTTGTTTGGTGATTACATCACTTATGATCCAACTTACAGTACAAATAAGTATTGTATGGTTTTTACTCCTTTTACTGGTGTAGACCACCACAAAAGGTCAGTTACTTTTGCTGCTGCCTTGCTATTTCATGAGGATGAAGATTCGTTCAAGTGGGTGTTTGAGAAGTTCCTAGATGCTATGGGTCAGCGAGAGCCACACTGTATAATAACTGATCAATGTGCAGGGATAAAGACGGGTATGCGTGCTATCTTCAAACATGCTAGGCGCAGATTTTGCATGTGGCATATCATGCAAAAGCTGACTGATAAGGTTGGGCCTGCAATCTCGAATGAGACTGATTTTGTCAGCCGTTTGAATGCTATTATTTGGGATGCTGAGTTAGAACTTTCTGAATTTGAAGAAAAGTGGTCTCAGTTAGTTAATGAACATAATCTTGAAGGTAATTCCTGGTTGTCAACAATGTTTAGAAAAAGGAGAAAGCTGATCCCAACCTTTTTTCGTGATTTTCCTATGGGTTGTCTACTAAGAACAACTCAACGATCTGAGAGTCAGAATAATTTTTCAAGCATTTTGAAAATGCACATGGTACACTTGTTGAATTCTGGATGAGGTTTCAAAGCGCCATTGATGTCCAGCGCCATACTCAAAAGCAACTTGATAGAGACGATGATTGTATTCTTCCACAATTATCAACTTCTCTTAAGTTGAGCTTCCAAGGTTTATACAAATTCTTCTTTCGCAGATTTTCAACTAGAAGCTACAGCTTCTATTTGTTCCCTTAGTCTTGGTGGCTTCACCCCACCTGTCAACGGTATATAGGTAATTGTTGTAGCTGATGCTAGAACGCAGAAGACCTATCAAGTCGTCTACAATTCTATAACCAACGATGATGAATGTTCTTGCAAGTTGTTCTATAGGAAGGGTATTATTTGTAGACACATTATCTGGGTTTACTCTGGGAAACAAGTTCACACTTTGCCTGATAAGTACATCCTTATGCGGTGGACCAAGAATGCACACAAGATCCCTCTTTATGGTCTACATGGTGAGTTAATGGATGACTTTGATGCCACTGATTTACGAAAGCTGGAGATGTGCAAGTTATGGTTAGAGTTTTACGTGACTAACAGTGTGCTCAAGAATGTGCCTACCAATGACATCACTGATCTTGTTGACACACTGAAGCAATTTAGGGTCAAACTCAATCCGCAATCGGAGTCAATGACCAAAGAGCAGAAGTTGGAGATGCTTCTTGGATGCAGTTCCTCAACTGAGGTGAGGATTCTACCACCTCGTCAGGCAAAGAACAAGGGTAGTGGGAAGAGAATGATCCCCAAAAATCAACAATGCATAGCCAAAGCGGATAAGACTAAAAGGCTTTGCCGTAATTACAAATAAATGGCTCACCATGATAAGCGTAACTATCTTAATGCTTTTGTACCTGATGCTGACAATAAGGTATGCTCACCATGTCAAGTCTCTGTATGAAGGTTTTATATATGGTCTATGGTCCCGAGTTAGAAACAATACCACACGTTATTAGAAATAATATCACACCTTGTACCAAATAGTATCACTATTTCAGGACAACAGAATGTGATATGTTTGTAATGGCCATGAGACATAAATAATTTCACACGTTATTATAAAAAATATCACTGCTTATATAAAATAATATCACCGTTCACTACTACAATTTTAGGCTAAGAGGACGCCTCTTAGAGTACGGTTGAGGACGGAACCGTCTTATACTGGCCAACTAATTTCCCGCTATTAGTGAACAAATAAATAAGACGGTTAAAAAATAGACCCGTCCTCGTTGTAAAAATAACAATCACGGTTGGTCAATATAACCGTCCTCTTACTAATAAGCATCGCGGTTAATTCCTTGAACCGTCTTCTTATTTTTTACTCCGTAATAATAATGGATCAATGTTGATTGATATTCCCACTACTCCTCTATCGTTTGCCTTCCCCTCTTCTTCAAACACAGTACCAAACTACCAACACCTATTCTACCCTACCATAGCCACCTTCAGCGACACGCTACCACCATCGCCTCTCTTGACGCTGTCACCGTCGTGCCTCGTTACCACGATCACCAATCCTCATCAACATCAGTGATCGACTTCTTTCATCTTTTTATCGAGGTACCGAGTTACTCAAGCTTATACTTCTCACAATTTTGCTTATATTGCTCATGATTTTGTTTCGTTTTGAAAGATACGTGCGTCTGATTGATGACGGTCTCACATGTTAGGGTTCTTCGTTCAATCAATTTTAGGGTTTTTTGTTCAATCGATTTTTGGGTTACTTAGGCTTTCCATCTCGTTTTTTTAGCACACATATTATCGTCATTAGATTATTGTTTAATAATCCCGTGTTCCCAATTTATGTTGATTGTTTGTCATCTTTATTTGCAGTGATAAGAGAAGAGGCGTTTCACAGGTTCATTAGGTAAAATTGGTTGTTTATTAAGTATTTTTTATTTTATTTATTTCTAGTTTGCATTTTTAAGTTTTTGAACCTGCAATTTTGAAACTGTCTGTTTTTAACAAATAGCTTTGGAAGAGATTATTTTTGGGTGAAAAATTAAGTAGAGCAATGGGATTGAATGAGCAATTGGTTTAAAACTTCGAGAATCATTATACATACCATCTCTTTTGTGATTCAAAGTTTAAGTCTTGCTTAGTTAAAATTTAAATTCTTCTTTACAGATGATGCTTGAAATTGGATGTTTCTCAGAATACATGCCGAGTATTTTGGGCATCGAGTTTCGCTTACAAGTACTCCTTTCTGTTTTGCAGAGACAATTGTATTCTTTGGGAGTAAAGATACAGAACTACGGGATTCTGTGAAAAGCAAGCGTATTAAATATGGGTTATTAAAACAAATGGAAACTTTATCGACAGTACTCGATGTTCAGGTGAGTCAACTACACCATATTTTACCTTTTGCTGTTGAATGTTGTGTGTCGGAATATAGAAATTTAGCATAGTATGAATTAAAAGTTGACTTCTTTTGCTGTTTTCGGCTGATCTGTATTTAATTCTGAGTTGAATTTTAGACTGTAGTTCCTTTTTTGGCTAAGAGAGGCATGAACTGAATTTCATATTGTAAGGTAAAGTTTCTCTTATGTTTTGGTTAAGACTGAAATCTTAGTTTAAATCCCCTACCCCTTTTTGTTCTAATTTAGTGCTTTTGTGCATCCTTCTCACTATCCCTGTTAATAACTGATTGGCGAGGTAGCACTTCAAGAGTGATGCTAGTTTTATACATACTTCCTTTTATTTGTTCTTTCAACTTAAGTATAATCCTGGACTATAACATTTTTTTGTTGTGCGATGTAAACAAGATGTGGATGATACTTCACTTGTATAAATAGAAAATTGAAATAACTGTTGCATTATTGTGATATTCACTATCAGGGTTATTGTGGATGATACTGCGATAGTACAAATAGTAAATTAAATACCGAGTATGAGATTTGAGATGCATTCTGGCTGGTGTTAAACTCTAGTTTATTGTCAAGGTTGTATTGCATTCCTCTTATTATATGACTTTTTGTATGGCGTGTTGCATTTTTCTTTCCCCCTGTGGATTCCAAGGTGTGGCATTTGTCTGTCTACTTTTTTGTGTTCCAACTATATTCCAGCTTTGACTTTTCATGAACTGTTAAGTTGTTTTCAATGCGGCATACCATTCATCTATGCCACTTCCTCACCTTGCGGGATCACTCGTATTGAAGAGTTTTATTAGCACCATTGGAGTTGATTTCGTGAGTCTCTTTTATCCAAATGTTTGAACACTGAGAGAACTTTTTCTGTTGCCTGCCAGCTTAATTCTCGTATTCTTGTATTAATTGTTGTAGAAAATTAGCACTGTAGAACAAGAAGGAAAGACTATCAAACTTCAAATTGTAAGATTCTTTTCCATCTATATTCTGTAATACCTTCCATAATGAGTGCTTCTTAACATGGCGTATTGATCTCACTCTAAACTAGTGTACTTTTTGTAATTGCGCTTCAGTGGGATGACACTGCTGCACAAGAGCGTTTCAGGACGATCACAGGCAGCTATTATCGTGGGGCACATGGAATTGTTGTAAGTGATTCAGCCACTGATTGTGTTTTGTCTTTGTTTTATTTTAGCCCTTTTCAGTTGGACAATTCTCAAGGTAATTTAAGCTCATAACGTAAGTTTTTCTTTTGCATGTTAGGGTCATCATTTTCTTTAAAATATTTGGTCATTTTCTTGAACGACTTTTTAATTGACTTGGTTACTTATCAAAAACATACTTCCTTCATTTCAATCAATTCTATACATTTGATTAAAATATAACTCACATATATTCAACAAATTTGTATAAATGATTGAAAAAGAGGAAGCATAAAAGCTGACTTAGTCTACTGTTTGGTCTGCTGTTTTACCTTGTTTGAGGGCCTACGCTCGACATGAATGGTTAATAGGCTAGGTTAACTATAATGGGCTAACTATGATGGGCTGTAGAAAGGTCCAATGATTCGAGGAAATAAAGTGTTCAGAATCTATTTTGTTTATTATTAGTAGCAAACTATTCAGCAACCTGTAACTGTAACAGTTAAGTGTGAGTACTCATGACTGCTTTATGGCCGGTGACTGATCATGAAGGTAGTACAATCAAAGGCAGAAATTTTGACGAGGTAGGTTAGGCAAGAGAGTGTTGTATATTTGACTTATGTGTGTGTTAGGTCATTGATTTGTTGGCAATGGGGCTGACAGCTTCCGAACTCTTAACGGTCTATCACTCTAACATGACTTCATAGTCATATTCTTGTATTTAAAGGTTCCATGATTTTGCTTCTATCTTTTCTATTTTTGAAGGATTTAAACTTGGACAGAGGGAAAAATGATCATTCTATTTCTTTCCCATGACTTCAGTAAGCATTCAAAGAAAAACCCCCCCTCCTTTCATTTGTTTATATTGTTTCAATATTTACTTCATTTTATATAAATTACACTTGTTGGTATGTAAATAACTGTAATTGTGTTTTTTGGTTACTTTTTATGTAGTTCATGATTAAAGCTCCAGAGACATGCTCGGTTGAGCAAATTGATGAGGTGCGGGAAATTTGGGCTAAATATGCATTGGTGTTTAAGGCGCAAGTATTTGATGGCAACGTCTAAAGTATTTAGGCCGAACGCTTGGATATTACCTACATCGGATAGTTTATGTGATGGTTTGTGGATGAAGAAACTTGTGTTAGTGCTTGTGTTCAAAAATCAAGTGTCGATAGCTTGTATTTTGGAAGTTCAAACTTATTTGGTTTTGTTTGGTTGGATTTTAGAGTATAATTGTAAGATTTGCTGGTTTTTTTTAAATGTAACCGGATATAATATTTCAGCTATACGACTATTGTCGTGTAGGCTATGAATGAAACAATTTCCTTTTAAAAAATCTGGTTGTGAAAGAGTATGGATCCTTACCAATATTAGTGCAGGCTATATTCAAAAATTCGCGCGAAATTGATTTCAAAAAAAAAAAGTGTAGAAGACGGTTCCTTGACAAAGCGTCATGAAGTTGGCGCAAAAATGGCGCGCGCCATGTAACCAAAACAAGATGGTTGTGACGCGCACCCGTCCTCTTAAAAAACACAAAGAAGACGGTTCATATACACAACCGTCCTCTTTTTAAAAATATAAGAGGACGGTTTGACTTTATGTTAACCGTCCTCGTAGGCAACGAGGACGGGTGAATTAAGGACGGTTTGTTTACGAAGTAAGGACGGTTTTGAACCATCCTCTTTGTCGGTTTTTCTAGTAGTGGTTGTACCTTATTTTTATATTTTCCTAAGGAGTATTAGAAACAATACCACACGTTATTAGAAATAATATCACACATTATACTAAACAATATCACTATTTAAGTATATCAAAATGTTATTGTTTCTTATGGTCGCGAGTGACAAACAATATCATACGTTATTAGAAATAATATCACTCCTTATATAAAACAATATCACTGTATTCATCTTATTTTTGTATTTTTCAGGGGAGTTCTGATGAGGATGATGCTGATGATGGTTGATCGGTCGAAGGATTTGTTGTTGATGGCGCTCATTAATGATAGCAACAGCAAATAGACGACATACTTTATTACTAGTTTATTATATACACCACAAACTTCATTATTAGAGTATAGATTATACGTTACTTTTATATAGAATATACTCGGGTATAATATTGGATCATTTTATTCGTCTCATTTGTCTTATTTTTTGAATTATTGTGATACTGAGAAACAATATCACACTTTATATTTAAAAATTTCACATCTTACTTTAAACAGTATCACTACTTCAGTAGTACTTTTACATGTCTATTTGTTTTAAAAATTTTACGACTTGTTTTTTGTGTGTTGTCAAAGTACATCACACCCAGTGTGTAGAAATATCACTAACTGTGGAACAATATCACAAACGTCAAATTAAAATGTCGCAGTTCATAATAAACAATATCACATTATTGTTATTTACAATTATTATAACACAATATCAGCCTGTGTACAGAACAATATCATTGTGGGAAATAAATCTGTATACTTCCCTTAAACTAGAAGGATTATAACGATTTAATAAAGATGATCAATGGTCATAAAATAAAATACATAAACATAAGTAAAAAGATTTAGAATTAACCTTCGGTCCTAGCAAATATGGCCTAAGAACAATATCAAAATTGATATTCGCCTATTAGTTGCACCCAAGATGATCTGAGATATGCCCTTTGATTATGCTAGAAATCAATCTAAAATTTTCTGTAAAATTTAATTGTCTTTGTGTTCTTATGATGAGAAAGAGGAGGCCAGGTCAAGAAAAAGTATTAGGGTAGAAATAATTCTCTACCTTTCTTTTTATACAGACCGAAACTTGGAGTCAATTAGGAAAAGAAAAACATTCCCTAATTTCGGCCAAGTGAACCGAAATAAGGAGTATTTTTCTCCTTATTTTGGTCTTTCCAAAAATATATAAAGTGTGTTAAATTGCCATCTAGTGAGGATCGAACCCATGACCTCTTGGCTTGTGTACCCTCACTATTACCACTATGACACATTCAACTTGTTGATATTAAATACAACTGATTATATTTAACTACGAATTAACAGATTAATTCGTCCAAACTAACCTTATATATATTTAATTTAAATATAACTTATTATATTTAATTTACGAATTGACAGTTAATTCGTCTCAACTTAATATTATTTAATTTTCATTAAATAATTATCTTATCAACACATTGACTAACTTTTTAGTCATTTTGGGCATCAATGTAATTATATTTCTATAACCACATTTCTCAAACACGTCCTATAGGTGTGACCTTTAGGGACCAGTTATTAGGTAAACGTTAATCAACTGATTAAATATACGAAGTATACCCTTGTGAACCTGTAAGAGATTTACAAATGTTATCACACTAATTTGTGGAGGACACCAGCTCCAACAAACTCCCACTTGTCCTCACAAGTGTGTGTGCGATAACCGATTCTCATATCCTATAAAATTTCTCCCACTCAATGTAAAACAATTTGCAAATCCGAATTCACAAAGGTCGTATATTACAAGCGATCTGTATCAAGTGTGGTTTTCCCGACTAGAGAGTAACGTAACTGATAAACGAATCAACATTCGAGCATGGCTATGCATTTCAGTTACAACTCCTCGAGTGGCCCTGAGAAATAACTATACCTGATAAGGGTTGGATATTTTCTTCAACTCGAATCCTGCAGATTTAAGCACGATGAAAATGACCCAGGAAAAATCTACTTAGCCCCGATTCACGGTGAGACCGTGAGAAAGAAACCAAAGTCACCCAAAAACTGCCTTAATCTCAAGAGACAGCTGATAGTCAAAAGAATCAACTCTAGGAACATAATGGATGTCCTATCCACGACCTGGCACCGAATGTTTTTAAACATTTAGGACTCCATTACGTTGTCACAAAAAGTTGTCCTATGAGGTATCGTCATAATCTCGTATATGTGATCGATTAGTCAACCGTTTAACTTATGGCTCGTTGAACCCACCATCAATCGACTGCACAATATAATAGCCGGAGTTATCATCTCACATTGGCGATTACGGTCCAAAACAAATATAATGTAATTCAGTTCACTTTGTGGCGTTCAATGTTGTCAGTACAATCCACATGAAAAACAAAATATTATATATATAAAACGATATAGTTATAAATAATATATGAAAAAGATAATGTATCAAATCCATAATCAAGTACTACAACTCTGGAACATGTTTAATTCCCATGGAATTAACATGCCCTACATGCTTATCATAATTCAACGGTTTGGTGAGAGGATCCGCGATGTTATCATCCGTCGCAATCTTGTCAATCACTATCTCTTCTTGCTCCATGTAATCACGGATCAGGTGAGCCTTCCGAAGTACATGTCTAGATTTGTTGCTAGACTTTGTCTCCTTAGCCTGGAAGATGGCACCTCTATTGTCACAATATATGGTGATCGGGTTATTCGAACTAGGAACTACCGAAAGCCCTTGTAAGAATTGACGCATCCATATCGCTTCCTTTGCTGCCTCCGAAGCGGCATAGTACTCGGATTCAGTAGTAGAATCTGCTACAACACTCTTTTGGAACTCTTCCAGCTGACCGCAGCACCATTAAGAGTGAAGACGAATCCGGGCTGAGATTTTGAATCATCTTGATCCGTTTGGAAGCTAGCATCTGCGTAACCGGTTACGCATATCTTAGTATCGCCTCCATAAGTCAATACCCAATCCTTAGTCCTCCGTAGGTACTTGAGGATATTTTTGATCGCTATCCAAGATGTTTCACCGGAGTCTTTTGGTACCGACTCGTCATACTCAATGCATATGCCACGCCTGGACGTGTGCATATCATGGCATACATGATCGATCCTATTGCAGATGCATGAGGAACACGACTCATGCGCTCAATCCCTTCAGGCGTCATGGGTGATCGAGACTTGCTCAACGCATCCCGCGTCATAGGAAGGTTCCCCTTCTTGGAGTTGGTCATGCTGAACCTCTCAAGAACCTTATCCAAATAAGACTCCTGACTAAGTGATAACGTCCGTCGTGATCTATCTCGGTAGATACGGATTCCCAATATACGCTGTGCGTCACCCAGATCTTTCATCTGGAAATGGTTCTTCAACCATTCTTTAACCGAAGATAGGAGAGGAATGTCATTCCCAATCAAGAGTATGTCATCGACATACAATATCAAGAATACAATCTTGCTCCCACTCGACTTGATATATAAGCATGGTTCCTCGACCGATCGAGTTAAGCCATACTCTTTTATCACTTGGTCGAAACGATGATTCCAACTCCGAGAAGCTTGCTTAAGTCCATAAATGGAACGCTTAAGCTTGCATACTTTCTTCGGATGTTTAGGATCTATGAAACCTTCGAGTTGCACCATGTACAACTCGTCCTCCAAATAACCGTTTAAGAAGGCGGTTTTCACATCCATTTGCCAAATCTCATAATCATGAAATGCGGCAATCGCTAAGATTATCCGAATGGAACGTAGCATGACTACAGGTGCAAAAATCTCATCATAATGCAATCCTTGCACTTGAGTGAAACCTTTTGCCACAAGTCGTGCCTTATAGATATCTGGTTATGCGTCTACAGAACGCTTTATTTTGTAGAGCCATTTGCACTGTAGAGGTTTTACCTTATTAGGTAAATCAACTAGATCCCATACGTTATTCTCATACATGGAGTCCATCTCGGATTGCATGGCTTCGAGCCATAGATTTGAGTCGGAACAGGCCATAACATCTTTATAGGTTGCGGGTTCATTACTTTCTAGAAGTAAAACGTCATTCTCCTCGACCATACCAATGTATATGTCCGGAGGATGAGAGTCTCTACCCGACCTCCTAGGTTCCTCAGGAATATTAACCGTATCATCAGTTGGAGGTACAGCTTCCTCCATCTGTTCCTCGGTTGTTGGTTCTGGAATCTCCGACAGCTCGAAGGTTCTATTACTCGACTTGTTCTCGAGAAATTCTTTCTCTAAGAACGTCGCACTAGCCGCAATAAAAACTCGATGTTTGGTTGGTGAATAGAAGTAATGACCAAATGTTCCTTTTGGATAACCTATAAAGTATGTCTTGACCGATCGCGGGCCGAGCTTATCCTCGTGTCTCCACTTGACATAAGCCTCGCAGCGCCAAACCCGAATAAAGGACAAGTTAGGTACTTTTCCCTTCCACATTTCATATGGAGTCTTGTCGACAGCTTTAGACGGACTTCGGTTAAGTATAAGAGCAGCTGACAAAAGAGCATAACCCCATAATGAATCAGGCACTATGGTGTGACTCATCATGGATCGAACCATATCAAGTAAGGTTCAATTTCTCCCTTCGGACACACCATTCAATTGAGGGGTTCCAGGTGGAGTTAACTGCAAAAAGATTCCACAGTCTTTTAGGTGTTGATCAAACTCATTTGAAAGATATTCGCCACCACGATCTGAATGGAGTGCTTTAATCTTTCTACCCAGTTGGTTCTGTACCCTATTCTGGTATTCCTTGAATTTCTCAAAGGACTCACTTTTATGCTTCATTAAGTAGACATATCCGTATCTACTCAAATCGTCCGTGAAAGTGATGAAATATCTATAGCCATCTCTAGCGGTAATTGACATAGGTCCACATACGTCCGTATGTATGAGTCCTAATAGGTCACTAGCGCGCATTCCAACACATTTGAAGGAAATTCGAGTCATCTTGCCAATGAGACATGATTCACACGTGCCATATGCAGAAAATCCGAATGAGGGAATAGTCCCATTATCGACGAGTTTCTTTACGCGTTTCTCATTTATGTGTCCCATTCGACAATGCCATAGATAGGTTTGATCTTTGTCACCAACCTTTAATTTCTTATTATTCATGTGTAATATTTTCGTGGTTTGATCTAAGATATAAATTCCATTCATGGAAACAGCTTTGCCATAAATCATTTCATTGAAAGAGAAAATACAACTATTATCCTTTATTGAAAATGCAAAACCGTCTTTAGCTAGTACGGAAACAGAAATAATGTTCTTAGATAAACTGGGTACATAGTAACAGTTATTTAAAGATAACTCAAAACCACTAGGGAGTTGGATTACATATGTTCCCTTCGAGGCAGCAGCTACTCGTGCTCCATTCCCGACTAGCAGGTCCACATCACCTTTTTCGAGAGGTATGATGTTCTTTAGGCCCTGCAAATGATTACACAGATGAGAACCACAACCAGTATCTAGTACCCAAGTTCCGAAACTTGCATGGTTAATCTCAATTATATGAATATAAGATGACATACCAACACGAACGACGCGGCCGGCCTTGATGTCCTCAGGGTAGACGGGACAGTTCCTCCTCCAATGTCCAGTCTTGTGACAATGGTGGCACTCTATGTCACCGCCCTTGCTCTTTGTCTTGCCCTGTGAGCCACTAGTCTCACCAGGCACACTCTTACCGTTTCCTGGCTTCTTAAACTTTGGCTTACCTACAGCTAGGTCGCCATGAGCCTTGCCCTTACCTTTACCTTTATTGTAAATTGTGAGAACATCCTGCTTCATGCTCCCACTCAATTTCATATCCTTCTCGGTCTGTACGAGAAGGGAGTGTAGCTCATGAGGACTATTTTTCAAGTCATTCATGTAGTAGTTCGCCCTGAAAAGGGCAAAACCATCGTGAAGAGAATGAAGCATTCGGTCAATGACAATGCTCTCACTGATTTTACAATTCAGTGCCTCCAGCTTCTCGACATTCTCAATCATGTGAAGAATGTGTGGGCTAACCATTTGGCCCTTCTGGAGTTTCGCATCAAAGAAGCGACAGGTATGCTCATATGTAACGATTCTCGGTGCCTTTGAGAACTCGTTAGTGAGCGTGGTGAAAATCTTGTTTGCACCTTGGGCAATGAAGCGTCTCTGCAAATTGGTTTCCATTGCAAAGATGAGTACGTTCTTTATCGCACCCGCTTCCATAACGAAATCACTATAAGCGAGTGACTCGTTGATTCATGCATTTGGGCCTGGGTTGACCGGTATTGGCTCAGTTAAATACTTGAGCTTACCGTCGCGATGGCGACATTCCGTAGTGCCGCCTCCCGATCCAAAATTGGACCCATCATTCTTCGATCGAGTGGACTAATTCATTTGGTCCATGAACATTTTAAGCCAGGACGAACGATCTAGTATGGCACTAGGCATTGGGATTGCGTTATTTCCGCCATTTGTTGTAACAAAGATATTGATAATAATAAGCGTGTTCTACACTGCGAAAGAAGAATAAAATAATAAGCATGCATCGTTTTTATTTTAAGTCTAATGAACGAATGTCATAACGCGAAGACTCAAAAACATTTATACAATTGACCTCCCTCAAGAATTATATAAATGACCCCAAGACTCAATTCTCTGAAATTGATAAGCTAACCTGTTAGCTAATTCTACCGTTAGAATTCCCGGTCGATAAATTTACGTAAATTCTATCCGTAGTCCATCATAATCACGAGAAACTCTTCGGACTATGATGTTGAGGTAAACTAAGTCAACACAACTACTTACCCAACGTAGAAGGGGTCATATTAGGCCTACCGACGAAGAAGGGACTCATAGATGTTTGCCCTTATAAAGACTAATCTCAATTTCCGTTTTAGAGGAAGATCCCATCAACTATTTTTAATTCATTTTAATTGAACTATAATCTAGCATGTGAGAATGATTTAAACTAAAGTGATGGCTTATAGACTGTGGCATCTGCATGTCCATGAAAACTAACATACAACTATATGAGTCAATTTTCATGCATTTTAGTAGTAGGTGGTTTGGTTTTAGGCGGAATATGATGCAATTACTAGCATGTGAATGAAAAGCAATAAAATGAAAAACGTAAAAAACAGTAAAAGTCCTAGTGTGGCCTATCCTATCAAAATAAACAATAAATACAAGTTTGGAATCCATCCTTGGACCCGAGAAGCTTGTCTTGATGTTCCATCTTGATCCATGTAGCGGGAGTGAGCTTGAATCTTCATCTTTAGTCTTCTTTGAAATTACAATAAATAAAATTACATAATTGACCTATTAATTACATTCTAATTTCAAAACCCAAAACTAAAATAAAGGAGATTCGAGATCTCATAATTACATAAAAATCATGTTTCCTTCATTACGAAAACATAATTGACTAAGGCCACACTAAGTATTACAAATTACAACCGATTGCAAAATTAAATACGTAAATAAAACTCATTCATTCGATTCATTCAACATAATTAAAAGCATCAACTAAAATAAATTAAACATACATAATACAATACATTAATTATGTTGATTAATTTATCCAAACCACCTATTTAAATTAAATTAAGTGAAAATTCCGCAATTTAATCACATTAATTTCATTTCAATCCATATTAAACTTGTAATATGAATTCTATCCGTCAAAATTTTAAACCGCTTTAAAATAACTCTGTATCTTTAAATTGTGAACCGATTCACAATAACTAATTGGCCAAAAATAAAAATAAAACCAAAAACCAGTTAAAATTGGTTCGGCTGAAAAAAAATTAAACAAATTTTTTTTTTTAACCACTACTACACGGCTGATCATAAAAAAACAGCCCCTTCCCCTTTTTTTTTATTCGGCAATAAGAAAAGGAAAAAAACTTTCCAAAAAATTTTTTCAAAAAAAACTTTCCTTCTTTTCCTTTTTTTTTATGAATCGGTAATAGAGAAAAAAAATAACCTAAAAACGTTTTTTTTTTCCACGGCATACCAAAAAAAAATTGAGCCGTCAAAATTATTTTCCTTTTGCGGCAAAAAGCCCTAATACAAAAATTGATGAAGAACAAAGTTTATAGTTGCTAATAGAACATGGTTTAGCAAATGAATTAACAATCATGATTAATCTTATATGCTAAAACTATATAGCAAAAACAAGTTCTTGTATCAATGACATGATGATACTATATCTATTCTAACTTAATCTGCATTAAATCAAAATTTCCCAATACTTCATATGATAATTTTAACCGATTAAAACAATGATATGATGAAAAGAAATTGAATATAAATCATCAAACAAAAGGAAAAACGAAATAAAAAAAAACCAGGCCGAAAGAAAAAAAAGGTCTCGGCTAAAAAAATTTTCAACCGAAAATAAAAAACGAAACCCTAATTTATTTTCTCGAAAATTAGGTTATAGTTTACATACAAAATTTATGAAAATCATCAAAATTAAAATCGTGGCCTAGTGCTCTGATACCACTTGTGGGAAATAAATCTGTATACTTCCCTTAAACTAGAAGGATTATAACGATTTAATAAAGATGATCAGTGGTCATAAAATAAAATACATAAACATAAGTAAAAAGATTTAGAATTAACCTTCGGTCCTAGCAAATATGGCCTAAGAACAATATCAAAATTGATATTCGCCAATTAGTTGGACCCAAGATGATCTGAGATATGCCCTTTGATTATGCTAGAAATCAATCTAAAATTTTCTGTAAAATTTAATTGTCTTTGTGTTCTTATGATGAGAAAGAGGAGGCCAGGTCAATAAAAAGCATTAGGGTAGAAATAATTCTCTGCCTTTCTTTTTATACAGACCGAAACTTGGAGTCAATTAGGAAAAGAAAAACTTTCCCTAATTTCGGCCAAGTGAACCGAAATAAGGAGTATTTTTCTCCTTATTTTGGTCTTTCCAAAAATATATAAAGTGTGTTAAATTGTCATCTAGTGAGGATCGAACCCATGACCTCTTGGCTTGTGTACCCTCACTATTACCACTATGACACATTCAACTTGTTGATATTAAATACAACTGATTATATTTAACTACGAATTAACAGATTAATTCGTCCAAACTAACCTTATATATATTTAATTTAAATATAACTTATTATATTTAATTTACGAATTGACAGTTAATTCGTCTCAACTTAATATTATTTAATTTTCATTAAATAATTATCTCATCAACACATTGACTAACTTTTTAGTCATTTTGGGCATCAATGTAATTATATTTCTATAACCACATTTCTCAAACACGTCCTATAGGTGTGACCTTTAGGGACCAGTTGATCACCGCCATCTGTATGATAATAACGTCAAACTTTCTAGCAAGCCAACAGTTATTAGGTAAACGTTAATCAACTGATTAAATATACGAAGTATACCCTTGTGAACCTGTAAGAGATTTACAAATGTTATCACACTAATTTGTGGAGGACACCAGCTCCAACAATCGCAACATTCATAAAACCAATATACCAAAGTAAAGATTAAACTATCCATATCCATTTATTATGCTTTTGCTGTTTTTCTAACACAGTATCAACCTGTGTACACAACAATATCACAACATTCGAAAAACAATATCACACTATATCACTAACTTTGTGATTTTGGTTAGCAAACTATGTGCTGATATTGTTTACCAAACTGCGTGATATTATTGGTAAGCAATATCACAACAATTATAGCATAATATCACACCACACTTGAAAGAATATCACACTTTACCAATAGTTATATCAGATCCAAAAGAGCCACAACTACTTTACCATTATAAGAAGTTACCATTAGACTCCTTGTCCTACTAACATTACATTCTATTTAGTTTAATTACAACTTTCTGCAAACAAATCTAGTAATCCTAATTCCTTCCTCTACCTCTACCTCGGTTCTTAGGATTTGCAACAGTCTTTACCCTACCATGTTTGTATGTTATTGTTGGCTCATTTTTACCATCTTCACCATATTTTCCGGAATCAGCTCTCTGTAAAGCAAATACAAAATAACAGTCAGTTACTATTGACAATAATTATAGTCAGTCCAAATTCTTTTATACCTTTTTTGCATAAAAAAACTGTAAATGCTTTGGTTTTACCTTTTCCTAGGAGATTGCCGAAGAATTGGCAATTCTGTGTTAATAATGGGTATCTTCATACAATCATTCGTTGCTGTTTCCGGAACATCTTCTTTATTTGCCTCCTGGTCAACTACATCAACCTTCTCTTTTGTCTGAACTTCAACCTTTGGTACTTTCTCCTTCTTAACAATTTTCTCCTTGCCCTTCACATTTTTGTTGTTCTTCCTCTTTTGCTTTAATGTCTTCTAAAGTTCTTCCTTTCCAGCTGAAAATTCTTTTACCTTTTCAATCAAAGATGTCCTGTTCTCATTTATGTCAGCTAAAAGCAATGCTGCTGCCATTTCTAGCCAGTAGTATCGCCTATACACTTTCTGGTTCAAGTCGGCTTCAAACATTAAACCCTCATACCGTATCATGTGCATCAGTAAGAAGTTACCAGACTCAGTATTGTTCATCTCTGTCATTTGCCAAGAGAAGTTGATGTTGACAACGTCAAACGTTATTATATCATCCTCTCTTTCAACATTCTTCTTTGCTAGGTAGTCACTCATGTGTTCAGCCTACAATATTAAGCTTAACCATTAGTGATAATTTCACACACACTTAAATCCATTATTTCAATGTTAATATACATTAATAATTTAAATAAATATCAATTAATCATACCACTAAATCTGCAATTTTGTGTATTTGTGTTTGCTTCCAGTCGGCGTACTCTGTGTTGTCCAACACTTACACTGTCTCGGTTTTGAAATTTATACAAACACAGAAATAATGTTCTTTTCATACCATTGGAATAAAAACCAGATCTGCTTCCAGGTTACAGGGAACTGTGTTTCTTCTAATGAATTCGTCCCATTCTACGAACATTTTTTCTTTAACCAATTCCCTATCTCCAGTTCCTTCGGTTTTTATTTCATGTTGCGTATATATATGTTAAAAGTTCATTTTGTTTAAAGAGTTATTACATTTAATCAAACTAAATTGACAGCTTACCATGTGTCGAATCCCAAAAAACATTAAACTTGTTTCACATTTCTCTCAATCTGGTTCAGAATTAGCGGCCAACATTCAATGACATTGCTACTGACGTGCGCATTTGGAAGCAACGACAATATATCGTGTCTGACAAGATATTCATCATTAATGAATTTTGCAATCACCTCACTGCTCCAAACATTAACACAAAATAAATTAACATAGTCCAAACAATAACAGAGTAATCTAAAAACAATATCATACCCTTAAAGAAACAGTATCACAAAAAACAGCAGTTCTGATATATTCATAGATTTTAAAATAACCATACTTTAATGGGAAACTGTGATCGTCCAATAGGTAGTAGTCAAGCACTTGTTTCCTCGTGGTCAACATCTTTGCACACAGTGATTTGTTGGCCTTCATAAACCTTGAGACGCCTTCAACTTAGAATCTGTCACACCACAGTTGTACGTGCTGCCAAGGCCATCTGATTTCCCCTTCCTACCGCTTCCTATGACACTGGAAGAACCATCTTCTACTATAGCTAGAAAAATAAAAATTGTTGTTATTGCATACACAATGAGTATATATAATGAAAATAAGTCAGTGTAAAAGAAAATAACCTTTTATTTTTTATACAGGAGTTTGAACATTCTTTTTCCCACGTTTCTCTGTCTTGTTTTTGCTTGCTGCTTTCCTCTTTGTCAGCAATTTAGGTAACAATGTTCCTTTGATGGCATTAAGGTTTGTAACCTTCCTCAGGACCTCACTCCTACATTTATTTAAATCACTCAAGATAAGCGTCGCTGCAATCTCCCCCATATACAACTGCCTCTTCTTTTCATCATTCTGATCACTTTTAAATCCCCACCCACAAAAAACATTATGTGAACCATCATGAATAATCCACAATCCAGGTTCAACTCTTTTTTTTGCCAATCAAAGGCCACATTTATCAGCACGTACTCCTGTACTTTCACCCCACTTTCATTGCCTTTATTGTTGAGGTAGTGCCCATAAATAGCCCCTTGTTTATGTTTATAATAAATAACTATCAAATTTCAATCTTAGCTAACAAAAGCATTATATCCTTAGTTCTTATTTTTAAAAATAGTACTTACAGTTAAATGAGCCAGGTGTACATGCTCCTCGTTTTCAAAATCATCCTATTTTCGGTTGTCCAACTCGTTTTCGAAATCGTACTAATTTAAGGAACAATATCAATACCTACTTCTGGCAATATCATATAATATACTTAATAGTATCACAACTAAAAGTATTTTTAAATTCTTACCATATCGGAATTCAAATTCAGTGGCTGTTTATACTGTTCTGACTACATATCCCATGTCCTCCATACGTCTTCCTTAAGTCTTGTCAGTTCATCAACATCTTCTTCATCTACAAGTAAGATTTTCTCCATAGCACCCTGTTGTTTATAAGAGAATTGATTAGTCTTATTGACACACATTTTTACACTACGTAATTTAAAACACGAGGAACACATGAAGTTTATGTTTTCCATACCGAGTGGGCAAGGCCGTAGAAAATCCTTATCGGTCTGTTGCTGTCCTTTTGTGCCATTTGGAAGTGATTGAGCAATATTGCCCATGACTCAATAACCACTGCTTCTATTTTAGTGTTAGGCAACAAAGACTTAATATCACTCTTTGGTATGGCATGGTAAATACCAAAGTCGCAGACAATCTCTCTGTACCATTTTCCAAAAAAATTACCATATTAGTTTTTAATTATTATTATGGAGTAAATTAATTAATGTCTTACATTGAAAAAATAAACTTACGACTTCTTAATTGCATGATCTGTAAGGAAGCAATAATCCATGACTTCCTTCCGACGCTTCAAGACAGTCTCAAATAAATTGTCTTGTCTGAACATGGAATCTGAGACAAGTTGAGCATCCTTATCTGGCAAACCACAGTCCATAGTACACCCTAAATTATGAGGTACCATATCTGTTGATTCAGGTATTTTCTTTATGTTGTCTGTGTGGAACAAATAGTAATTGATGCTCCTCGTTCCCGTTGTTTCCAACTGAACATTTTGAACAACCTCCTTCATATGAGGCTACACACTTTTATCATCATTCATTTCTCCAGCCTCATTTCCACTGCCTTCCGTGTGTGGTTGCTTAGTATCCAAGTCCTGAACATTTGGTACGTTGTCAACATTGTTCCCAACATCTTTTACACTTCCCTCGTCACCATTTGGTACGTTCTCAACATTTGTCGTATCGTCATCCCTTTTACCAGCCTCCTCATTCATTTCCTGAACCTCTTTTTCAATGCCCTCATTTGGTTTATCAGTGTTAACCTCCTCAACAGTCTTGCTCCCTCCTACACTAACATTGATTACACCTTCATCAAGCTGTGTCAACACATCTGTCTCCTCATTTATTTTTTCATTCTCTTTTGCAATGCCTTTTTGATTAAGTGTATCACGATTAAACTCTTCATTGAATTCCTCCGCAACAGCACTTCCTTTTCTTACACCAATATTGGATATTAAATCGTTCAAATAGGAATACATGTCATTATCCAGCCCATCATCTTGGTCTTTATCATCACCACTGTCCAAGTTAGTAACATCATTAATATCATCATCTTGCTATTTGTCATCGCATCCCAACTCATCATCACTGTTCTGAAGATCTTTATCTGTACATCCACCATATTTTTTGTGCAATTCTTTGTATTGCACTTTCAACATTTCTGTCCAAACATCGAATGATGGTAGCCCTTGTTTTGATTTCTTTAATTCATATGACCTCGCTATCAACATGTCCATCAAGTTATGATATCCAAGATCTCTCATAAAAGGCAGCGTTTGAGTCTCTGTTGTACTGTTTTCAGGATTCTCAACCTCTTATTCAGCAGCAGCATGTTCTTAAGGATCAACATCTTCAGCACCATCTACCTTCGCACCAGATTGTGTAGATGTAGTTGCTTCACCCATTGAACTTTTTGCTTTTATAGTGATGAGCTTTTTCATGTTATGTACATACCTACCAATGAACAATTCATTGTCCCTCTTCATACGTAGATAAATTTCATGAGCACGCTGCCAAATTACAAAATAAATATATTAAACACTAAGATATACTCTTTGATATGTGAAAATAAGGAGATATGAAACAATAATTAGGTTATTCAATATCAATATCATAACAATATCACATCATACTAAAAATAATATCACAATAGTGCAAAAACAATATCACAACAATTTTTAAATCAATATCACAACAATCTTTTATTCAATATCATTTGCTTTTAGAAACTATATCACAATTATCAATTAAAAATATCACACAATATCATAGCTAAAATAATTATCAGATATCAAATGATTTTATTCAATATCAATATCATAATAATATCACAACATACTGAAAATAATATCACACTAGTGCAAAAACAATATCACAACAATCTTTTAATGAATATCACAACAATCTTTTATTCAATACCATTTTCTTTTCAAAACTATATCACATTTATCAATTAACAATATCACACAATATATTAAACAATATCATAGCTAAAATAATTATCAGATAGGGAATGATTTTATTAGTGCTTACATCCATTGCCCTTACTCTAATTTGTTTATCAGTTTCAACACCACTGGGCAACTTCACTATCATATACCCCTCTTTTGCTTCCACTTCAGCTTCAGTGTCAGCTTCATGATTAGACGCCTGAGTCAGTAATATCTCTGGACCTACTGAAGAAGGTGTTTTTTTAGGGACTTGTTGTTGCTGGCAGATGGGGTACAGAATCTTTGATATTGGAGCATTCCCCAAAGCTCCAATTTTTTTCTCATTGTCCACTCTTTTTGACAATTTCTTATCGTCCCAATGTTGGATGAGTGGAAAAGTGTGTTCTAAAACATCGCCCTTGAAATCGAACCTATGCATATACGCTAGCATAAGAACTATTATGCATCCACTGACAGTTGACTTTGCCCCTTCTTTGAACACCTTAATACTCTTAACCATTTCCTCAAATACGTAATCACACCAATCAAATTGGCTTATCCTTGTCACATGCTCAACAACCTTTACCAGTTTCAAGTCCAGAGATTTATTTGAAGACGGTGCTAGGAAAATAGACATGCTATAAATTACGAACATTCTTTTAAGTTCATCTCCAGCGTCATTACATGCCATCAATCTGTCATGCACATCCTTGACCATAATTGGAGCGGAAGTACTATTCAATTCAAACTTCGCCCTCCATGCATTTTCAGCTTTGTGGCTGTCACAACAGTGGTGTTTCCCATGTGAGCAACGTCCACTTTATGACCTTCTCGAGGAAGTTTAAATATGTCATGCACATCGTCTTTTGTCAACAGAAAATCAAACTTTTTTATTTTGAACATGTTGCATGTGTAATCAAATGCCTTCAGCAACAACTTCAGAATTCCATGTGGAATTTTTGTTAGTTTCAACTCTAACAATCCACCAAATCCAACATCAGAAACAACCTTCTTTTGTTC
Organism: Silene latifolia; assembly: GCF_048544455.1. Taxonomy (NCBI): domain Eukaryota; kingdom Viridiplantae; phylum Streptophyta; class Magnoliopsida; order Caryophyllales; family Caryophyllaceae; genus Silene; species Silene latifolia. Next base: position 399,752,562 of record NC_133538.1, read on the forward strand.
TTCATTTAAGTTTCTAATCAACTCAACCGACTTTAGTGGCCTACATTTAATCTGAAATGGTTGTGCCTTCTTTTTTTTTTATCTCAGGCTGCTCTACCACTGCATCCTGTATCACCATTTCGTCTTCGTTGCTTTTCTTTATATTATCAGACTTTGATTTTCTTGTTGATGGTTGCCCCTTTTTTTCCCTTGAGGATAGGGTGCTCTTCAACGTCATCTTGTATCACCATTTCGTCGCCTTTACCAGCCTTTGACCTCTTGTTTGGTTGTTGTTCAACTTTATCATTTGTTGATGGCCTCTTTCTGCTGTATGTTTTCTCAGGTTGGTTGGAAGGTGTCAATTCCATTCTGCTGATTCAATATCACACTTCATTAGAAATAATTTCACACCTTATTCAAAACAACATCACTATTGTATTTCTGTTAAACACTATCAATATATTTCAACTACTCAGAATCCATGAAGATTGAGTACCATTAATATTCAGATTCAATATCAAAGCATACAAATAACAGTATTACAAGTTTTTCTTTATCTTAGCCAACAAATATATCAACATTACTCATTGTACTGAACAAAAACCATCAATTCATGGACCTCATTGTTAAACAAATTCAATTCAGTAATATGAAACTGTATATGTGCACATTTAACAAAACTTTTAACCCTAATTTTCGCGATTCAAACAATTTTGAAACCGTATTTTTTACAAATACACTGTTTTGAACATTCAATTTCACAACCGAATAGTGTTGAAACGAACAATTAAACACTGTACTATATTAAACAGTTTTTAACCAGTTTTAACCCTAATTTTTCACAAATAAACAATGTTGAACTTTCAATATCACAATCGAACAGTTTTGAAACTTAAATTTCGCAATTGAATAGGTTAAAACCTATTTTTAATTGATCAAAACAATACGAAGTACTAATTTTCCACGTCGAACAATGTCGAACCCTAAATTTTGCAATCGCACAATTTGAACCCTAAATTAGGAGATTTAAACAGAAAAATATGTAATTATCAATTGTAACAGAAATACATGCAATTAACAACTAAGAAGTTGTACAATTATATGAAAATTATTGGAAATTAACGAAGTTTAGCAATAATTTTGATACTTAAACTATCAACTGCATAAATACTCCATTTTAACAACTATTTCATTAAAATTCAAGTATTCGAGACAATTAAGATAGAAACTGTACCTGATTTCTACTCAAAACGTAATTGAATTGAACAATGATTAGTATTTCTCGTAAATTGTTAGTGATTCGCGCTTAATAATCGTGAGTTTCTGTGTTTTTTTCCAGTTTTTAGAGAGAGAAAGTGAATAGTCGAAAAAATTGTCGCGCGTTTATGAATTTTGAACAAGCGTGCGTGTTTGTTTTTGTTACCTTATTTTAGAAGTGCTATTGTTTAGTATAATGCGCGATATTGTACTCTTTACTCAATCCTCAAATATTTAGTAGTTCTCACCGGATCCCGACTTTCTCTCTCTCTCTCTCTCTCTCTCTCTCTCTCTCTCTCTCTATATATATATATATATATATATATATATATATATATATATATATATATAATCAGGTTCTCGTGCGAACCATCTTATGGTACGAACCGTGCGACCCAATATTAAAACACTCATTTAATTACCTCCCAATTCTTACAACAGTAACACAAACACCCCCGACACATTTATTCACTCACTACCACCTGAGTTTCGTCTCTTTCCACCGCCACCGCCATTGCCACCGACCATCGGACCTTCCAGACGACCGTCGCATGTCGTGCTCTGACCAAGAGTATCATTTCATCTCCAACTTTCGTCTACTTACTCTTCGTCTCTTCCGCAATTCATCAACTTCCATAGTTACGGCTCCATTATAATTAAAGGTAAGCTTCAATTCACACTTTTATTTCTTATTTAGTTACCAATTTGTATTCGAAACACTCCGGTTTACTAAACAATTCCAATTCTGAAAGTTAGGGTTTCGTAAATTTTGATTTGAACCCGTTTTCCTGATTTTGATTTGATGATAGCTTAGTTTGTGCTTCCCGTGGTAGCTTCATTTGTCCTTTTAATGCTAGATACATTTATCTATGCTTGTACATACTCAAATTTCATTGCATTTGTGAATGCTCTAATTTCGTTACATACACAAATTTTGTTGCATTTATCTATGCTTGTACTCATGATTTTGATTTCTGCTAGCTTAGTTTCTTCTTACAAGTTCTTTGCTAGAGTTTCCTCTAAATTGGTTTTTCCTGGTTCAACAGAAATGAAGAAAAAGGCGATAAGTGATCCTAGTCCAAGTCCAAGCAAGACGAAGGGCTCTCCTGCTAGGAAAAGAAAAAGAGATCATGCTTCCATTATGGTTCTACCTGAAGGTCAGTTTCTTAGCATTTCCATTTTCTGCTAGTCAGTCTTTACCATAACATGAAATCATCGTTGTGACATGTTCCTTTATATATAAATGGCAACTTTCAAGCAATTACGACAAACGATTCAAAGCCCGTGCAAGTACAAGTAAGTCTACTCTAGTTCCAATATCATCCAAACGATCTCCTGCTCGGACTGCTATTGTCATTGGGGAGGGAGACAGAAATGATGTTCCTGATGTATTTTTGAGGACCAGAATGTCACCAAAATTGCTTTTAAAATTTATCAAGCAACATATGAGTGATAAACAAAAGTCAGATATCCAGTCAATGGGTTTTGGTGGCCTATTACTGCTTAACACTGACATGGTACCCCGGGTATTTATCTTTTTGGTTCGTTTCCAAATTCAACACGTGTTCAACATCTCTTATGGATGAAAAACTTGTGATTACCGAAGAAGATATTCACCTAGCTACGGGTATTCCCATGGGTCCTACTGAAGTAGAAATAGCCAGCTTAAATGACCCGAATGAGGAGTTTTTGGAACTAAAAGGTGCTTGGTTGAAGCAGTTTACTGATAGACACACAAAAGTAACGACATCAGAACTATTTGATTTGCTGATTACCCAAAAAGAAGGTGGAGATGACTTTAAAAGGAACTTCATAGTTTTTATTATCTCAACATTTTTAATGGGTGTTAAAGGTCCTCATGCAAGCCTTCGAATTTTGAAGTGTCTTAAGGATCTTTCTTGTGTTCAATCTTTGAACTGGTGTGGGTTTACACTCAAGCACCTAATTAACAGTTTAGATTCTTGGAACCGCACCAATTATGACACATCTAATTTTGGAGGTCCAGTCATGGTTCTGGTTTTTATCTATCTGGATAGAGTTAAATTCAAGCATGACAAGATTCCACGAGTCTTCCCGACATTGACTTCATGGTCCCAAAATGCTATTTCAAAACGGATGAAAGATAAGCATCCGGCAGGGTTTGGGAGGGGAGTTGTTCAACCTCGTATAGTTAAGCCTACTGTTGATGGAGAGAGCAATCCCAACCTATCACACACCACAGTTGGGCCTTCTGTCCAAGAGCCCATGGACCCACCTGCTGGACCTTCTGATCAAGCACCTGAGACGATAGATAAGTCAAGAAGAAGGAAGCTATATTGTTAAGAAGTTAGCGGAAGCTGCAAACGGGTTTGTTGTTGCTTATAATACATTCTTGGATGTCCTGTCTGAAGCTAAAATAGAGCGGCCCGATTGTGATCTTGTGCGTTAGATGGAGTCCATGGCAGAAGCATTGGGTCAAGGCTACCAATCGTCTCTGCCAAGCAAAGATGAAGTGAATCATGGAGCTAGAACGGCTTCTGTAAATGGAAAGGGGATTGAAAATGACACTGATGAATGCAACATGGCCGGAGGGATTGATGATCTAGCTTCTGATCCACGTAGTGAATTTGCTAAGCGCAAATTCTCAAGCGAAGACGAGTTATGGGCAGCCCTTGTGAAACTTGAAATTGCTTTGGGTAAACGCCCCGTTAGTGAAACCAAGGAGCTTGTAAGTGAGGTAACAAAGGAGACTCTAAGTAAGGTACCAAAAGAGACTGTAAGTGAGGTAAGAAAGGAGCCTTTAAGTGTACCTGCCACCTCAAAGATGTCTCCTGTCATTTTAGTGGACTCGGAGTCTCAGGAACTTGAGCCACTGAACTTTGAGAAGCAAGCATCTACATCACGACGGTTTACACCACCTCCAAGGTTTACACCCCCTTCTTTTCCGTCACCTCCTATTATTACGCCACCTTCTTTTAAACTACTCAGTTCAGAGTCGCAACAAGGTGACTCTCCACAATCACCTCCATGTGAAAAATCACCACAAGTGCCCCCTCTTGGATCACCTCTTTGTGTGTCACCTGTCTCTTCCTTATCACCAGAGCGAGAGCCAGTTATTCCTTCGTCTCCTGCATCTCCACCAGCTGAAATTATGCCACATAAGAGGAGTAGAGTGCTTGCTGAGGTGTTTAGATCACCTTTTCTACAGAGGAATGTTAGTGTCGTGGGGGACTTGAATCAGTCTGAAAAAGAAGTATTGGAGTATATTTTTGGGGAGTCGTTTGATGACAGGTGCACTTGTAACTAGTCAGGTTAGATACTTTATTTTGATCTTGTACATACACTTCTACTAAATTTTCTATTTACCCTTGCAGTGAAATTCTTTTCGAAAACGCCATCCATTCACTTGCTCGGGCAGATTTGAAGACTATACTCTCCGGTGAGAGACTGTCTGAGACGGTTACATGTATGTGGTGTCACATGTTGAATCAAAGTGAAAAATCAAAATCATGTGAATCATTGTCAAGGTTCTATATGCCTCTCAGAATGTGTACCGTAAGTGTCATTTCAGTCTTTTACTTCTTATTGTTATTTCTTATGTTATTAAAATTATTCGTCTTGCATATAATTAGAGACTTCTCCAAATGTTTTCAGACTAGAAGAGATTTTGATGATTTTGCAGGAGCGGCTCTTGTGAGTCTTTATTAATGACTATGTTAATTATTGACATGTGATATTTGTTGTAGCTAAATGTTATGACTTTTTTTCTATCTTCAGATTTTTGTTCCATACAACTACACGCAGCAATTTGTGTTTTGTTTTAATTTCCCCAAACAAAAGTTAGAAGTCTTACACCATATGGAGAAGCATTCCCTGGACTATGCAGATCATATTGAATATGCAGTATGTGTTTCAATGTTATCAAATGCGTATGCAGTAATTAGTAATGTTAAGTAGCAATCAACACTGTTTTTCTAAATCTTGTTTGGCAGAGGAAGTATGTAACTAAGTACTTGAGAAAGAAAATGCCTACTATCGAGAATGTATATGGGCATACACTTGAGGAAGTTCCTAAATCAGTTATTGGTGTTGCTGATGAAGCTGATAGTGGGATTTAAATGCTCCGCTTATTAGAGACCTACAAAGGTGATAAAAAAGATAATTCCAGTGATCTACATAGTGTAAGTTCATTGCTAAAAGTGTTATATTAACTTTACCAGTAGATAAAGTGTTTACTACCAAATCCCAAGCTTGAATGCCAAATTATTGGATGTTCTGTTGTATTTTGTAGAAGCAGCGGCTCAAAATTTTCGGTGCAAGGGTTTGCTACCAAATAGTAACTTTCACTAAAAATCGCTTCAAAGACAAAATTCTATTTGATGCCCATGCTCTCTGTTCACGTGTCAGGTAATAATACATATATACTGTATTACCTATACTAATTTTATACTTGACAGTTGTACCAGGTTTTTTTTAATCTATGCTCATTTTATTCATTTGCATTTCAGTAAGAAATAATTGAATAGAACACAGCCTCCATTTCCATACACTGACGATGAGCTTCGCAATCTAGTTTTCAACAACCGCAGAAGTATACCGTAAGCTCTCAATTTACTATCATATTTTTATTTACTACTGATTTTATTAACATCAATAATTTTATACATACACTGACATTGAACTTGAACCTGTCAGATACTTGTTTGAGATTCTAGTTAACACAGAGTGGATTAATGTCAATCGAAAAGAATTAAGAACTTTCGGTGCGGGCAAATGGTTAATAGACAGTGTAAGGACTCCTCATATTTATTCATAGTTTACTTTTGTTCAAGTCTTAAGAGACCTAGGTTCATTTATCTCGACATTTTGTGTAACCTAGACATTTTCAAATATATATATTTGTAGGTTATTGATGCAGTTGGAGTGATGTGGACATTGAATAAGCCAAATATTCTTTACTTGCCCGTAACAATCAAGGTGATAAATCAGTGTGTCTTACAATGGCTGGGTGTTAAAGTTGATAGTAGTTAGTAGTATATAACATAGCTTTTTCTGCAAAAAATGGCAGGGTGTTAAGGTTGATTCAGAAACAAAGAATTGCATTCACGCCCTATCTTAAGATGCACTATATGCCTGCTAATGGAAGCACTATTGATAAGGTAATCGGGTTTGGACAATGGTTATGAATTGTATATATTCAGTGTCACATATTATGTGACATCCATTAATTTATGTTGCAGGTGTTTTGGACAATTGGTAATAAAGATGGTGATCATTGGTATGCTTTACTCTCTGATATAAAGAAAAGGGAAAATTATATATTAGATTCACTTAAGCCAAGAGCATCAACTACACGAATTTTCGAGAGCGAAATGAATATGTGGAAGAGATTGTAAGTTTTTTCTTACTTAGCAGCTTTTTTAATTATTAGATTAACTTGCAGCGCTCTTGAGACCATTATCATGTCGTCCGCAATGTTGCAAATGTTCTCGCCAACCAACCTGGTTATGGACACCTTAGTCGATGGTCTTGTTTACAATCACAATTTCAATGTCCTCAAAGAAGACAATTTGTTAGTTTTCGACTACATTATTTTTTTTTCCATAGCAAAATTTATTCACATCACTATAAGATCTAATTTTATGTTTTTGCGCAGGATGATCGTGGATTGTTTGTTATTAAGTTCTTAGAAGTCAGTAACAACTGATGAGACTTTATTGAAAAACAAAAACCACTACAAAGTTTGAATTAAATTAATTCAATGTTACATCTTTTGAAACATTCTATATGAAATTGAAGCTAATCTATTTTTTTCCCTAGGATATGGCTGCTTATCGACGGTATATTATGCTTGAACTTTTAAAATGGGACAAGAATACAGTAAAGGTAACATTTTGATGAGTGTACATATTTAATATTCCTCATTTTAATTGACCTAGCCTCATAACACTATGGCACCCATTTAGACACTTTTCTTATGATTTGATTTTTATGCAGGTCTTCAAGTTAGGTTGAATTTCAATGTTGCGTTTGATGAATGTTAAAACAACAAATTCATGTCTTCATATGAGATGGACGGAAGAAATTTGTGAAAGCTTTGTTATAGTTTCTTTAATTTTTGATGTCTTTAATGTTGCCAAGTTTTCCTCCTCATTTATGATGGTTCATATGTTTGATGTCAACGTTTTTAAAATATAACTTGGTTGAAATATGACTTGGTTTTGGCCTTCTAGATGTGTCATATATGACATCATTCCCAAACTAGTATTATGATTCCTTTGTATGTCCAATTAGAATGGCGCGCTTTCGTCCTGTACGCTTTGTAAAAACTTGTCAAAGTTATGTTGACGGAATTCCTTGTTTGGTAGCGGTCTCATTTTTTTCTATCTTCATGAACTTTGAGCTTCTCCGAAAAAAAACATAGATGAAATTTTATTTTACCCGTAGCGAGCGGCCTAATCAAAACCCTAAACCCTTTCTCGTTCCACTTAAAGGAGAATTTTATGCACTAGATACGTCTTTAGCTACTAGGTACATTCCGAAATAGTCTTAGATTCATTTCAAATATATTGTAGGTACGTCTTGTCTAAATAACCCATTTCCGATAACAAGGGAAAGGGTTTACGGTTGGATTAAACGCGGGTCCGCCTAGTCCAACCCTAAACCCTTTCCCGTCCCGTTTTAGGATACCCGCCCCCAGTTTAATCCCTTTTACGTACTAGGTACGTTTCGAAATAGTCTTAGGTTCGTTTTACATATATTGTGGGTACGTTTCGTCTAAATAACCCATTCCCGATATCAAGGGAAAGGGTTTAGGGTTGGATTAGGCGGACCCGCTTTCCATAATTGAACACCAACTCGACTCAAATCCACTCTTTTAGAAAGTCTGTGTCTTTGTAAATGGTTGAACCAACTTTGTCAGGCAATTTTTTCATGATATGCCACATACAGAATCTGTGTGTTGTGTTTCCTGAAAACACATTTTTAACCCCCGCTTTAATACCCAGACATTGGTCAGTAATCAGAGTAGTAGGATAACACCCACCCATTGCCTTCATAAAATTGTCAAAAACCCAGGTAAAAGACTCTTCATTCTCCCGCATTATCAAACCAGCCGCAAAAGTGACACATTCTTTATGGTTGTCAACCCCCGTAAAAAGACAAAACACCATACGGTATTCATTTAAATTGAATGTGGTGTCAAAAGACACAGAATCACCAAAGAGTGCATAGTTCTTAATTGCAATTGGATCAGCCCAGAAAACCTTAGTGAGTCTTTTGTTGTCATCAACATCAAAATCAAAGTAAAATGAGGGACACCTAGCACTTTTTTGCATGAAGCCCTCTATCAGCATTTCCGCATCATATTCTTTGATGTATTTCTTTACATCCCTTGAAAAATTGTTAAAATCTTCTAAGGAAGCCCCTACGTTTTTATATCCCCTAACGTACTCTTTAAACATTCGAAATGTCTTCACAGGCCCCTGGTTAACACGTGAGTTATCCATTATCATTTTCTTATGCACAAGTTTGAGCTTCCTAAATGACTTTAAGTGAATCATTGTGGCTGGAGTTACCATTGCATGTGAGTGCACCTCGATAAATTCATACACCTAATACTCACCAGCAGGAAGTCTCTTAAACTTAATCTTGGCAGTACACCCAACTCTTGTTATTGCCCTCCTCCTTTTTTGCCCACCATGCTGCCTATTACCTTCTTTGTTACACACACAGCTCTTATGTGTAGTAACTCCTTGAATGATTTTATTTGAATCCAATCTCGGACTAAAGCCACAAGCTTTGGCATATGCTTTGTAGAAATCCAACCCTTGCTCCAAATTGTCAAATTTCATTCCAACAAATGGTTTAAGCTCTTCTGAACAATGAGGCACTCCGTGAATCTCACTACTAGCAACAACTTCCGGGCTATCTGGAAGACTCAAATTAACAACAATTACTTATAAACTGCCGTCTTGCCTCACACTAACAAAATGCAATAAATAAAACTAAATGATTTACCTGGCACATCATTCACAAATAATTGATCTGGACAATTAGTAAGCAATAATATATCTTCTTCTGGATTTGTTGAAATATCCATGTCATTAATATCACCAACTATAGCTGCAGAAACAACGAATGGCCAAATGAGCACTTATTCGCTAATAATTTTGAAAATTGATGATTATCCTAGCTCGAACTAATGTAATTCAACAGCTAAAATTGTCACAAGGGAAAGGGTATTAGGAAAAGTAACGAGGGAAAGTGTACGAAACAACAAAATTGCCAACATTGTCATACAAACAGGCAAACACCTAACTTTAACAATCAATCAAATAATCAATTGTTCAATTAACACAGCAAAAAAATTAAAATTATTCAATTAACCCTTTCCCGTCCCGTTTTAGGATACCCGCCCCCCGTTTAATCCCTTTTACGTACTAGGTACGTTTCGAAATAGTCTTAGGTTCGTTTTACATATATTGTGGGTACGTTTCGTCTAAATAACCCATTCCCGCTCAAAATATTTTAAGACGATTAAGTCTGTAACCACTAACCCAAAATTGATCCATACCCAAATGGGCATGTACCCAAATTGACAGGGTAACATCAAACATGCAATGATCCTTCACCCGTATTGACATTAACCTAATGAGACTCATAAGAAAAATGGTTGCAAGAATTGCAGTCACCTGACTCGATGCGACAGTTTGAAGTCTATGAACCAAATTAAGTTTAAGGTACATCTGCTGTGACTCTATTTACATTAACAAGATTACAAGCACAAAGGTTTAGGGAAACTAAATACTGAGAAAAAGGCAGAAGATATGATGAGCACTGTTTAATCAGAACAAATTGTCGAAACACAAAATTTATACAGCTAAACATGGTTAAGTTTAAGCAATCTAGACAGGCTAAGAAGACTATAAGCACCGTAACTACCACAACAATGAGGATGAATAACTTCAGTACTCTCATTATCCATCTCAGCTAAAACTCTACAGAATAAATTAACATCACAAGGTAATAAAAGAGGGCCTTCACTGTTATACCCATATTGTTCGCTTTTGAATGTAATAATAACCAACTTATCATGAACCCAGTTCTTACATACACACAACCAAACAAAAGAAGAAGATCTCTTTTTCAGATTTTACGAACCAAATTTGCAGAGATCTCTTTTTAATATAAAATGCAGAATCAATGCAAAAAGAGTGAAAGAATTCGTACCATCTACCATTTGGGAATCATCTTCATCATTTACGGTTTCGGTTATTGAGGCATGTTCTTGAGTACATACATCTGCAATTAAAATCACAATAGTATCTTAGTAAGTGCATCTAAAAATCTGCAATTAAAATGTTCATCGCACAACAAAATGAAGAATTTGTACCTGAAGTTGAAGAACAATTGGTTGAGACTGTTACCATCTTTGAAGAATTTAACCCAATTGAAACCCTAAAAAAACGATTTGAATTTTTCGGTTAGTACAAACCCTAATTTATCAAACAATTTGAAATTTCTTCATAAAATTAACCTCTTAAACTACTCTACAATCCATATATGTGCATTGATCTAAAATACCAAATCAATTAAATGTAAAATTTTCGATTAAATTATTTTATGAAAAAATAACAGTAATTGAAGCTAACCTTGTTTGATGAATTAATGATGAGCTGAATGTTGTAAATCTAGAAGCTTGTTTCGTAGAGCATAGTGATGGTAGAAACTAGTTTACCAAGAAGAGAATCATGAGAGGTTGAAGAAGATAACCATGGAAGCTGTTTCTTGTTTTGTGGAAGAAGATATAAGCGCGTAAGAAGAAGATAACAGTGTATAATGGGTTGGTTCGTACGGTTCGTACCGTAAGTTAGTTCGCACGGGATCCCGCCCCTATATATATATATATATATATATATATATATATATATATATATGGGCGGGGTCCTGTACCAACTAAAGTACTATGCGAACTGTACGAACTAGCCAATTAAAGCCATTCTCAACGAGCTTTCTTATTTTGATCTCTACCCGCAACAGACAAAATTCGACACCCTCCCACCACAAACACTGAACTTCGCCTCCCAGCACTTCCACTGTTGGCCGCCGCCTCTATCTCCATCTCCACCGCCGCTTCTACCACCTATATTCTCGTCGATGATCCATCCCAAGAATGGAGTTTTGTCTATTCTCGCAAAAAGGTTAGCTTCAATTCTTATTTTAATCTTTGAAGATTTGTTTAGTATTTTGAATTTATTCCATTGTTAAGGTTTAAGAAGTAGTTTTATGGTAAAACATAAGATTATAATCAAATAATTTGATCTTTAGGTGTGAATTTTAATAAAAATTTAGGGTTAAAAATTGGTCATTAAAACTTTCGTATTTTCAATTGTTTTAGGGTCATAATTTAGTGTTTGGAAATGTTTGTATTGAATATGGACTGCATAAATGGAGATTAGGGGCAGAAAAGACCTGATACCTCTGGTGAATTACATGTCGATAAATGAGCTTGTAACTCGGTCGGATTGGATCCTTGATTTCAGTTTATTTTCTGGATTGTACGTATATGCTGAATTGTTGTAATTAGACCCTATGAATCTAGGGTTTGATGAATTTGATCTTAAATTGTTTTGGAGTTCATATGTATAATTCGGTTATGCAATTAAAGACAGACAAGTTTTTTGAGCACTTGGTTTGAACTGGGTTTCAAGTTGGGTATTTTGGATATGCATTGTCTAAATTCTAGCTTCCGAATTCTGAATCTAGTATCGTGTAAGCAAGTACTCCGTCCGTCCCAACCATTCTAGTGATATGAATGATGTTGATCATCGATATAGCAGTCTTCGGGAGTATCAATGTAGTCAGTCATCTCGTGATAGTTCGAAATTTACTGGGCTTATATCTAGTTTGAGTAATGACGCTGATCCTTCTGTTTAATTAATAGCTTTGACTGAAATTTGTGAGCTTTTATCATTTGCTATTAGAGTTTATCAATGTGTTTATTATATGACAGTAGATGATACATAATTTGTACTTTGTGGTTGAAAACTTCACGGTTTTGATTGATGACATGTGGTGTGGTTCTGTATGTAGATTTGGTGAAAAACTTAATGTAGGTTCATTTTCATAGGCACAATCAGACGCCGCCTCAACCACAGGGATTGCACTGACATCACCTCCAACTGAAACGATACGAGCTGCCATGTTTGTCTGCTCAGCTGAACTATTCCCCACTCCCTTCTCTTGTCCATCCGTTGCATCCAACTGTTGATTGCTTGTATTCTCAGATTGCCTTTCAGTTGGAGTTCCTCGCAAAAGAGCAACAAAGGTATCCTCCACAGCTTGTGCAATAGCTAAGGCTTGATTGCCGACTTGCGATTGACCATAATCAGCCCAACGACCATCAGCTTGCCCTCATCTCCGAGATAATTGTAATTGCATTGAGTCTATCCATACCAACAGAGTAGTCCGGAGGTCCATAAAGAAGTACTCCTGCCTACAGCCTAAAACCTCTCTTGGTGCATCATTGGCAAAACTATAGCCTCACCTAACTAACTCTTGAATCTGATGAAGACAAAAAGTAGTTAATTGATGTACTAGGCATAGATATCAGCCTTACTAGAAAATCAAAAGTTAAACTTGCCTCTTTCTCCAATCCTCCAATATCATTGTAATCTTCAGTTGCCTTTCTCCTTGAGCAAGTATTGTTGTTCTAAGTCTATTATATAAAAAATCCGAGCAAACTCTTTGATTGTTTTGATGGGCGATACATACTGATGACGAGCACTCGAGCAGTATGTCTGCGAGTCACAAGCTGGTGGTTCATTTACTGTTACTTGGGGGTAGTTGAGTAAGATGGAGATTATGGGCAAAGCAGCATGTGACCAATTGGGAATCAAAAATTGTAGCAGGTTGTAGAGTAAAGGCCAATTGAGAATGAAAAATTGCAGACGGGATTGCTGCTAGATATGGTGTGCATGTGGCCAAGCAACTTGGTCCTCAAAAGACTATCATTGAAAACAACTCTTTATTTGTAGTTAATATAATTACTAGTCAGAGGTCCCAAAATTGCCCATGGAGCTTGATCATCGATGACATAGTTGAATCATCCCATGTTTTTATTCTTTTCGTTGTATTCATGTCAAACGGGAAGAAAATACCGCCGCACCAATTTTTTGTTTGTTGGACATTCCGCCAGCTATCTTAACGCTAGCGGACATTGATTTACTCTAATAATATTATCCATCCTATTTTGCTCAAAAAGAAAAGTCACTGATTATGTTATCTTCCATGATTATATTTATAATATTTGATTTGTAATGCTTTATTTGGTTTCTTATATTGTTTTTGATGTCTTTTCACGTTTAGTAAGTTCATAAGTTATTTAACAAAGTATGGTTTTTCGGTGTAAATCATCCGGTTTTAAGTCGGTTAGACTAATATTAGCAAGGTAAATGTTTGTATCTAGCAATCTAAAGGTGTGTATCTTGTTTGTCAGAGATGTGTATCTAACAAAGTAAATGATTGTATCTAACTTGTTAGAGATGTGTAACTAGTAAGGTAAAAGCATGTATCTAGTAATTTAAAAGAGTGTATCTAGCTAACTAAAAGGTTGTATCTAGCAACTTAAGAAGTGTATCTAATCTCCTTTGTTAATAATTTAAGTAAATAGTAGATACATTTCTTAGGTACTTCAATTTTAGCTACCACTACGCATCACTGTAGGTCCGCAATTATCACATATAAGTACGAAGAGATCCCTTACGAACTATGTGACGGTGTGCACTTTACGAATTAGCTAGATACACATAGTAGTACCCCCATATACACATACTAGTACCCCGAAATACACAAGCTCATTTGTGTATCTAGAGCAATATACTAATGTATCTGAATTGATAGTTAAATATATCCACAAATCACCGCCTAACTACCTTTCACTGGTGTGCCACGAACTACTCAGATACATAAACTAATAACCCAAATACACATGTCATTAAAGCTAGATACACATCTTATCAAACCCAGATACACATGTATCCGACTTCAAATACACATGTATCTAGAGTTTGTATATGTGTATCTAAGGTACTATTCTGTGTATCCGACTTCAAACCACCACAGTTGCGCCACCTCACGCCAGAACCACCTACCACTCATCTTTACACCACCAGTGCTAACTGTTTGGGCTAAAAATAGCACAATAAGGAAGGCCCACTTAATAAAATAAAAGGCTAAGGGAGGAGTGATAAGGAGGGAGGAAGCCCGAAATTTGGAGAAAGGGGAAACGGGCTAAAGGAAGATCAGGAGCCCATGATAGAAGGCGTCCGGATTAAGGAAAGAGAAGTTAGGGAGATCAGGGAGAATTGGGGAAGGCGGCCGAGTATGGAAAGAGTTCTTATGGAAATTATATTCCCTTTCCATAATCAAAGTAGGACATATCTAGGGTTCTCACCCTATAAATAGCCGAGGAAGCAAATCAAGAAGGACATTCACACATTCACGTTCAAGAACGCATCCACATAAACATCAACACCACGGCATTAACATATTATTATACTCAAATATACACCCGTCTTACAGGCCAGACGCCTAGTGCCAGCAGGATTAGCTTTGTGCCTCGATTGTAATAATCCTCCTATTCAAGTATAGTGCAATAATTGGCAGGGTACCGTCCCTCTTGCGGTTGTTCCCACATTGGGTTTTCCGCGTCACCAAATCTCACGTGTCAATTTACTTTACGCGCTCTATTTGATTATTAACATACAAACGATCATACAATCAACCAACGAGTAAGACCGCATTGACCTTAATTAATCAACTTGGTAAAAAATACCTAAACAGTTTGGCGTCCACCGGGCGCCCAGCGTGGGGCATTGTGGTCGTCAATCGCTGATACTCTAGATACACAATGGATAAGCAAGCATCGGAAGCCGTGTCAGGGAGTAGACAACCATCGCCACCATCTCCCTCTACCCAAAACCCAACATCAACAGTTGCTACACAGGCTCCCGGACACACCTCAAGAATCATACCGACAACAAAAACCTCTTTACCTCCTAGGACTTCTGCTGTCGCGGCCCAAGCCAGATCAGATAAGGTAGCAGCAAGTTCAGGCCTCACCCCGCCACCTAGTCCCATACAAATCTTACTCACTGGCGTAGAAAATCTTCAGAAAGCTATGGAAAACATGAGAGAAGACCAGAGGAAAGTCAAGGTCAAAGCAAGAAAAAGGGACAGGAGCTCGGCACGATAGACATCCTGAAACAAATGCGATCTGCCACCCCAAATGGGGGCGGGCGGACGCGGGAAGGTCTCCACTAGTAGATCTGACGCATGGGGCATCAGGTAGCAGGAATCCACTTCGGCAGATACCGACTGAACTGGTAACCAGATTGGATATGTCCACAATACCATCAGATGGAACAATAACCCCACAAGGGTTGGGATACCTCACGCCGGATAACTAGCCCGCGGCTAGCTGTGTGGAAGCACAAACAGGTGGCATCCCCGTCAGCAGCCCCGCCATGATCAACCAGACACATGGAGCAGGATCCGAGTCAAACCAACAAATGGACTGGTAGCAGGGGACAGTCGTTACAACGACTCCTCTAGCAGCGGGAACACATCAGAACCTTCAAGAGCTCAGATCATGAGGCAATATATTGAATCGGCAAAGGGCGCAACGGCGGACCCCGTTCAGAAAGATAACAAATCAACATTACTTGGAGTTAAAAGAAATACTGAGCAGGGTCCCTGGGTTGCCACCCCCACTCGAGAAAGCAGCACTAGATAACTATGCCGACTCACCATTCGTGGACACCATATCCATCACAGCCATGCCAAAGGGATTCACAAATCCAAATATGCCTCTCTTCGACGGCACAGCAGATCCCATTGATCATATAAGCCAGTACAAGCAGAAAATGATGACAGTAAGAGCTGTAGGGCAAGTCAAGGAGGCTTGCATGTGAAAAGGGTTTGGGTCCACCCTAACAAGACCGACACTTCGATGGTTTGTGAGCCTGCCCAACAGGTCGATATCTACATTTGCTGAATTGGTGAACGCATTTACTCAACGATTCGCAAAAGCGAAAAAACCACGAAAACACACGGGAGATCCGTACGGAATCGTCCGGGGGCGAGAGAGAGCATTGTGGAATACAATACTAGGTTCAACAACGAGAAGGTAGCGAAAGACGAGAGTGCGATGTCTCGGCAAAGAGAGAAGCCTTCAGAAGAGTCCTCCACCACGACTCCGACCTATACAAGCAGCTAACTATGCATCCCTGCCACAGTTTCGAGGCAGTGCAGGAGAAGGCAGCTGCCGCAATCAGATTAGAGGAAGATATCATAGCCAGAGCCAGCTTACTAAGTACGCCAAGTATTTCTAGTACCTCAGCCGTGGAGAAATCGGGAAGAAAGCAAACCACCAACAAGAAGGATGAGAGGTACAAACCATATGGAAGGGGAGTCAACAGAATCGAGGAAAATCAGCAACTCCCCACTCTGGCAGAGTATGGATTCACTACAGGTAGCGGGGGAATCTTGAAGGAACTCAGGGAGATGGGAGATGGAGTTAGGTGGCCCAACCCACCAGTAGGAGAGCAAGCATGGAGAAAGGATAGCAAGAAGAAGTGTGAGTTCCACCGTGATATTGGGCACAACACTGAGGATTGTTACACATTACGAAGAGAGATCAAGCGCCTGTACGAACAAGGAAAGCTGAGCCACCTATTACCACGTGGGGACAAGCAGCAAGATAAGGTAGGCTCCGCCAAGCCTGCAGACCCGCCCACATGCACCAAAATCATAAATGTGATAACAGGCGGCTCAGACTTAAGCGGGCTGACATACTCAGCAGCTAAAAGACGTGCCACCGAGACCAAAGGAGACATGCCAACCAATTCTTCCAGAATTTCTCATAGTGACCTACCAGCGGTCAGCTTTGATGAAGGAGATACATACGACGAGCGAGAACATCACGATGCTTTTATTATCACCTTGTCAATGGCCAATTGCACATTCAGGAAGGTCTTGGTAGATACAGGAAGCTCGGTCAACCTAATCATGCTGAAGACCATAGAAAACATAGGATTCAGCGAGAAGGATTTGTAGAAGAAGACTATTCCGCTAGTAGGCTTCAGTGGAGAAATAGCCAGCTCATTAGGCGAGATAGTCATCCTAACCTATGTGGGAGGAGTCAACAAGCAAGTCAGGTACCTGGTTGTAGACGGCCCCTCCACCTACAACGTCATCTTGGGAAGACCATGGTTGCACCAGATGAAAGCAGTTCCCTCAACATACCACCAGTGCATAAAGTTCTCCACGCCATGGGGAGTAGAAACAATAAGAGGAGATCAGGAGGAAGCTAGAGGCTGCTATAAGAAGGCACTTAAGTGCACTGCCAGCACTCCTGCATAGCAATTCTGAAGCGACCTATCCGGGACGAATACATCGAACCCCAGCGGAAGAGCCGGATCAAATCAACCTGGACAAGCTGCACCCGAAAGAACCGTGCTCATTGGAGCAGGATGCACAGGAAGCTTAAGACAGCAACTAGTCAAGTTCTTACAGGATAACATGGATTGTTTTGCGTGGTCACATGATGACATGATAGGAATAGATCCGTCCTAACGCATAAACTTAGTGTGGATCCAAAGTGTAAACCCATCCAGCAGAGAAGAAGAAAGTTTGCAGCGGAAAGAAACAAAGTGATCAACCAAGAAGTAGATAGCCTGCTGGCAGCAAAGAAAATAAGAGAAGTAAAATATCCAGAATGGCTGTCTAACGTAGTGGTGGTGCCAAAGAAGAATGGAAAGTGGAGAGTATGTGTGGACTTCACCAACCTCAACAAAGCATGCTCTAAAGATCCATTCCCGCTGCCTCACATTGATGCAATGGTGGACGCAACAGCTGGACATGAGATGCTGACATTTCTGGACGCATGGAGTGGATACAATCAGATTAAGATGGATCCTGCAGATCAAGAGAAGACGGCATTCATGTCCGAAAGAGGAATATATTGCTACAACGTCATGCCATTCGGTTTAAAGAACGCAGGCTCCACGTACCAAAGGTTGGTTAACCGCATGTTCAAAGAACAAATAGGAAGAACAATGGAGGTGTATATTGATGACATGGTGGTGAAATCAGAGAAGGCCAAAGATCACATGCGGCATCTGGCAGGAACATTCAGCACCCTCGGGGAATACAAAATGAAGTTAAACCCATCTAAATGCACCTTCGGAGTATCTCCTGGCAAATTCTTAGGCTATATTGTAACTTAAAGAGGGATAGAAGCCAACATCGAGCAGATCAAAGCTGTCTTACAACTAGAATCACCTGAAAAGCCTAAGGATGTTCAAAGACTAGCTGGAAAGGTAGCAGCCCCGAACAGGTTCATTTCAAGATCTTGAGATAAATGCAGGTACATTTCTTTTACGACATACTAAGGAAAAGCCGGAAGTTTGAATGGACCTCGGAGCACGAGCAAGCCTTCGAGAGTCAAAACACTACCTCGGCCCGACCCGCCGCTTGTTGTCGCCGGCCGGGGGAACCACTATTCCTATACCTTGCCGTCACGGAGGTGGCAGTGAGTGATGTCCTGGTTAGAGAGCATGAAAAAGAGCAGGAGCCAGTATACTACGTGAGCAAGTCTCTGCTGCCGGCAGAGACCAGGTACACATCTCTTGAAAAATTAGTACTAGCATTGGTAGTAGCATCTCGCAAACTGCGCCCCTATTTTGAATCCCACATCATACATGTCGTGACCAACTACCCGCTAAAATCTATCATAAGGAAGCCTGAACTATCAAGCAGAATGTCAAAATGGTCTGTGCACCTCAGTGGGTACGATATCCATTATGACCCCAGAACAACAATCAAATCGCAAGCACTGGCCGACTTCGTGTCAGACTTCAGCCCAGCCATCCAAAATCTGGCAGATACGGAGATCCTCACCTTAGAGGGAAGCAAGGAGACAGAAGTCTGGCAGATGCATATTGACAGAGTGTAACACCCCCATATTCAGAGGAGCCTTAACTAGGCCTTCCTTAGCATATAAGGGCGTTACCATCTCGGTTGCCCGAGGATAGTAATAATCAAATGTCGATAAAAGAACTATTATGTTATATTACAAGCGATTTAAACCAACAAACGATATGAAAGATACAACTCAAAGACTACTCGCTATAGCTATCAATTCTCGTGAAGACTCATCCCTGCCCGGACTCCATCTATCAACAACATCAACACCTGCTAAGACCGACTGCTCCCCATAAGGGATCACGGCAGACACATAACAAACAAATAACCACACAAGGTCTGTACTGAGATAAGATACGCCAACAGCAACTACAATTATCAACACAATACAATGCTATCAATCTCAAACACAATCACAATAACCCAACCAACTCTGTCACTGACTGTCCACTGGACCAGCCCTGCCAGTGGGGGACCGCAGCCGTTCCCACCTAATCCCCGCTCATCATATCGAGCGATAACCCCGTCCATTAATGTGCACATCCCCTTCCGTGGCGGGGTCCACGAAGGGCGAAACAAGGGCGTGAAGCCACTCCCGCAAGTGACCTCACTCAGCCGAGAACGCATCTCGAGAACCAGAGACAACAACCACAACCACAATCACAACCGTCACAATACAACTACAATACTAAGCAATCACAATACAACCACAACGACCGACATACTAGACCGTCTACAGAAACTGAGTAGGCGAACCTACCTTTAAGCAATTGCAACCAATCCATGCCGACAAACAACATATCCAGTGACCAAGCAAAGCCTATAACCACAATACAAATATCTATTACTATCAAGCAAACCCTAACTGTAAAGAACAAGGGCACGAGTGATGATTATGACATACCTATAGGGAGAAACTCAGCAAAAGACCGCTACCCGACTAAAGTGACGCTCTCTTAAGGCAAAAGGATCTTCAAAAAGGCTTCCATGGAGGTTTTGAGGTGAAGGGAAGGGAAAGAGGCGACTGAAGGATAGGAGGAAAGTGGCGGAAGTGATATGCGGATTTAACAAAACGCGATATAAAACCCTCGCTGAAAACTCGGTACTCGATCGAGTACCCAACATACTCGATCGAGTGGCCCCCTACTCGATCGAGTAACCTAGCTACTCGATCGAGTAGCCTCTACTCTATCGAGTACCACTCATAACACGCAACCCAAGATGGTTTTGGCACGCAATTCTAAGACTACTCCCGCTCCCAAGGTCAGTCATCGCTGGTCAAAGGGTCTCTAAAAGGGCGGGTATTACAGTCTTCCCCCCTTAAAAGAACTTCGTCCCCGAAGTTCAACTCACCTATCCCCCGCACAAGACACGGAAACAACACGACCTCACCAAACTTCCTACTCAAACCATTACTCCCTGGAAATACCATCCCCCATGTCATCATCATCACCGTATAACGCTCTATTCATACATATATATATATATATATCGACTCTTGCAACTATCATACAAACATTATCATCATCGACTGTCACTCTATATGTATGCATCAACTCTTACAAACTATTATATGTCAAGCATCGACCTCGCAATACGAACCAACACAAACGACCATCACTCATCATATGATAACAACTATCAACCCGAAACGTATCTCATATCAACCTCATACCGCGCAACTAACACCACTGTGAACTAACACCACTGTGTTATTCACTACTTCATACTATTACGACGCATTGCGCCACAACTAGCTCTTTACGACGGTCCTTTACAACATACTATCATATTCATTTCAATGAACTAAAGTAACCACTTACACTTCATATAAGCAATGTGACCAAAGTACTACAATGACAACAAAACATTGTAACGAGTAACAACATAACACAACAAAAAATTGTAAACGTATAACCATATAACTTCAAATTCAGCCTTTTTATTTTGCGACATTACTCTTCCCCTCTAAAAGGAACTTCGTCCCCGAAGTTCACCACCAAAATTACAACACATATTATCAATTACTTGATTCATAACATGTATTAGAAACATATTATTTATTATGGACATTACTCGCTAAGCATAAACTCGTTAAATTATAAATCATATACATACATCGGGATAACTCGCCGCTGTCGATAAAGTACGTTAATATCGTATGCACAAACGTATGAAGAAATGTAACTTCAATGAATGAATGGTAATATGGCATATGTAATATTAAAACAATCAAGAAACCGTCACCACTTCACTAATTGTTACAAATATGCATATAAAACCGAAACTTGACTTCCAACATATAAAATTAACGGTTCAAAGGTGTTACTACGCACTAACAACTACATTAAACATCAAACTTGCAATTATAAAACAATTGAACATTTTTTTAATTTTCGAAAACCTCCTGTAACAGTGCTACTCGATCGAGTATGTAGCGGTACTCGATCGACTGCCATGCTACTCGATCGAGTGTCTTGGCTACTCGATCGAGTAGCCCACAGATCAGAATGATTAACTTCATACATGCCTGTAGCTACTCGATAGATTACGGGGTACTCTGTCGAGTACCTACAGGCCAAAGTGCCTATAAAACTCGTCATAAACCAACATACATGTACATAGTCGTCATATAAATCGAGTCGGGATGACTCCCCGACTCCCAACATCCTGCAAGAAGGTCAAAGTATCAAATCCGGCCTTATGGCCAACAATACAAGTCCAAAATCAAAGTTTCGATGGGAACAACTACCAACGTCTAACAACACTACCAACCACTAAAACCAACTACCATCAACAAAGATAAAAACAAGGAGTATCACTCCTCCTGCTGCTGCTGTTGCTGCTCAACCATCACCTCATCATCACCACTACCTCCGGAAGTACCCGCTCCTGATGACCCAATCTCTTCATCCACTCCTGCTCCTGCTCTTGGGCTCACGTACCATGGGGTCAAGCCACCGTAGGCAAAGGACTGAGGTGTCCCCCACGTCGACTGATCCACCCCGTAGGAATGGAAAACCCATGTGTAGTCCCCAACTCCACTCCACCAAACCGGATGCGGTCCCTCGGTCCCTATCCCCAGAGCGTACGCCATCTCGTGCATGTTCCAGAGTGTCAAAGTAGATGACACTCTCTCCGCCAAGTAGCTGGATCGCGTCTCCGGGGTGTCGAGGTAAGGGTAGCACGGAAAGGATCTTCTTCTTCTTCTTTGTGGTGCCACCGGCCGTGGCCTAGTCTCCGAGGTCCTCTCCCTCACTCGACGGGGTCCTCTCCCCAACCTAGGTCTCTCCGCTACCACAACCGACGCATTCTCACCCTTCTTCGGCTCTGGCATCACCTCGAGAATCGTGTCGTCGATGAGGTAGGTCTGCAGATGGCGGGGCCTATCAACATCCTCTTCCTCCTCCTTCTCATCATCAGAGTCCACAGTCACTACCGCCGGCTCTAAGGGCTCCGTCGGTGGGAGGTGCTCAGGAGCTGGAATTTTCATCCAACTCATGCCCCACACCCTCCAAGCTAGGCTACCGTCAGCCAAGGTCCTCAACCATTTCAGGTCGAGATAGTAGTCACGATCCATAGTGGGCACTGGGGTAGCTAGAGGCACGTACTCCGAAGAAGCCTCAAAAGAGGTTATCTTTTCAGCTAACCGACTGGCGATAGCGCCACAACTCAAGTACCGGGAAGAGGCAGTAGCCATCAAGGCAAGGGCCGCACAAACCATGGAAGGAGCATTAAAGACCACTCTCCTGGTCCGCTCCGGGTTCAAGTAAGACATAAGAAGTAACACCTCATGGTTGTTCAGCTTACTGATATCCGGTCGATCATAAAGGAGGTTCGAGAGGGAACGAAGAAAGATCCTCAATGTGACATGCTGAACATCATTAATCAGCAAGTTACTTGAGGTGGGGGCTGGTTTCCCGGTCAGACAAGGCATTAGGCGGCAGACACCGCACTCAACAGGGATATCAGTGATGGAGTCCTTGGGAGGCTTGGCCAACCCAAGGTGAGAAGCAAATTGGTCCATAGTAAGCAAGAAACTAGTGTTCATCAACCGAAACTCAACGGTCTGGCCAGCGGGGTCATAGATAAAGGAGCTCATAAACTCCAAGGTAAGAAAAGGATAAGAGTTCTTCCTCAGCCTATACAAACCCATAAGGCATAATATCTCAAATATGTGACAGACATCCGTCTCTATCTCCAACTCCTCTAACAGTGTAGTATCTATACACCTCGTTGGTCTCATCTTGCGTTTTTGTAAAACTACAAAACGCTCTCGCTGTTTGAAATCAACAAAAACAACAGAAGGGTACTCCGGAACTGCGGGTACCACAGGTCCACTCCCTTCCCCAACCTCAGTCGGATTACCTCTTCCCCGTTTACTTTGACGAGTTCCTATGTTCAGTCTCGGCATCTGTTTCAGCATATGACTTAAGCAACTTGCATAAACACGTAAAGCATAAACTTCATGTAATTTGGACTTTACATACTCAGTTAGGCACTAAAATTCACCAACAAATTCGACATGTGAAGCACATAATTCATGCCATTAACTTTGAATACTCAGCTAGGTACACACATTCACCAGCAGTCTCCCAATTTTGATATATAACTCAGTTTACTACTACTCATAAGCCATAGTTGTGAAAAATTTATCATGGTGATTGCACATGCTCAACAAATTCGGATATCCTAACATGATTCTAAGGTTGTTCCATACACATCCTGATCACATGTGAGGCATTCTTACTAACTCATGAAAAACTAACTTAGAACATATCATCATCATCTTCCATATTAGAAACAACAACTTAATTAAATTTTTCAGACGGTCTTTACAGCTGTAACAATTTTGGCATATTTTCATCCATTATGATCACTACAATCATATTGAAGTTCAACTTACACTTAAACAGTCATACACAACACCAAATTCCAATTATAAATCACGAATTTCCATTTGAGGCACTTTTAAGACGGAGTTTTAAGGCAACTTTCTAATGTAAAAATCATCAAAAATCATCCTTCAACATGATATAAACAATGTAGGATACACAACTCCATCATCTAATCAAAGTAAAACAATCAAAAATCAATTTCAATTTTGTAAACCCTAGAAATTTCGGTTTCAACTTTGCAGTTTCTAGTCTAATTTACAGCAATTAATCACCAACAAACATGGAATGAAGGCATGTGAATCATATTGCAACTATTAAAAGCAACAATCTATCCATATGAATCGAAAATTTCGGATTGCATCATTATTCTAACACATTCCAATCAATAAATCATGTAAATTAGGAAGAAAAGCATACCTTGATTGAGTAGCAAAGTAAAGAAACGAAATTAAACAAAGAAATCAACCCCAAGAATCATCACTAACCTAAGAGTATGAGAGATTTTGAGGATTTTAAGAGGAAACAATCTTTAGGGCTCGAAATATAGAGGAATAATGAGAAGAAATAGAAAGAAGAGGGGTTTTAAGAAACCCGTAGGATTCTCTGTACAGTAACCTACTCGATCGAGTGTCTAGGGTACTCGATCGAGTACCACCCTACTCGATCAAGTAGGAGCTATTTCGTCGAGTATCTGCGGGAAATCTTTCCACATCCCGACGTCATAGCTTCCTAACTAGATCGAGTGAGGTCTACTCGGTCTAGTAAACACTCGCACTCGGTCAATTATAGCTAAGTGCTTAGTCGGAAGTACAAAGTAAATCGAAAAATACCTGCAAAACAACACCGCGTGTCGATTCCAAACCAAGTTCGGAATTCGGCACAAATTGTCACGCTCATTCTCGCATTACTATTAATACTGAAGCATTAAACAATGTCTTGACAAATAAGGTGTATGTCACACTACGCTACACAATTACCCAACTCGGTTTACCTGCTACCGAGTCATTCATGAACATAATTACGTCATCATATTACACTTAAAACTCGCCTTAACATATCGCTGCCAAACTCGCGTTCACAATAACATGAAACATATAATTAACACTAATCCATTCTTTCTTATAACATATAATTGTATATCCTCATAACCAATTACTCTATCATGTTCTACCTTCAATCATAAGCAAATCATTTTATACAAATCAATTATTACGCAGTGGAAATTTCAACTTATAAACAAGGCATAAACGCATTACTATATGTTATGTTTCAAATTATAATTCAACAATTCTATAACTATCATCATTGTACTCACGGTAGAGTTTGTAAACTCGTACATGACTACCATCACCATCAATTTACAGCAATCACCAACATGTTCATCCTTCTATTGTAGCACACCCATTCACATTCCCAACCATTTCTATCGAATAGACTTCTGTCACATATCTCACAGTCATCACACAAGCTCACTAAGCATGCCCAAAACTTCACTAAGCACGACCCACATACAACTATCATATCTTTATTAACTCTAACCAAGAATCAACTACAAGTAACTCCGACACAATTAGCATACACGTCACACATATACACACGGACTCCACATTCCCGTACCATGTGACTGGCTTAAGTATCATGGTGCCAAGATTTTGAAATAAGGGCGCCTACTCACCCAAAACCTAGCATCAGCTGGGGCTCCCATTCCACATACACCAGGTTCATTTTATTAGACTCCCTACGTTTATTATTTTTATTTGTTACAGGTTCCAAAATCGTCGCTCTGATACCACTTTGTAACACCCCCATATGCAGATGAGCCTTAACTAGGCCTTCCTTAGCATATAAGGGCGTTACCATCTCGGTTGCCCGAGGATAGTAATAATCAAATGTCGATAAAAGAACTATTATGTTATATTACAAGCGATTTAAACAAACAAATGATATGAAAGATACAACTCAAAGACTACTCGCTATAGCTATCAATTCTCGTGAACACTCATCCCTGCCCGGACTCCAGCTATCAACAACATCAACACCTGCTAAGACCGACTTCTCACCATAAGGGATCACGGCAGACACATAACAAACAAACAACCACACAAGGTCAGTACTGAGATAAGATACGCCAACAGCAACTACAATTATCAACACAATACAATGCTATCAATCTCAAACACAATCACAATAACCCAACCAACTCTGTCACTGACTGTCCACTGGACCAGCCCTGCTAGTGGGGGACCGTAGCCGTTCCCACCTAAGCCCCGCTCATCATATCGAGCGATAACCCTGTCCATTAATGTGCATATCCCCTTCCGTGGCGGGTTCCACGAAGGGCGAAACTAGGGCGTGAAGCCACTCCCGCAAGTGACCCCACTCAGCCGAGAACGCATCTCGAGAACCAGAGACAACAACCACAACCACAATCACAACCGTCAAAATAAAACTATGATACTAAGCAATCACAATACAACCACAACGACCGACATACTAGACCGTCTACAGAAACTGAGTAGGCGAACCTACCTTTAAGCAATTGCAACCAATCCATGCCGACAAACAACATATCCAGCGACCAAGTAAAGCCTATAACCACAATACAAATATCTATTACTATCAAGCAAACCCTAACTGTAAAGAACAAAGGCACGGGTGATGATTATGACATACCTATAGGGAGAAACTCAGCAAAAGACCGCTACCCGACTCAAGTGACGCTCTCCTAAGGCGCAAGGATCTTCAAAAAGGCTTCCATGGAGGTTTTGAGGTGAAGGGAAGGGAAAGAGGCGACTGAAGGATAGGAGGAAAGTGGCGGAAGTGATATGCGGATTTAACAAAACGCGATATAAAACCCTCGCTAAAAACTCGGTACTCGATCGAGTACCCAACATACTCGATCGAGTGGCCCCCTACTTGATCGAGTAACCTAGCTACTCGATCGAGTAGCCTCTACTCTATCGAGTACCACTCATAACACGCAACCCAAGATGGTTTTAGCACGCAATTCTAAGACTACTCCCGCTCCCAAGGTCAGTCAACGCTGGTCAAAGGGTCTCTAAAAGAGCGGGTATTACACGGAGCCTCCAGCCAAAGGGGGGCAGGTGTGGGATTAATTCTGCGATCACCAGAGGGAGACCTGATTGCGCAAGCAGTAAGATGTGAATTCAAGGCAACCAACAATGAAACAGAATACGAGGCCTTGATATTGGGAATGAAGCTAGCTCTGGAGTTAGGGGTCAGACACCTGCACATATCCAGTGACTCTTTGCTAATAGTCAACCACGTAAATGACGAGTTCATAGCCAGAGACTCAAAGATGATTGCATACTTGAAAATAGCGAAGGAATTAAAATAAAAATTCGCAACTTGCAAGCTTAGGCAGATTCCCAAAGATCAGAATGTGAAAGTAGACGCCTTGGCAACTCTAGGGGCAACATTTATACCAACGGAGCTATCTAGCATTCCAATAGCACACATGTTGGAGCCTTCTATCCAGAAGGCAGATGCAGTAGACAAAGGAGAACTGGAGGATCCACAGAATGGAGAAGGCGCCCAGGCAGTTACAGAGATGGTGAGAGCTCACAGTCACCTGATCAAGCATCTGAGCATGCAGATGACTGGGATTGGCGTACACCTTACCTAGACTGGCTGCGTCGTAACAAGCTGCCAGACGATAAGAAAGAAGTGAGAGCTTTCAGAGTGAGGGCTTCCAGGTTTATACTCATTGATGATATATTATTCAGAAAATCACTAGCAGGCCCCTACTTACGGTGCCTGGACAAGAAAGAAGCGCAGACTGTGTTACATGTTCTCCACAGTGGCGAATGTGGAAACCATGCAGGGGGCAGGAGTCTGGCAAATAAAGCCCTAAGGCAGGGATACTATTGGCCTACAATGAAGAGAGATGCAGCAGAGTACGCACGCAAATGTGACGCCTGCCAGCGCTCAGCACCAATGATCCATCAGCCAGCAGAACCCTTGCACCCTATCATTTCCCCCTGGCCATTCATGGCATGGGGCATGGACATAGTAGGACCTCTGCCATGAGCCACAAGAAACAGAACCTGGATGCTTGCAATGACAGATTACTTCTCCAGGTGGATAGAGGCAGAAGCATTCACAGAAGTAAAAGATAAACAGGTCATTTCGTTATAAAACGAAACATCATTTGTAGGTTTGGTATCTCGTCAAAAATCATATGTGACAATGGCTCACAATTCATCTCCAACGATACCAAGGGATACTGTGCCAGGTGGAACATCACCCTAAAAAAGTCAGCACCTTGGACTCAAAAGTCCAACGGGCAAGCTGAATCCAGCAACAAAATCATCATGGATAATCTAAGAAGGAGGTTACAGGAGTTAGGAGGAAAGTGGGCAGATAAATTACCACTAGTGTTGTGGTCAGACAGAACGACACCAAAGATAGCAACAGGTCAAACACCCTTCAGCCTGGTGTTTGGCGCGGAAGCAGTCATTCCGTCCGAAGTCCTAGTTCCCACTCACAGGTATGAAAATATGACAAGGGAACTGAACAATACAGAGATGACCAGAAGCTTGGACACAATTGACGAGCTGCGAGCAAGCGCAAAAATCCGTCTGGCTGCCTACAAACAGTCAGTGGCCAGGAGTTATAACAAGAATGTAAAAGTCAGGCTCCTGGAGGTAGGAGACCTGGTTCTCCGAGAGGTGTTTCAAAACACCAAGAATCAAAAACCAGGCAAATTCGCCTACAAATGGGAAGGACCATACCAGGTAGAAGGAGTTGTTGGCCATGGTGCATACAGACTGATGACTATGGACGGTCAAATCATACAACGCCCATGGAACATACTTCACATGAAGAGATATTACTTTTAATAATAAGTAGACTTTAGCTTTCATAATGATGTACTATGAAAAGCTAAATCATTTTTAAAGTTAAAATAAAAATCCGGTAGTAGGCATACTGCCAATTTCACTTTTATTTCTAGTGTCTCTAGCTCTTTTAAAACTTTAAACTACTATTAGATGGTGTGATCTGACAACCTCCTGGGACCACAATTGCTCTGGCACCCCATGAGATGGCAACAGGTACTTCACATCATTTTAATAGATTTTCTTATTTTCAGGCTTCTCTAAGTACATCACTTTGAATCCTAGTGTCTATGGTACTTTGAAAGGATGTCTAGCAGATCACAACCGCCAACGCGGTCACAAGGCACATGGCACTCCAACATGCCTAGCCTATTTTCTCCACAAGGAGCACCCTCACCAGGCGGACTGTGGAACATACGAAAGGGAGCCTGGTTGACAGCTAAATATGCTTATCCAGCTACCTCTGATACCACCCCCCTGGACGTACCTCGCACTAATCGCAATTAATCAAGGTCCCAGCATGCATGCACACGAACATGGAACGTAGGGATATATGCGCTACCAGAATCCTGCAACGTCCCATTGGTCCTAGAATGACGATAAACTTGCCTAAATTACGCCCCTGTTGGCTTCAAACGTGATGAAAACACCTTGCGTCATGAACAAGGTTAAGTAGTCCAAAATCTGCACATACGCCTAAATCGACCATCAAGGCGACACGGCGACTAACTTAGTCCGGTCGGCTGACAGTGACAGTGCCGGTCTAAATCGACCTCTTAGGTTGACACGGCCACTCCTCCTTACATTGCGGCATATGCCTAAATCAATAAGCGGTCATCATGGCGGCTAGTCGAGTCAAAACGTCGACCCTTTTCAGGGATGACAGGACTCGCCTAAATCGACCAATCAAATGACACGACAAATTCCTAAACTAGAGAAACTAAATAACAAGCACACAATATGAAGGATAAAACCTTGCCAAACTATGACAAGGGGCATTCCAAAATATGGCCAAAATACGGCCCCAAGTTTAACCGCCACCTTGGCGGAGCAACCACAAAAAGAGAGTTTTAAAACTTACAAGTCTGCCACCTCTGGGCCAGACTGCCAAAAGTTCATCAAAACATAAAAATACTTAATTATCGGTCACATTAATGACCTCCACCTCTGGCATCTCCTCTGCCTGCTGACCTCCCGTTTTAGGTAACGCACCAGCTTGCACACCCTCAGCTGCCATAGCTTCCTGAGCTCCATCAGCAGCATCCTGGGA
This sequence comes from Silene latifolia, assembly GCF_048544455.1. NCBI lineage: Eukaryota > Viridiplantae > Streptophyta > Magnoliopsida > Caryophyllales > Caryophyllaceae > Silene > Silene latifolia. The sequence goes on from NC_133538.1 coordinate 399,782,792, forward strand.
CATTCCGGGCGTCACCCCCGACTTGCTCGAATGCAGGAGAATTCACCTCCCCAACTTCAGGCATCAGCGCACTCAGATCAGGTTGGGTGGGGTAGAGTATCTCCAGCTACTTCTCCTCCTCCTCTATAGCCTGCTGGGTGGGGGCCTCCTCAAGAGCAGCGCGCATCCCGCTGATTTGTCCCCGCCAGGTAGCATAGGCAACAACGTTGGTGGCCAGGGAGATCAGCTCGCTGATCTTCTCATCAGAGCGCTTGAGGGAGTCAGAGAAAGTGTTGCACACCGCTTGAGTGCAAGCCAGCTGATCAGCCCCCTTCTTCAGCTTCTTCTTGGTGACAGCAAGCTCAGCCTTCAACTCCACCACACGCTCCTCAAAACACTAACCACCACCGCCACCCCACTACCGCCACCACTCCTCAAAACACCACGTATCCACCGCTTTCATACCCACCACACTAACCCAACAATTTACAGCTACCCATCCCACCATTTTGACAGCCATCACCACTGGCCCAACCGTAGACATCGCCGACGCCGACACCACAGCCAAAAACTGATGACTAACATCACAACCACCATACACTAATGACACGCCAATTAATAACATCACCACCACTGCATCGTCATCGTCGATGATCGAGCATCCGCCGATAACGGCGCCTGGAATCGCATCCACCAGCCAGCCCAACAACAACCAGACAACAACACCAGCCCCTAGAAGGCGTCGTTCTCACGACTAACCCGAAACTACCACCTCGACACCCTTATTTTTCCACCATAACCTACAACTCCGTCAAACATCAATCACACTACCTTCCACTCCAGTCGACACATCCTATTGGTATAATATGAGTTTATGTATAATCATTAATTTATGTAGGTGAAATATTCATCATGAACAATAGCAGCAACAACAACTGGGTCATCCGATGAATAATAGCAGTAACTTTTCTTTCAGTAATAAGATTTTTGCTTATAATAGATATGTAATTTGTACGTATTACGTATGTGAACTTATCAGATATTACACCAGATCTTAGAAATCTTTACATTTTGCAATCGTCAAGATTAAAAATACGAATACATGAAGTTTATCAATTAGTAGACTATACCACCGGTTGTATGGTGTAGAATCCGAGCTCAGTACTAAAGTTTTCGAGTTTTGTTTTAAAGAATTTAAGCTATACAATAAAGTATCTGAACTCATCCATTTCAACATAAAAAAAAAACTTTAAAAGAGCTCAGAAAAATTACACATAAACTCGGATAAAGGATAAAGTATAATGTTTGTACAATGCTTATTATACTCCCACAAGTCAATATCAATATCAATCAATATCAATCAATATATATACTTAAAAGAGGAACTTTTGGAGCGATATTAGTGGTTGATGTATTGGAGCGATATTAGTGGTCGATAATTTTTTAGCTACTTATGTTTAATTGAAATTAGAATATTGAATACTATTATTTATTTATCTAAATTAAAAGAATAAAAAATAAAACAGGAAGTAAGGATAAACTACAATAAATTGCAGAGATTCCTTAATTAGAGGATAAACTATTCCATCATTATAAATTGTATATATTAAACAACCGGTTAGAAAAGATAGAGATTTATAAAGATTCGAATGCTAAAGTTTAGCATGAATTGGAAACTACGGAGTATCCCTATGTACCATTATATAAAAACTTTCCACAACTAAAATTTTTAACAGGAATTTTTCATGTATACCTCCCTCTCTATAATTCGTTTCCCCTTTCATGTTTTTTTAACATGATTAATAATGTACTCCTATCAGGGTATCTTCTATGAGGAAAGATTGAGGGGCTTAATGAGAGGCTTAATCTAATGGGATTCTCTCCATTACTTCCTCTCCATTACCTCTCTAATACATTCTTATTCTAATATATTTTCTCTCTCCAACCATTTAAACATTACTTTTATGGAATAATTACAACTACTAGATCGTTCCAAAATTTAATCCGCACCGTTTAAAAGTAATGGACATCCATTTCTTTTCAAGTAATGGAGAGAATCCGGACCGTAATCTAATAGTGTAAGATGTAGTCCTCTACTATATTGAATGGTAAAATTTTATCTATATTATTTAGTTACCATGTTTTATGGCGTGGTTATTCGTTAAATGATACCGAGTTTCGATAATAACCGTTTTATTTTTTCTTAATATTTTATGAGATTGTCTTATAAAATGTTTAACCCAAGTTTGACTTAATTATGGGAAACTTTCTTAGTAATCGTATCTTCTTATATGGGTGATCTTATATATATTTCGCAATGAGACGGTCTCATATGAGAATTTATTAACTTTTATGTATGTGATTTCAATTTTTTATGCATGTGATATATCTCTCATAATATAAGCACCACACCAGTCACCAGTTGTACGTCATCTCTTTATCTATTTGCTCATCGTGGTCTTATGAATCATACAGAGTATGTGTTTTAAATAATTGTTTGGTTAATATGTGTTTTAAATAATTGTTTGGTTCTAGATTTGAATACTACCTTCTATTACAATTCTCGTTAATGTAAAGTAATTTATTTCTTCTACTTCTATTCAGATTACTGTTGATTTATGCATAACATCTCTACTTATGAAAGTTTTGCACGATGAGAATTATGGAAATGTACAAGCAAAAACTTGAATTAGGTCACAATACATGTGATGTGACATAGAATATACGGAGTATATATAACAACTCAAGCGAGACGGTTTTTTATTAGAGACGGTGTTTCACTAGATTATTAAGAAATCGCTGTGTTTGTAACTTTTTTTTTTTTTTTTTTGGTAACGAGGGAACCCGCAGCCGCTACCTTTGGTGCGCACTGGGTAAACCCGCGGGTGTACGTGATAGCCTGCAAACCACGTATACCAGGTAAACCACCTAAGGGTGACAGGCTCGAAGTCTATTAGGCATGGACTCAGGCCAAGAATGCTCCACAAGATTTTGCTCTTGGGGAGGCTTGAACCTGAGTCTCCTGGGAATTTCACCCAAGTTTTAACCACTAGACTCCACCCTTGCGGGCCTGTGTTTGTAACTTTTATTATTGATTATGACCCAAAAAGATGGTAATCTACTTTCATAGTAAGTGACTCATTTTACTTTTACCAGAATACGTAGACCATTGATACAACCTAAAATTAAAATTGTTGTGAACTTGATTGAACAAAGGTATGACAACAGTATCCATCAAGGTGTAAATAAGAGTCATCAACATGTATATCAATACATAAGATGCGAATTGAAGTTACAATTCATGATCATAGGAAGAATTTAGTAGGGGTAGTTTTGAATAATTTAGGATTTAATAAAGCTCATGTGAATTTCAAAATAACTAGTTTTAAACCCGTGCAAAATTGCACGGGTATGTATTTGGGCCGGTATTAATATTTTTGGATGTATTTTTTTTTTTTTTGCATTTCTGTTGTACTTATTTAGTTGGTCTAAATCAACGATCTACATAATTAATGTTTAAACTTGTTACAAATACATGTTCACATACAATGGTTTAAGAGGAAATAACAAAGGATATTTTCTTAAAAAAAAATATATCGTACTATCTAGTTTTTAAAATTATGCATTTAATTTATCCGTATTATATGTAATTCAATCCCGTAATTAAATGGAATTCCTTCTCGTAATTATGTAAATTTTTTTTTTTTTTTTAAATTATGTAATTCATTTATTTGTAATTAGTTTCATTTATTTCAATTTGCAATTCATTTCGCTTATATGCCATTAATTTCATTTATTCGGAATGTATAAAATTATTTCATTGTATTTGTTCTAAGACGGAATTTGTCGCAGGTTTGTATAAATAGGAATTAAGAAGAAATAAATACATTGCACACTAACGGGTCCCACAAAACATGTATTTCCAAAAAAAGAAAAGTTGAATTATTGACGTGGCACGCTGTGGATTGAATATTGTCTTCTGAATTAATAAAGATAGGATTTAGAATCTAACAAAGTATAATATGGACAAAATTAGCACAAAGCGTACAATGTTAAATCATATGACTTAATTTTTAGTTTCCAGACTAATCGGAGATAATCGTACTTGATAACTCTTTTTTATATAATAAGGCCCTACTATTTTAGACTTAATTTCAGCTCATAACAAAAGGGACATGCAATACAAATAAAAGGATATGGGTCAAAACGTTGAAAAATAATAGTACCTTTATCTCAATTTTATTGCTCCATTTTCCCTCTAAATTTATCCCAAATTTATTGTTAACTTTTTAAAATTTAATAAATATTTATGCTATAAATCACTTATCCTTGCAATATAAATGACCAAATGAGATAAAGGGAGTAACTCCCAAGAAATTAAATAAGCATTTTTGAGGTCGACCTTATGTAAATACTTTATATTTGAGACCATTGTTGTGATATAACCCGACCAACGGCTGGGCTTGAAATCTAGCTTATTTTGTCATTATAAAAAAAGTCTATATAAACAACCTCGTGATAAATTCTCGAAAGCGATTGTTAAGATATGACCCGGGCAATGCCCGAGCTTGAACACTAGTCAATATCAATATCATTCTATATAATTAAAACAGGAAGTTTTCGAGTAATTATAGAGAGTCCAACTATTGTGAATAACTTTCGAGCCTCCACATTAAAAGTTGAGATTTCAAGGGACGTGAGAGATTCCAACTTTTACAACTATTCTTAGCTAGGTAAGATAAAACACTAAACACTAAATAACAAATAAAAAATCCTAAAAAAAGATAATGGGCAATAAATACAATTAAAACACAAAGTTGTTTATTATGACAAGATAAACATTAAGCAATATTAAATGAGGTTTTTACTTAGTACCAATTACCAAACTCTTAAACCCTGGGAATAAGCCAAACAAACCAAACAGATGTATAGTTCTAATAGAAGTCAAACATAATTGCAGTATTATATATTCGTAATTGTTAGCTACGAACAAATTTATAGTAGAAATGTAGAATCTATAAGCTATCTTACCTAAACTACAAAACAATCATATGTTAGTATAAATATTAAGCATGTAATTCAACTAATTATTGTCTTTTTCCTTCCGTAGTTCCATATATGAATCATAAGTTCATGACTATATATTAGAACAAAATATACCAGTCCAACATAACTGCATAAGTTTTACTACATATAATTTACTCATAATGCTTCAAGTACTGATTTTAACAAATGTTCTTAAATATTAGTATTACATTTGGTATAAAGATAAGGAGATGGGAGGGAACCAATTATTAGATGATAAGTTAACTAAATTTAGTGTGGAGGATTAGGTTACTCATTAAAGTCATTCCTAAAATCAAAATCTAAACAATTAACTAAGGCACCCTAAAATATAGTAAGCTAACAAATCCAATAGTTATTATCTCATCAAGAGACATTAAGTTTTTGCGAAAGAATAGTGATAAGATTTTATAGTAAGCTAACAAATCCAATAGTTATAACAACTTATCTATGAGACACCTTAAAATGGAATAGATAAACAAATGACCGGGACAGACGGAGTATAAATTTATCAAGTTCGAATAAGCATTGTTCAATAGACCAGATTTATGGCACATCACGGTTGGAGCAGAGGTGTAGCTGTGGGAAATAATCTGTATACTTCCCTTTAACATGAAGGATTATAACGATTTAATAAACATGATCTAAGGTCATAAAATAAAATACATAAACAAAAGTAAAAGGATTTAGAATTAACCTCAGGTCCTAGCAAAATTGGCTTAAGAACAATATCAAAACTGATATTCGCCTATTAGTTGCACCCAAGACGATCTGAGATATACCCTTTGATTATGCTAGAAATCAATCTAAAATTTTCTGTAAAATTTTATTGTCTTTGTCTTTTTTTGTGATGAGAAAGAGAAGGCAATCTCAGAAAAAGAATTAGGTCAGAAATAATTCTCTACCTTTCTTTTTATATAGACCGAAATCCGAAATCAATTAGGAATGAAACAACCTCCTAATTTTCGGCCAAACAGACCGATAATAAGGAGTGTATTTTCCTTATTTTGGTCTTTCCAAAAATATATAAAGTGTGTTAAATTGTCATCTAATGAGGATCGAACCCATGACCTCTTGGCTTGTGTACCCTCACTATTACCACTATGACACATTCAACTTGTTGATATTAAATACAACTGGTTATATTTAACTACGAATTAACAGATTAATTCGTCCAAACTAACCTTATATATATTTAATTAAATATAACTTATTATATTTAATTTACGAATTGACAGTTAATTCGTCTCAACTTAATATTATTTAATTTTCATTAAATAATTTTCTCATCAACACATTCACTAACTTTTTAGTCATTTTGGGAATCAATGTAATTATATTTCTATAACCACATTTCTCAAATACGTCCTATAGGCGTGACCTTTAGGGACCAGTTGATCACCGCCATCTGTATGATAATAACGTCAAACTTTCTAGCAAGCCAACCGTTATTAGGTAAACGTTAATCAACTGATTAAATATACGAAGTATACCCTTGTGAACCTGTAAGAGATTTACAAATGTTATCACACTAATTTGTAGAGGACACCAGCTCCAACAAACTCCCACTTGTCCTCACAAGTGTATGTGCGATAACCGATTCTCATATCCTTTAAAATTTCTCCCACTCAATGTAAAACAATTTGCAAATCCGAATTCACAAAGGTCGTATTTTACAAGCGATCAATATCAAGAGTGGTTTTCCCAACTAGAGAGTAACTTAACTGATAAACGAATCAACATTCGAGCATGGCCATGCATTTCAGTTACAACTCCTCGAGTGGCCCTGAGAAATAACTATACCTGATAAGGGATGGATATTTTCCTCAACTCAAATCTTGCGATGTAAGCACAAGTATGAAATGACCCGAAAAAAAACTAATTAGCCCCGATTCACGGTGATCGTGAGAAAGAAACCAAAGTCACCCAAAGACGCGCCTAATCTCAAGAGACAATTGATAGTCAAAAGAATCGACTCTAGGTACACAATAGATGTCCTATCCACGACCTGGCACCGAATGTTATAAAACATTTAGGACTCCATTACGTTGTCACAAATAAAATTGTCCTACGAGGTATCGTCATAATCTCGTATCTGTGATCGATTAGTCAACCGTTTAACTTATGGCTCGTTGAACCCACCATCAATCGACTGCACAATATAATAGCCGGAGTTATCAGCTCACAATGGCGATTACGGACCTAAATAAATATAATGTAATTCAGTTCACTTCAATGTTGTCAGTACAATCCACATGAAAAACAAAATATTATATATATAAAACGATGAAGTTATAAATAATATATGAAAAAGATAATGTATCAAATCCATAATCAAATACTACAACTTAGGAACATGTTTGATTCCCATGGAATTAACATGCCCTACATGCTTATCATAATTCAACGGTTTGGTGAGAGGATCTGCGATGTTATCATCCGTTGCAATCTTGTCAATCACTATCTCTTCTTGCTCCACGTAATCACGGATCAGGTGAGCCTTCCGAAGTACATGTCTAGATTTGTTGCTAGACTTTGGCTCCTTAGCCTGGAAGATGGCACCTCTATTGTCACAATAGATGGTGATCGGGTCATTCGAACTAGGAACTACCGAAAGCCCTTGTAAGAATTGACGCATCCATATCGCTTCCTTTGCTGCCTCCGAAGCGGCATAGTACTCGGATTCAGTAGTAGATACTGCTACAACACTCTGTTTGGAACTCTTCCTGCTGACCGCAGCGCCATTAAGAGTGAAGACGAACCCGGACTGAGATTTTGAATCATCTCGATCCGTTTGGAAGCTAGCATCTGCGTAACCGGTTGCGCATAGCTTAGTATCGCCTCCATAAGTCAATACCTAATCCTTAGTCCTCCGTAGGTACTTGAGGATATTTTTTACTGCTATCCAGTGTGTTTCACCTAGAGTCTTTTGGTATCGACTCATCATACTCAATGCATATGCCACGTCTGGACGTGTGCATATCATGGCATACATGATCGATCCTATTGTAGAAGCATAAGGAACACAACTCATGTGCTCAATACCTTCAGGCGTCGTGGGTGACTGAGACTTGCTCAACTGCATCCCAGTCGTGATAGGAAGGTTCCCCTTCTTGGAGTTGGTCATCCTGAACCTCTCAAGAACCTTATCTAGATAAGACTCCTGACTAAGTGATAACGTCCGTCGTGATATATCTCGGTAGATACGGATTCCCAAAATACGCTGTGCCTCACCCAGATCTTTCATCAGGAAATGGTTCTTCAACCATTCTTTAACCGAAGATAGGAGAGGAATGTCATTCCCAATCAAGAGTATGTCATCGACATACAATATCAAGAATACAATCTTGCTCCCACTCGACTTGATATATAAGCATGGTTCTTCGACCGATCGAGTGAAACCATACTCTTTTATCACTTGGTCGAAACGATGATTCCAACTCCGAGAAGCTTGCTTAAGTCCATAAATGGAACGCTTAAGCTTGCATACTTTCTTAGGATGTTTAGGATCTATGAAACCTTCGGGTTGCACCATGTACAACTCTTCCTCCAAATAACCGTTTAAGAAGGCGGTTTTCACATCCATTTGCCAAATCTTATAATCATGAAATGCGGCAATCGCTAAGATTATCCGAATGGAACGTAGCATGACTACAGGTGCAAAAATCTCATCATAATGCAATCCTTGCACTTGAGTGAAACCTTTTGCCACAAGTCGTGCCTTATAGGTATCTGGTTGCGCGTCTACAGAACGCTTTATTTTGTAAAGCCATTTGCACTGTAGAGGTTTTACCTTATTAGGTAAATCAACTAGATCCCATACGTTATTCTCATACATGGAGTCCATCTCGGATTGCATGGCTTCGAGCCATAGCTTTGAGTCGGAACAGGCCATAGCACCTTTATAGGTTGCGGGTTCATTACTTTCTAGAAGTAAAACATCATTCTCCTCGACCATACCAATGTATCTGTCCGGAGGCACCCGACCTCCTAGGTTCCTCAGGAATATTAACCGTATCATCAGTTGGAGGTACAGCTTCCTCCATCTGTTCCTCGGTTGTTGGTTCTGGAATCTCCGACAGCTCGAAGGTTCTATTACTCGACTTGTTCTCGAGAAATTCTTTCTCTAAGAACGTCGCACTAGCCGCAACAAATACTCGATGTTCGGTAGGCGAATAGAAGTAATGACCAAATGTTCCTTTTGGATAACCTATAAAGTATGTCTTAACCGATCGCGGGCCGAGCTTATCCTCGTGTCTCCACTTGACATAAGCCTCGCAGCCCCAAACCCGAATAAAGGACAAGTTAGGTACCGTTCCCTTCCACATTTCATATGGAGTCTTATCGACAGCTTTAGACGGACTTCGGTTAAGTATAAGAGCAGCTGACAAAAGAGCATAACCCCATAATGAATTAGGCACTACGGTGTGACTCATCATGGATCGAACCATGTCAAGTAAGGTTCGATTTCTCCGTTCGGACACACCATTTAATTGAGGTGTTCCAGGTGGAGTTAACTGTAGAGCGATTCCACGATCTTTCGGTGTTGATCAAACTCATTTGAAAGATATTCGCCACCACGATCTGAACGGAGTGCTTTAATCTTTCTACCCAGTTGGTTCTGCCCTATTCTGTATTCCTTGAATTTCTCAAAGGACTCACTTTTATGCTTCATTAAGTAGACATATCCGTATCTACTCAAATCGTCCGTGAAAGTGATAAAATATCTATAGCCATCTCTAGCGGTAATTGACATAAGTCCACATACGTCCGTATGTATGAGTCCTAATAGGTCCCTAGCACGCATTCCAACACCTTTGAAGGAAATTCGAGTCATCTTGCCAATGAGACATGATTCACACGTGCCATATGCAGAAAATCCGAATGAGGGAATAGTCCCATTATCGACGAGTTTCTTTACGCGTTTCTCATTTATGTGTCCCATTCGACAATGCCATAGATAAGTTTGATCTTTGTCACCAACCTTTAATTTCTTATTATTCTTGTGTAATACTTCCGTGGTTTCATCTAAGATATAAATTCCATTCATGGAAACTGCTTTGCCATAAATCATTTCATTAAAAGAGAAAATACAACTATTATCCTTTATTGAAAATGTAAAACCGTCTTTAGCAAGTACGGAAACATAAATAATGTTCTTTGATAAACTGGGTACATAGTAACAGTTATTTAAAGATAACTCAAAACCACTAGGGAGTTGGATTACATATGTTCCCTTCGAGGCAGTAGCTACTCGTGCTCCATTCCCGACTCGCAGGTCCACATCACCTTTTTCGAGAGGTATGATATTCTTTAGGCCCTGCAAATGATTACACAGATGAGAACCACAACCAGTATCTAGTACCCAAGTTCCGAAACTTGCATGGTTAATCTCAATCATATGAATATAAGATGACATACCAACAGGAACGACGCGGCCTGCCTTGATGTCCTCACGGTAGACGGGACAGTTCCTCCTCCAATGTCCAGTCTTGTGACAATGGTGGCACTCTATGTCACCGCCCTTGCTCTTTATCTTGCCCTGTGAGCCACTAGTCTCACCAGGCGCACTCTTACCGTTTCCTGGCTTCTTAAACTTTGGCTTACCTACAGCTAGGTCGCCATGAGCCTTGCCCTTACCTTTACTCTTGTTGTGAATCGTGAGAACATCCTGCTTCATGCTCCCACTCAATTTCATATCCTTCTCGGTATGTACGAGAAGGGAGTGTAGCTCATGAGGACTCTTTTTCAAGTCATTCATGTAGTAGTTCGCCCTGAAAAGGGCAAAACCATCGTGAAGAGAATGAAGCATTCGGTCAATGACAATGCTCTCACCGATTCTACAATTCGACTCCGCTTTCTCTACATTCTCAATCATGTGAAGAATGTGTGGGCTAACCGGTTGGCCCTTCCGGAGTTTCGCATCAAAGAAGCGACAGGTATGCTCATATGTGATGATTCTCGGTGCCTTTGAGAACTCATTAGTGAGCGTGGTGATAATCTTGTTTGCACCTTGGGCAATGAAGCGTCTCTGCAAATTGGTTTCCATTGCAAAGATGAGTACGTTCTTTATCGCACCCACTTCCATAACGAAATAACTATAAGCGAGTGACTCGTTGGCTCCTACATTTGGGCCTGGGTTGACCGGTATTGGCTCAGTTAAATACCTGAGCTTACCGTCGACAATGGCGACATTCCGTAGTGTCGCCTCCCGATCCATGCAAAGTTGTACCCATCATTCTTCAGTCGCGTGGACTGATTCATTTGGTCCATGAATACTTTTAGCTAGGATGAACGATCTAGTGTGGCACTAGGCATTGGGATTGCGTTATTTCCAGCCATTTGTTGTAACAGTATTATTGATAATTAGCGTGTTCTACACTGCGAAAGAAGAATAAAATAATAAGCATGCATCGTTTTATTTTAAGTCTAATGAACTAATGTCATAACGCGAAGACTCAAAAACATTTATACAATTGACCTCCCTCAAGAATTATATAAATGACCCCAAGACTCAATTCTCTGTAAATTGATAAGCTAACCTGTTAGCTAATTCCACCGTTAGAATTCCTGGTCGATAAATTTCTATAAATTTTATCTTTAGTCCATCATAATCACGAGAAACTCTTCGGACTATGATGTTGAGGTAAACTAAGTCAACACAACTACTTACCCAACGTAGAAGGGTTCATATTAGGCCTACCGACGAAGAAGGGACTCATAGATGTTTGCCCTTATAAAGACTAATCTCAATTTCCGTTTTAGAGGAAGATCCCATCAACTATTTTAAATTCATTTTAAGTGAACTATAATCTAGCATGCGAGAATGATTTAAACTAAAGTGATGGCTTATAGACTGTGACATCTGCATGTCCATGAAAACTAACAAACAACTACATGAGTCAATTTTCATGCATTTTAGTAGTAGGTGGTTTGGTTTTAGGCGGAATATGATGCAATTACTAGCATGTGAATGAAAAGCAATAAAATGAAAAACGTAAAAAAAAAAAAACAGTAAAAGTCCTAGTGTGGCCTATCCTATCAAAATGAACAATAAATACAAGTTTGGAATCCATCCTTGGACCCGAGAAGCTTGTCTTGATGTTCCATCTTGATCCATGTAGCGGGAGTGAGCTTGAATCTTCATCTTTAGTCTTCTTTGAAATTACAATAATTAAAATTACATAATTGACCTATTAATTACATTCTAATTTCAAAACCCAAAACTAAAATAAAGAAGATTCGAGATCTCATAATTACATAAAAATTAAGTTTCCTTCATTACGAAAACATAATTGACTAAGGCCACACTAAGTATTACAAATTACAACCGATTGCAAAATTAAATACGTAAATAAAATTCATTCATTCGATTCATTCAACATAATTAAAAGCATCAACTAAAATAAATTAAACATACATAATACAATAAATTAATTATGTTGATTAATTTATCCAAACCACCTATTTAAATTAAATTAAGTGACAATTCCGCAATTTAATCACATTAATTCATACATAATCCATATTAAACTTGTAATATGAATTCTATCCGTCAAAATTTTAAACTGCTTTAAAATAACTCGGAATCATTAAATTGTGAACCGATTCACAATAACTAATTGGCCAAAAAAAATAACTTCTCTTTTTTTTCTTGTTTGGTTTCGGCATAACCAAATAAAAGGAAAAAAAATATTTTTTTTTTATTAAAATTCCAACTCTCGGCTGAAAAAGAAAATAGCCAAATTTTTTTTTTTTTTTTACTTATCCGGCAAAAAAAACAAAACCTTTTTTCCAACGGCAAACCTTGAAATTTTTTGAGCCGTCAAAAAAATTCCCTTTTGCGGCAATAAGCCCTAAAACAAGATTGATGAAGAACAAAGTTTACAGTTGCTAATAGAACATGGTTTAGCAAATGGATTAACAAGCATGATTAATCTTTTATGCTAAAACTATATAGCAAAAACAAGTTCTTGTATCAATGACATGATGATACTATATCTATTCTAACTTAATCTGCATTAAATCAAAATTCGCCAATTCTTCATATGATAATTTTAACCGATTAAAACAAAGATATAATAAAAAGAAATTGGATATAAATCATCAAACAAAAGGAAAAACAAAGCAAAAAAAACAGGCCGTAAAAAAAAATTTCGGCCAAAAAAAAAATTTTACCGAAAAAAAAAAGAACCCTAATTTATATACTCGAAAATTAAGTTATTAGTTTACATACAATTTTATGAAAATCATCAAGATTAAAATCGTAGCCTAGTGCTCTGATACCACTTGTGGGAAATAATCTGTATACTTCCCTTTAACATGAAGGATTATAACGATTTAATAAAGATGATCTAAGGTCATAAAATAAAATACATAAACAAAAGTAAAAGGATTTAAAATTAACCTCAGGTCCTAGCAAAATTGGCCTAAGAACAATATCAAAACTGATATTCGCCTATTAGTTGCACCCAAGATGATCTGAGATATACCCTTTGATTATGCTAGAAATCAATCTAAAATTTTCTGTAAAATTTTATTGTCTTTGTGTTTTTTTGTGATGAGAAAGAGAAGGCAATGTCAGAAAAAGAATTAGGTCAGAAATAATTCTCTACCTTTCTTTTTATATAGACCGAAATCCAAATCAATTAGGAAAGAAACAACTTCCTAATTTTTTTGTAAATGAATCAAAATAAGGAGTGTATTTTCCTTATTTTGGTCTTTCCAAAAATATATAAAGTGTGTTAAATTGTCATCTAGTGAGGATCGAACCCATGATCTCTTGGCTTGTGTACCCTCACTATTACCACTATGACACATTCAACTTGTTGATATTAAATACAACTAATTATATTTAACTACGAATTAATAGATTAATTCGTCCAAACTAACCTTATATATATTTAATTAAATATAACTTATTATATTTAATTTACGAATTGACAGTTAATTCGTCTCAACTTAATATTATTTAATTTTCATTAAATAATTATCTCATCAACACATTGACTAACTTTTTAGTCATTTTGGGAATCAATGTAGTTATATTTCTATAACCACATTTCTCAAATACGTCCTATAGGTGTGACCTTTAGGGACCAGTTGATCACCGCCATTTGTATGATAATAACGTCAAACTTTCTAGCAAGCCAGCCGTTATTAGGTAAACGTTAATCAACTGATTAAATATACGAAGTATACCCTTGTGAACCTGTAAGAGATTTACAAATGTTATCACACTAATTTGTAGAGGACACCAGCTCCAACAGTAGCAGTGTTTAATAGACCAGAATAGTTGATTATAAACAAATGACCGGGACAGACAGAGTATAAAATTATCAAGTTCGAATAAGCATTGTTCAATAGACCAGATTCATGGCACATCACGGTTGGAGCAGAGGTGTATCATGTTTTTAATAGACCAGATAGTTGATTAACATTTTACAATGAATATTCGATAAAACACTATAACAAGATGCATTGGGAATTCAATGCATGGAAATTACTAGCGCCCGTACACCGTACGAGCATTCCACCTAGTATATACTTAAAAGAGAAACTTTTGAAGCGATTTCATTGGTTATTGCTTTACAGCGATTTCATTGGCTATTGATTTTGTTAAACAAATTATGTATATAAATAAAAAGATAACTAAAATAGAGATTAGTCCATATTTTATAAACTACCAATACAATTTTAAAGTAGTAAATTAAAAGATAATTAATACCTTCCTTCTCAGTTTCAAATTGTTTTGATTATTAAACGACCTCTATATCACTATATATACTATCATTATTAGATCATGCTAAAGTCTAAACGATTAATATGCCTCCTTCCCTCCCTTCTGTATTGTGTTTGATTATTTATTTATTTTATTAATTTTATTTGGCTTTATCTATCTGATATATATCTCGAAGTCTCTAACCAAGTTTTTTGTGTGCCATTATTCTATAGGTACAGTGTTTGTTTTAGCTTCTACCTTTAAAGAGCAACTCAAACATGTATGTGAGTAACATATTTGTTAAACCGTCACTCCTGACTATTTCTTTATTATGAGACTGGAATTGTTGTCTTGCCTTTCTCTCTCTATTTTTAGAGAGAGTTTTTTTCTCTCTTTTTTGAGAGTTCTTTCTCTCTTTTGTGAGAGCACGTGACTCTTGCTTTCCCCAAAAAATTAATCTTCACTTCCTTTTAACTCTAATTGGGTCTGCTGTAAACCCTAATCTTTTTCTCTGCAAAAAGAAGATTGCTTTCTTCTAAATCTTTCTTTATTATTATCATCATTGGTTTCCGCCTTAATTTATTGGGCGTCCTTTCTTTTGAGTTTTCCAAGCGTTTCATCCCCAATCCGCTTGCATCCTTTCATCTTCCATTGGGGATTTGCAGGTTAGGGCAACGGTTTTTTAGGGTTTCTATGGGTTATTTAAGGGCTGCAATGAATAGGGTTCTTAATCCATCAAAAACATGTCTTCTTCCATCCTTTAATTCCAGAATAAATAAAAAAATTAAAAAATCTAATCATCGTTGCTTCCTTAAGATTTCTATCAATCAGATTCTTTCTATGGAGTTTGAGACTCAATTTGGGAGATTTGCTGATGGTGCAGAGGGTTTTGTGCATCCAGATGGTCCTGATGTTCATCAAAATTTTTATAACCATCAACCTTTTCAGCAGAATATGGAAAACCCTGAGTTTAACCCACTTAACCCTCTACATGCAAATGTTTGGAGGTACCCGAGGAGTGGGGGGGTTGTTAATATTGATCCTGGTTTTTTGGGACAATCTAGGGAATATTGGGGTAATTGTATCTTAGGATTTTTGGTGGATTATCGTCTGTTTTCGCCGGCGTTTGTGAGTGATGTGATAAGGAAGAAATGGAAGGTCAGGGGTTTAATTATTGTCCACAAAATGGGGGATATCTATGTGCTTCACTGTGCTAAGACTGAAGATATGGAGGGTTTATTGAGAAGGACGACGGCTACTATTGATGGGGCTATTATGGTGTTTGCTCGTTGGTATCCTGATACCATCCCTAGAACAGAGTTATTCCCCTATGCTGAGGTCAAGGTCCGTGTTTGTGGGCTGCCGTTTGAGTCTCTCTCCATGCATGTTGCTCAAGTTGCGGGTAAGCTCCTTAGTCATTTCTTCCAAGTTGAGCCGTTTGAGGTAATCCCACAGAATGATTATTTAAGGTTAAAAGTTTGTGTGAAGTTGAATGAACCGTTGATGCCTGGGTTCTTTTTGGCTATGGATGGGGGTTATTTACTTTGGATACAGTTCAAGTATGAGGAGATCTTTAAGTATTGTGTTAAGTGCGGTAAAGTGGGTCATAGGGGGTCACAATGCAGGGAGTCTATTATGACCATTGTTTCAAGCATAAATGGAATGTTGGATAGGACTATGAACAAGGGGTTTGTGGTCTTTCATGCCAACAATAACCATACTATGTTTAATATGGACCTACGTGCTACCCCTTCAACCACCAAGTTTATTTCTTCTGATGTCCGCTTGGTTCGTGAGAGGGTGGATAGGAGTCGTGAGAGGCAGAGGGAATCTCCTGAGAGACTGGTAGACTTTGAGTTGGGAACCACCCCTGGTGGGAGGGTGTTCCCTGGGATGCGTTTTGCTGTAACGGATCAACCCTTTGCAGCACCAGTCATTTATCCCATAGGCTTTCCTTGGGGTGCTGTGGGGGATCTACTGCTGGTAACCAGGGTACTAGTGCTTCTGATGAGGGTCATAGAAGTCAAGGGGATGCTACTATGGATGATGTGCAGGGTTCACAGGTTAACAGGGGGGGTGAATGCAGGAGGGTCTTTGGGTGAGAATAATCAAATTCTGGGAGATTGAGGGAATAGTCAGGATTAGGTTTCAAGAGTTTTTGGTCAAGCAACTGCTGAAGTTAGCCGTCCAGGGATGGGAGGTTGGTTACATGGGGAGTCATCTCAGCCTGGTGGTGGGAGTAGGGTTCTTCCTGAGCAAGTGTCTGCTGCTGTTCCTGCTCATACCAATAATAATAATAGCAACACCGATGACTATCACAGTGCTCCTGAGGACTTTGATCAGGCAGGAAATCCACTTCAGTCAGGAAATCCTCTTCATGGGTTGCCTAGTTTTATTCACCAAGTGCAAGCTGCTGATCCATACTTGCTCTATATTGGGGCTAGTAGTTCAAGGGGAGGGTTGGACCGTGATTTAAGAATCCAGGAAGCCATCTTGAATAGGGTGGAGAGTGATGTTGACTGGGCAAGAATGGAGGATGACCATCGTGGTCTGAATCAGACCTTTGATCCCCCACCTCAGGGCCTGCCAATCATCTACCATTATCCTGAAGGAGTTGGGCATGAGCCTGGACCTGGGGAGGAAGGCTCTACTGACATGGAGTTGGGCTCTCCCTATGAGGATATGGGTACTCCTTTGGAAGATTCTTCTACTGAGGTTATTGTTATTAGCTCTGATTCAGAGTCTGACCTGGGCCCCCCTGCATGTTCTTGGGTGCTGAATCCAGCCATGTTGGGTCGCTCTTCTGATGAGTCTTCTGAGTTCCATCATTGTAGTGCTATTAATTTAATATCCACTTCTGAGGAGGCGGCTGAGGTCACCTCTGATATGCGTGTTAGTGCTGTTACTGATGAAAGGGGTGATGGGGTGATTGGAGCTGACACTGGTATTGAAGGAAGTGGAGTGGGTGCCAGGGAGGACAGGGTGCACTCTACTCTCTCTTCTACTGGAATTGCTCTGATGGAGGAAAAGCTGAATGCGGTTGAGGAAGCTGTGAACAAGAAGATTGCCCCTCTTAGGGCAGCTGAAGTCAGGGATGTTACTGCTCGTATGGAAATGAAAAATTTGCTTTTTGAAGAGACCATGTCTTCTCCTCAGGGTGGCTTTCCCATGTCCTCATCTTGCCGCCCTTCTGCTAAGCTCATTGCTGCAATGGATGAAGGAAGAGAGGTCAGAGTTGGACTGTCTGATGGGTTTATGGGGACAGCTGATATGTATCACCAATCTGATAATTTGGAGGCTAAGAGGGACGTCATTTGGGGGGCAAGGAAGAGGAAGTGCAGTACGGCTGTGGAGGATGTGGTGCTTCCTGCTGCTGCTATTGACTCAGTTGAGAGTGAAAAATTCTATCTTGTTCATTTGGCTAAGAGACTTTGTAGTGGAAAGGGTATTCATGGTCAAGGGAGCTGTGGGAAAGGGCTTTCCCCTATCTGTACCTGAATTGGTGTTGGATGACTCCTCTGAGTCATCTGTTAATGCTGCTGATGCTGATGGTTTTACGGAGGTTGGGCCGTCACAACCTCCTCGTTCACCATGATGAGCTTGGCCTGGAATTGTAGGGGGCTAAGTAATGCGCTCTCCCCTACAATTCCTAAGATAAGAGCGCTTCTTAGTAAGAAGTATTATGATTTTCTTTTTCTTATGAAGACTAAATGTAATGTTAGTTCGATTAGCCCTTTGTTTCGTAGTTTTGGTTTTGAAATGTCAGCTGGAATGGATGCTATAGGAGCATCGGGAGGGTTATGGGTGGGATGGCGTAGTGGTGAAAAAATAAGCCATGTCTACTCTTGTATGAATTTTGTCATCCTCCGTATTGCGAAATATAATGGGCTTTTGTGGTATTTGGTGCTTTTTTATGGGGGCTCCGAATGCTTCTATGCGAGCTTCGGTGTTACACGATTTGGAAGGGTATCTCACTTCTTTTGATCATCCTTTTTTAATAGTCGGAGATTTTAATCAAGTAGAGTATTCATGTGATAAATGGGGATTCAATTCTAATACACTTAGGGGTGCTGCGGTTTTTAATGAATGGAAGGTAAGAAATGAACTTGTGGACATTCCCTTCAAAGGACCGTGTTTTACTTGGTGTAATAATAAGAAAGGTTTCAATCGTGTGTATGAACGAATTGACAAGGCGTTAGCTTCTAAGGATTGGTTTACGGTTTTCCCTAATACTGGGTTGAAACATTATCCGATAAAGATCTCTGATCATGCACCAATCGAATTGGATCTTAATCTTGTACAAAATGTGAATAGGAAAACTTATAAGTTGGACTCTTGGGCGCTTGAACATGAGGAGTGTCTCATGGAAGTTAGGAAAGCTTGGTCTGTAAATATTGTGGGTTCTCCGGCTTTCAGAACTGTTAGAAAATTGGCTTTGGTAAGACAGAGAGTGAAGTCATGGACTCTTGATAAGAAAAGTGAGTGGTCTCAAAAATGGGAAGATTTTGATTTACGTTTGGAAAAGGGCATGGACTTGGCTATAAGGGAAGGAAAGGATGAGGACTTTACCAAGGTTGATGAAGAAGTACGGGCGTTTGCTAGAGCAGCAGCTAGTTTTTGGAAACAAAGAGAAAAGCTGCGGTGGACCATTGATGGTGATGCTTGTACGAAATATTTTTTTAAACTGGGTTAAGGGGAGAGCGGGTAGGAATTTTATTTATGGAATTCGGAATGATGAGGGCAATTGGTTGTATGATATGGGGGAGGTGGGTTTTGCTTTCCAGAGGTACTTTAAGGAACTTTACAAAGCAGACACGGAGAATATCGCAATGGAAAGTCTGGATTTTTTGGATGCTGAGGATGAGATTTTTGCGGGGATTACTAAGCAGGTTACAAATGATGATGCGGACTGGTTACGGAAGCCTTTCTCCGCTCAGGAGGTTCGAAAGGCAGTCGTCGGGTCCTGATGGCATTCCGGCGCTTTTCTTCCAGAAATGCTGGGGGATGATTAAATCTGATTTCACCAAGGCTGTGCTTTCGGTGCTTAATTCCGGAAGGGTGTTGAGAGAGGTCAATCGCACTTTTATTGCTCTAATCCCTAAGGGGGATAATCCGGAACAGGTCCAGGATTATCGACCTATTAGCCTCTGTAATATTTTCATGAGGATTGTCACAAAGTGTATAGCTAACCGGATGGCTAAGGTGATGGGTTCGCTTGTGGGGGAGTTCCAAAATGCTTTCCTCCCTGGAAGGCTGATTAGTGACAATATTCTCCTAGCGCATGAAGCCATTCATGTCGTTAATAGGCATAAATTTGGAAAGTATGGTAAATTTGCTTTTAAAGCGGATATGAGTAAAGCCTATGATAGAGTGCGATGGCAATTCCTGAATTTAACACTGAGAAAGTTTGGCTTTCCTGAAAATCTGGTTCAGCTCATCATGAATTGTGTCTCTTCGGTGTCTTATGAGGTTCTCCTTAATGGTTCACCTTTGGAAGCTTTCAGGCCAACTTGTGGTCTTCGGCAGGGGGATCCTTTATCTCTATATCTTTTCATCCTATGTATGGAGGTGTTGTCCGGGAAAGTTCTTCAAGCACAAAATGAGGGGGCGTTGCGCGACATCAGATTATGTCCAGATGCTCAGCCTTTGACGCATCTATTCTTTGCGGATGATGCGGTCTATTTCTTGAAAGACTCTAACAAATCGATTTATAGCCTAAAAGGTATATTGGATGCTTATTGCAGGGCTTCGGGGAAAAGGATCAATGACAACAAGTCAGGAGTTCTTTTTAGTCCAAGCACAAAGCTGAGTCAGGCTAAGGAATGTCTGCAGGTGCTCAATATCCGTCACAATTCCGGAATTGGGAAATATCTGGGTTTACCAACGGAATTTCAGGGTTCAAAGCAGGAGATTTTTGCAGGGCTTATTGAGAGTGTCTCGAAGAGAGTTTCATCTTGGAATGGGATTTTTCTGTCACCAGCAGGTAGGCTAACTTTGGTTTCGTCCGTCCTATCAAATATTTCAAATTATTTTCTATCGGTGTTCAAAATACCGGTAAGTGTGACTAGCAAGATTAATTCAATGCTGGCGCATTTTTGGTGGGCTGGGTGTTACTCTGGAAGGCGTACTCATTGGTGTAGTAGAAGATTTCTTAGTTTACCGAAGAGCTCTGGTGGACTTGGGTTGCGGAATATTGAGTGCTTGAATCAAGCTTTGTTGGCCAACCAAGCGTGGAGGATTATTTCGGGACAGGAAACGCTATTTTGTAAGGTCTTTAAAGCCAAATTGTTTGGCCGTGAGGGATGGTCTCCGGGAGTGGAACCTTCAAGACGAAATAATGTTTCTTGGGGTGTGCGGAGCATTCGCTATGGGTTGCAGCTCATTTTGGATAATATTGCATGGAAACCTGGGATTAATTCTAATCTAGCGGTGTGGAATTCTTGTTGGGTGAACGGTGAAAGGCCGGAGCCGAGTTCTTTCGCGATGCTACCGGAAAATACGTCGTTCAAAGACTTACACGTGAAGGACTTACGCTTGTTGGATGGGAATTGGGATGTAGAGCTCCTTCAATCCTTGTTCACGATGGAGTCAGTGGCTACGATTTTAGCCATTCCTCTATGTCTTTCGCAGGTTCATGACAAGGTTTTCTGGAAACACACAAGTGATGGTATATATTCTGTTAAGAGTGGTTATGGGGTGGCTTTTGCGGATTTTATGAGGAACTATAGTACCACTAATGATCGGGATCGGCTTGATGGGACAGGAGTGGGTTTTTGCAGGAAAGTTCTTTGGAAGTTACCAGGGCCGAATACTTGGAAGGTTTTTTTGTGGCGTCTTTTGACAAACTCACTGCCATTTGGGTCTGAATTTGTACGAAGGAACATTGGGGTGGATCCCAATTGTAAGCTATGTCTGGCTTCTGATGGGTTTATTGAGACAGGCGCTCATTTGTTTCGTGATTGTCAAATCGCTCGTCGGGTTTGGGCTTGCTCTGATCTTGGAATCCGGACATTTGGTAGTGACCACGTTAAAATTGGGGACTGGATCATTAACTGGATAAACTATCTGAGGAGACTGGAGGATGCGGAGGTTAAGGTCAATAAGTTTTTGGCTACTTTATGGTGTCTGTGGCTGGTGCATAATCATATTTCTTTCAAGGGGGAGCAGTTCCACCCTCAAATGTTCTTTGGTATATGGTCTTGTTTGGTGGAGACGGCCTTGAGGGCATTGGATATTGGGAACAAGGAAAGACGAGGTGTGGAGGTCGACTTATGCCGCGATGGCCTAAGTCGACTAAGAGAAGGACGACCGTTTTTTGTGGTAGGAGGAAGAGGAGGGTGTGAGGCCATCAGGGTAATGGTGGATGCGGGGTGGAAGTCTATGGGTCATGTAGGTATCAGGTGGGTGGCTTATGGGTATGATGGTAGCCCAGTTTTGTCACGAGGTGTAAGGATTTGTGCGGAGTCTGGACTTCAGGCTGAAGCGCTAGGGCTCCGCGATGTGTTGAGGTGGGCGTTTTCGCAGAGGATTCTTCATCTAGAGGTTAACTCGGACTGTCTTCAACTTCTCCATCAAATTGCTGGGCTAGAGAAGGAACACCATCTCATTGATGGTGTCATTCAAGACATGCGTCTTTTGTTTCCTTTTTTTCATTGTTTATCGTTTAAATTTGTGCCTCGTAGATTTAATAAGGTTGCTCATACTCTTGCGGAAAGAGCTGTGAGTGACTAGGTGTTGCGTAGATTTTCTTTACAGCTGCAAAAAAAAAAAAAAAAAAAAAAAAAAAGACTATTTCTTTGTTTGGTACTCTGGAAAATATATTTATATTTATTGGAGTAAGAGCATCCACAATGGTAAGCTAGTTGCTACTAGCTTACCATTGCCACATAAGATTTTCAAGCTACAAAATTTTTAAGCTAGAAACTACTACAATGGTAAGCTACTAGTGTTGTGGTTTAGATGGGCCCATATGCACAACAACATTTCTGAAAATGCAATTGTACTTCATGCCTATTTCCACGTGTATTAGTTTAGTTGGCAGATTTTTGTTGTAGGACCATTTGAGCTACTAGCTCCATGGAGCTAGTTGCTCAATTTAAGCTAGTTCAATGGGAGTGCTCCAATGGTTAAGCAAGTAGCTTGAAATTTTTTTTATTTGCAAACAAGTCTTTTTGGGTAACCATTGGAGATGCTCTAACAATGTTCATTAGTTTAGAAATTTTTATCTCCTATCTTTTAACGAAGAAATACATTAGGAGCATTTGTATAAATACGGAATAAATAATTGTATCATAATTAGATAATCATATCATAGCAAATTACCACGTAAAAAGTACTTCTATGTTAATACGGAGTACGAAATATTATTTAGTATCTTACGAAAAGTTGCATAGCTTAATTCTCTTATCATTATTGATGCTTTTTAATGAGATCGGTTTGCTTCATTTGTTATCGTATTGTGCGGGAGTTACTTTCATCCCAAGAAGGACTTTTCCATATTTGACCATCAGAGAGGGGATTATGGACTGGAGCACGGGTGAGATAATTTGTTAGAGCATATTTCATAAAAACACCAAGAAGGACTTTTCCATATTTGACCATCAGAGAGGGGATTATGGACTTTTCCATATTTCATCCCAAGAAGGACTTTTACATATTTCTCACTTGTACCCCTGTGTTTTTTACTTTTCTTAGTTGTACCCCTCCCTTTTTAAAAACACCACTTATACCCTTGTAATCTATAATTAGTCAGAACCGTGACCAATTTCCTGTAAGACGTCAATTACGTCTGTTAATTGATGAGTTGGCTTAGTAAATAGGATGATTAGGATGTTAATTGTGCCCTTTTCATTTAAAACCCTTCTTCCCCATGACTTTGGTTAATCAGAATTCATAACCCCTATATTTCCTTGTCCCTTCAACTTCCTCCTTACTCCACCGTGTTTCCCCTTTCTTTGTTCATTTACATACTGCAATATCCTTCTCATCTACTCTATGTAAGTCTTTAATTTAATTGCCTCTTATAATTTTTGCCCTAACTATTTTCTAATTACGCTGCCTTTATAAAATTAGATTTTTTTTTGTGTTTATCAGCTATGGTGATTTTGTGTACGTCTGAAACGACTTTTGTGGTAATTGCAGAATGGATAATCTTTTGCTGAAAATGCATTTTAGGGGTGATTCAGTTGACGTTAGGGTAGAAGATACTGATAGATGCTTACTTATTGATGTGATCAATGACATGTACGATGAGGCAGAAAAGCATGGGATGCTTCTACCAACTCACCCGACACTGGCATACAATTTTAATATGAAATCCGTTACATTAAATAATGACAAGGATTTGATGGAAATGTTTAATCGGTATTTTGGGAAGAAATCAGTTGATATATGGATTGCTTGTGATAGTTTTCCGTCTGATGTTCTTTTAATGGCTTGGAACTTGAGGGGAAATAATTATGGTAAGGGTGATAAATATAATTGTGGCAAGGGTGATCAATCTATTGTTGTTTCTGATCAATTTGATAATATTATGTTGGAATCCATGCCATCCCCTCCAAATGTGCAAATTTCTAATTCTTCCTTTAGGAATTGTAATAGGGAGAAATTGCAAGTACGAAAACCCATGTTCATTGACGTTACCACCGATGCCTCTTTGTCCCCAAAGAGAAGTGTAAGACTAAGCCAAACAGAAGTCAGTGGACATAACTTTAAAATACCGAAAGCTACAGCTAAGTTGAAGGGTATTTATGTTCCTAAGAGTCGTAGGGTGGAAAATGCCGATGAAGAGAGTAGTAAAAGGATACCAAGGGCTAGTAGAGGGTTGTTCAGGGTTGATTATGATGATGACTCTGATGGGTCTGAAACTGATAGTGTAATACTCCGTATTTATATGTCTTGGGGTACTCTATCGAGTAGCCCTTACTCTGTCGAGTATGGGCAAGTTGCGAAATAAAATAGTTTCTGACCTGTTGGGTACTCGATCGAGTAGCTGGGGTATTCGATCGAGTAAGGGGGTACTCGATCGAGTACCTTGGGTACTCGATCGAGTGTCCGGTTTTACGGGGGAGTTTTCTCGGGTTTTGTTAATTACGCGATTAAGGTATTTAAACATATTCGATCGTCATTGTTTGAAATCACTTTTTACAAAACCTAAAACCTGTTTAAGAGAGAAAGCAACTAGTTCTTCTTCCTAATCGCGTTCTTGACAATTCCCGGAGTTCAGACGGTCAGTTCGTATCGTAGTTCGTGTCGTTGGATTCCTTGCGTCGAGGGTAAGCTTTTAATATAATTTCTATAATGTTTTGTTAAGATTGGTGAAACCCTAATTTGGGAATTGGGGGTTTTGGTGTGTAGTTTGTGATGTGTAGTCTTTATGTGCTGTATGATAGGAGGAGAATTCGTAGAGGAGCCGTTTTGATACAGCTGTAGATACCGTCTGCGTGTTGTGCTTTCCAGGTAGGATTTCCTACTCAGTATTAGTCCCATAATGGGAAATTGGTGATGTGCTGTAGTTAGTTGTTTGTTATGATGATTGTGATTGTGATTGTGATTGTGATTGGTTTCTATGGCTCTCGAGATGCGTTCTCGGCTGAGTGGGGTCACTTGCGGGAGTGACTTCACGCCCTAGTTTCGCCCTTCGTGGAACCCGCCACGGAAGGGGATGTGCACATTAATGGGACAGGGTTATCGCTCGTACGATGAGCGGGGCTTAGGTGGGAACGGCTGCGGTCCCCCATCGCGGTAGTCCAAAGTGGACGGTCGATATTGAGATGATGGGAGTTGGTGGTGTGTGTGTGTGTGTGTGATTCAATTTGTCTGTTTGCCTTATTATTGTTATCTATATTGATTGTGTGATTAGTACTGACCCCGGTGTTGTTTTGTAAACCTGCGGTGATCCATTCAGGGATGGTGAGCAGATATTGAACAGGTATAGAGATGAGTACTGGGATAGCTGGGATGGCCACGACATGACGATAGAGTCTTCCGCTGTAGTTTAGCATTTATTTACATTTTAGTTGAGAACAGATAGTTTGGAATAATGTATCGTACTTTGGTTTGGTTTTGAGGATTGTATTTATTCATTAAACTATTTATAACAAACATTGTTTCTGTTTTGTCTATTTGATTATCATACCTCGGGCGACCGAGATGGTGATGTCTTCATACCTGAGTGGTCCTGGTAAGGCACTTGGAGTATGGGGGTGTTACAAATGGTATCAGAGCGACGATCCTGAAACCTGTAACCAATGAACTTAATGAACATAGGGAGTCAATTAAAATGAACCCGGGGTAAAAGTTGTAGGAGCTAGTGCAAAGGCTTGGGAGACGTCCTAAAGTCGCGGGGGTCGCCCTACAACTTTGAACCGGTCACATGGGGAAAGTGTTTGTCGAGTCATCTGTGTGTTTGATTAACTTGTGCAACAAAGTGATGAAGTGTGTTGATTGGTTGGTGTTGAAGTAGGAAGTTGAGAATGTGAAAGAAAGTAATAAATGTGTGGACTTGATGTTGGAATAACATGTTGGATGTTTACAATGTGGCTTTAATAGCATGATGAATTGATCTTGTTGATAGCAGAATAGATGCGTAGCATATTTATTATGATATCATGTGATTTTATAAGGTTAGCATGTTAGCATATGACGTAATATGCGGGTAGCTCTTACGTACTAGTGATACTCGATCGAGCGGACCGACTCGATCGGGTGGGTTTTTGCGATTTTGATTCCGAATCGCGTTTTGGCACTCGATCGAGTAACTAGGGGTACTCGATCGAGTAGAAAATCACTCGATCGAGTAGCCTAGATACTCGATCGAGTGGGTTAGAGATCGAAAGTCCGTTTGGTTCGGTTTGGGTACTCGATCGAGTACATGGGGGCACTCGATCGAGTAGCCCGTCACTCGATCGAGTGGGTTTGGATACTCGATCGAGTAGGTTCTGGGCAGCGTGTTTTCCTGTTTTGAAGTTTAGTACGTATGTTCATATATACCCTTTCTTATATATGTATAGTTTCAAGATGCCGCCAAAGAGAAATGCTTTGTACGCGAGAGCAGAGCTTATGACCATGGATGACATCGTAAAGATGTTAGAACACCAAGATGCTCTTACTGAGACCTTAAAGAAAGTGAATGAGGACAAGAATAAGGATAAGGAGAAGGAGGTTGACCATGCTAAAGTCAGCCTCTATATTGCGAGGTTTAACCCGAAGGAGTACAAGGGAGTTGAGGAGCCTAACCTTCTTGATAGTTGGCTGAGGGAGATGGAGAACATACTAGATTTAGTTCACTGTCCTGATGAGATGAGAGTGGATCAGGCTGCATTCTATCTGAGGGAGGCAGCTGGCAAGTGGTGGGATTCAGTGAAAGTGAGTGCCAAGGAGATATATACCAACCAAGGGTTACCTGCTATACCTTGGGAGGAGTTTCGTAGGGCTGTGAGGAAGGAGTTCGTACCGGAGCATGTGAGGAGTAAGTTGAGGGAAGAGTTTGATAAGTTTAAGATGACAGCTGAGATGTCTGTCGCCGAGTACTACAGACAGTTCAATGAGAAATCTAGATATGCTGAGGATATGGGTTTGAGTGAGGAGAATCTGGCTTTGAGGTTTGAGAGAGGGCTAACCACGAAAATTATGGATAAGTTACCCGTGGGAGTCCTTACTGATGTAAAGGAAGCGTATGAGAGGGCTGGGAGAGCTGAGAGACTAGTGGAGATGGCTCAGGAGAGGTCAGGTGGAGAGAAGAGGAAGTCTGAGAGCGAGGGTGGTGGCCAATCTAATTTCAAGAAAGGCAACCACAATCAATCTAAGGGATTTTCTTCTGGGTCTCGGTTTAGTGCTGGGACTTCCTTTGGGCGAGGCCGAGGGAGTGTGAGTAATAGTTGGGGAGTGACCTGCTTTGGTTGTGGTGGTGTAGGCCACAAGAGACATGAGTGCACGAGTTCACCGGGATCTGTTCAGAGGCCTTCACAGAGCTTTGCGAGCAACAGACCAGCTGGATCATGGCCAAACCGGGGAGGTCAGAGCTACCAGAGTGGAGGCAACCGCAACGGCGGTAATTCTTATCAGAAGACACCGATGAACAACAACAACAACAATCAAGGGTCGGGTGCTAAGCCGACCGCATCGCCCAAGATCTTGTCCCGGAGGTGGGCGGAAGACCGATGTGGCAAGTTGTTCATGATGGACAAGAAGGCAGCTGAGGAAGATGCGCATGTTATCACCGGTACATTCCTTGTTAATGGTATTCCTACGTTTGTTTTGTTTGATTCGGGGGCTTCTCAGTCGTTTATGTCTTCGAGTCATGTAAAACAGTTGGGTTTGGGAGTATATGAGTCTGTTAGGGAGCAAGTTTTCATACCTTCGGGTGAGTCTGTATTGTGTGGGAGGTTGTTTAGAGATGTATCTTTGATAGTTGGGCAAGTCGATTTCCCTGTAGACTTGCTAGAATTTCCTTTTAATGGTTTTGAGATGATAGTTGGGATGGATTGGTTAGGAAAGTATAAAGCTAAGATAGACTGTCATCAAAAGAAAGTGTCCCTAAGAGGTCCTAAGGGTGTTAGTGTGTCTTATCGTGGGTTTCTAGTCAAACCCAAGGTTAAGTTGATTGCAGCTGTTACTTTGAAGTCGTATCTGAGGAAGGGATGTCCTTTGATCTTATGCCATGTGAGAGATGACCGGATAGAAAGTCCAAAGCGATTGATGAGATACCAAAGTGGGAGAGTTTGCAGATGTTTTCCCGGAGGAGATTCCGGGGTTGCCACCGAAGAGGGAGATAGATTTCACCGTTGAGTTGAAGCCAGGGACGGGGCCAATCTCTAAGGCACCGTACCGTATGGGTCCTAAGGAGATGGAGGAGCTTAGGAAGCAGTTGGATGATTTGATAGAGAAGGGATACATTAGACCAAGTGTATCGCCTTGGGGAGCACCATTACGTTCGTGAAGAAGAAAGATGGGAGCTTGAGGCTATGCATAGATTACGGTGGAGCGAACCGTGTGACGATAAAGAACAAGTATCCTTTGCCAAGGATACATGACCTGTTTGATCGCCTTGAGTGGTGCAACGTCTTTTCTAAGATTGATTTGAGGTCGGGGTACCATCAGGTGAAGATTAGAGAGGTGGACATACCAAAGACAACTTTCACGTCAAGGTATGGCCATTATGAGTATGTGGTGATGCCGTTTGGGTTGTCTAATGCGCCGACAGTGTTTATGGATTTGATGAATAGGATCTTCAGGCAGTTCTTGGACCAGTTTGTAGTGGTGTTTATCGATGACATCTTAGTCTACTCTAAGACTAAGGAGGAGCATGAGGAGCATCTGAGGATCGTGTTGCAGACTTTGAGGGATCACGAGTTGTATGCTAAGCTGTCCAAGTGTGAGTTCTGGTTAGAGAAAGTTGATTTTCTGGGGCATGTAATCTCTAAAGATGGGGTAGTCAGTGGATCCTAAGGCAAAGATTGAGGTTGTGACAAAGTGGGAAGCACCAAGAATGTTCTTGAGGTTAGGAGTTTCTTGGGTTTAGCTGGATACTACAGACGGTTCGTGAAAGATTTCTCCAAGATAGCTAGACCGATGACAGCGTTGATGAGGAAAGAGAACAGGTTTCGTTGGGATGAGAGTTGTGAGACGGCGTTCCAAACCTTAAAGGAACGTTTGACCACAGCTCCTGTCCTAGCATTGCCTGAAGGGAGCGAGAATTTCGAGGTTTATACAGATGCCTCGAAGAATGGGTTGGGATGTGTGTTGATGCAGAATGGTAAAGTGATCGCCTATGCTTCTAGGCAGCTGAAGCCTTATGAGGAGAACTACCCTACTCATGATCTGGAGTTGGGTGCAGTGGTGTTTGCTCTCAAGATTTGGAGACATTACCTTTATGGAGCAATCTTTGGTATTTTCTGATCACAAGAGTCTCAAGTACATCTTCACGCAGAAGGAGTTGAACATGAGACAGAGGAGGTGGATGGAGCTGATTGGTGATTACGACATGGAAATCATCTACCATGAAGGGAAGGCCAATGTTGTTGCTGATGCTTTGAGTAGAAAGAGTGTACATTCCTTGTGTACAGCTCTATCTTTGATGAGGCTGAGGGATGAGGTAGCGAGCTTTGGGATACATATGATGCAGAAAGGGGATGCTATGGGTGATATGAAAGTACATATGGAGTTTTATGATGACATTCGGGATAAGCAGGCTTTGGATCCTAAGATAGTGGAGTGGAGAGCTGGAGTAGAGAAAGGGACAGTGTCCCGGTTTTCCATTCATACAGATGGTAGCTTGAGGTTTGATGGTAGGTGGTGTGTTCCTAACGATGAGGAGTTGAAAAAGACGATCATGACAGAAGCGCATTGCACACCATATTCAGTTCATCCAGGTGGAGACAAGCTATACAAAGATTTGAAGAAAACGTTTTGGTGGCCTGGGATGAAGAAGGAGACAGCTGAGTTTGTGTCCCGTTGTTTGACATGCCAGAGAGTTAAAGGGGAACAGCGACGACCACAAGGTAAGATTCAGTCTTTAGAGGTGCCTGAGTGGAAGTGGGAATCCATTTCCATGGATTTCATTGTGGGTCTGCCTAAGAGTCAACAAGGTAACAACATGATTTGGGTGATAGTGGATCGTCTGACCAAGTCAGCTCACTTTGTTCCAATGAAAGATACGTGGACTAAGGCACAATTGGCTATGGCCTATCGAAAGAACGTGCTGAAGTTGCATGGAGTCCCTAAGGACATAGTGTCTGACAGAGATGCGAGATTTATATCAAGGTTTTGGAAGGAGTTGCAGGAATCGTTGGGAACAGCTTTGAAGATGAGTACAGCATTTCATCCTGCGACAGATGGGCAGACTGAGAGAACAATCAAGACTCTAGAGGATATGTTGCGAGCTTGTGTGATGGATTTTGGTGGTAGCTGGGAGCAGAGGTTGGACTTGATAGAGTTTTCTTACAACAACAGCTATCACACCAGTATTGGTATGGCACCGTTTGAGGCTTTGTATGGGAGGAGATGTAGGAGTCCAATCTGTTGGGACGATAGTGCTGAGGCAGTGGTTTTAGGACCAGAGATGGTGCATGAGATGGTGGAACAGATTAAGATGATCAGGGAACGGATGAGAGCAGCCCGGATCGATCGAGAAGAGTTATGCAGATCTACATCGTCGGGACATAGAGTTTCGGGTTGGGGACAAGGTTCTTCTGAAAGTGTCTCCGATGCGTGGGGTTATGAGATTTGGGAAGAAAGGCAAGCTAAGTCAGAAGTTTATAGGGCCTTATGAGATCTTAGAGCGAGTTGGGGAAGTTGCTTATCGTTTGGCTTTACCAGCTGCGTTGGATAGAGTGCATAATGTGTTTCATGTATCGCAGCTACGGAAGTATGTGAGTGACCCGTCACATGTGTTGGAGGCAGAGAACTTAGAGCTTGATGAGTCTTTATCATACCTTGAGGTGCCTAAGCAGATCCTAGACCGAAAGGTTAGAAAGACTAGGAGTGGTGAGACAGTTTTGCTTAAGATCCTTTGGTCTAACCACGAGACTGAGGAAGCTACATGGGAGGCAGAGGATATCATGAAAGAGCGTTACCCTTTCCTTTTTGATCAGGTATGTATGGTTACGGGGACGTAACCTTGTTTCTTTTAGGGGGGTAGGAGATGATCGCGAGAGTTTTTAAGAGTTTTATACACCTTTTATATGTTGTGTCGGTATGTTTGTCGGGATAAGTTGGGTTAGTATCATGCTTTACGTTGTGTTTTGTTTGACCTCCGAGTCGGGAGGCTTATGGGAGTACCTTTGTTTAGTAGTGGTTTGAACTTCGGGGACGAAGTTCCTTTTAAGGAGGGAAGACTGTAATACTCCGTATTTATATGTCTTGGGGTACTCTATCGAGTAGCCCTTACTCTGTCGAGTATGGGCAAGTTGCGAAATAAAATAGTTTCGACCTGTTGGGTACTCGATCGAGTAGCTGGGGTACTCGATCGAGTAAGGGGGTACTCGATCGAGTACCTTGGGTACTCGATCGAGTGTCCGGTTTTACGGGGAGTTTTCTCGGGTTTTGTTAATTACGCGATTAAGGTATTTAAACATATTCGTCATTGTTTTAAATCACTTTTTACAAAACCTAAAACCTGTTTAAGAGAGAAAGCAACTAGTTCTTCTTCCTAATCGCGTTCTTGACAATTCCCGGAGTTCGACGGTCGGTTAAGATATCGTAGTTCGTGTCGTTGGATTCCTTGCGTCGAGGGTAAGCTTTTAATATAATTTCTATAATGTTTTGTTAAGATTGGTGAAACCCTAATTTGGGAATTAGGGGTTTTGGTGTGTAGTTTGTGATGTGTAGTCTTTATGTGTTTGTATGATAGGAGGAGAATTCGTAGAGGAGCCGTTTTGATACAATGTAGATACCGTCTGCGTGTTATGCTTTCCGGGTAGGATTTCCTACTCGCATTAGTCCCATAATGGGAAATTGGTGATGTCTTGTAGTTAGTTGTTTGATATGATGATTGTGATTGTGATTGTGATTGTGATTGGTTTCTATGGCTCTCGAGATGCGTTCTCGGCTGAGTGGGGTCACTTGCGGGAGTGACTTCACGCCCTAGTTTCGCCCTTCGTGGAACCCGCCACGGAAGGGGATGTGCACATTAATGGGACAGGGTTATCGCTCGTACGATGAGCGGGGCTTAGGTGGGAACGGCTGCGGTCCCCCATCGGGCTGGTGGTCCAAAGGGACGATCGGTATTGAGATGATGGGAGTTGGTGGTGTGTGTGTGTGTGTGACAGTTCAGCTGTCTGTTTGCCTTATTATTGTTATCTATATTGATTGTGTGATTAGTACGACCCGGTGTTGTTTTGTAAACTGCGGTGATCCATTCAGGGATGGTGAGCGGATATTGAACAGTATAGAGATGAGTCTGGGATAGGCTGGGATGGCCACGACATGACGATAGAGTCTTCCGCTGTAGTTTAGCATTTATTTACATTTTAGTTGAGAACAGATAGTTTGGAATAATGTATCGTACTTTGGTTTGGTTTTGAGGATTGTATTTATTCATTAAACTATTTATAACAAACATTGTTTCTGTTTTGTCTATTTGATTATCATACCTCGGGCGACCGAGATGGTGATGTCTTCATACCTGAGTGGTCCTGGTAAGGCACTTGGAGTATGGGGGTGTTACAGATATGTCTTATGAGCCATCTGATAATAGTGATGTAATTGTTGATGAGGAAGCTATGACTGATTTAGAGGCAGAGGACAACTTACTTGTTTTATCTTTACAATTTGTTGACGATGGATATGTTCCTTTTCAAAAGAATGAATGGAGTTTAGATGATGAAGGGTACTCTGCTAAGTTGTATGCCAATGGTGAAGTGTATGATAACAAAGAACTTGGTGCAATTAGACTTAGGCCTTGGATGCTTTTCATGGACAAAGAACATTTTAAAGACGTTTTAAGGGATTTTTGCATCCAAGAAGGGTTTTACCTTATCGTTGTTAAGGCTGACAACATGAGGTACACGGCTGAGTGCGCAACTGTCAATTGTGATTGGAGAATACATGCAAGTGTATTGCCTGATGGTGTAACATGGGCAATAAAGTCCATAAATAAGGCTGATCATGGCTGCTCAAGGGTTATTAGTCATAATCCAATGGCAAATGCAGCATGGGTTGCAAAGAAAATGGTGGAAGATATTAGGGCAAACCCCGACATCCCAGCCAAGTCTATTCAAGATCTCCTCATGGATAGATTTAGGCTACAAATGAAGCTTTCTACATTATATAGGATGAAGGATCATGCTTTGAAAGAGATTAACGGTGGCCATGATGAAAGTTATAAATTGTTGCCTAGGTATTGTGAGATGGTGAAGCAAACCAACCCTAACAGTTCTGCCATGTGTGCATGGTCAGTTATGGAAACTCCAGAAAAGCCACTTCAATTCAAAAGCCTATTTCTATCATTCAGTGCTCAAGCTAATGGCTTATTGGCAGGCTGTAGAAGTCTGATAGGAGTAGATGGTACACATTTGAAAGGAAATCATGGTGGTGTGCTGCTTTCTGCTGTAGCACTAGATGGGAATAATGAGTTGTTCCCTATAGCCGTGGGTGTAGTTGAATCGGAGAATAAAGATAGCTGGTCAAACTTTTTTTGGCACTTGAAGCAAGTTGTTCAAGATAGTAAAAGGAGCGACTGGACCATAATTTCTAATAGACAAAAGGTACTCTTTTCTACTAAACTTTTTTTTCTTTCCAGTGTACTTTTTTTCCTTTCATCAAGACTAATATATAATTCTTACTATGATTCCAAATTCTTAATTATTAGGGTATTGAGCCTGCTCTAGACACTGTATGGCCTAACGCTTATAGAAGGTTTTGTGCGAGACATCTTTGTAAGAACTTCAAATCCGATTATCCTGGAATACTAATGCACCATCTATTTTGGAGAGTAGTCAATGCTACCTCTGAGTTTACATTCAAAAAAGCACTGGAGTTGGTGGTCCAACATGGAGGGAGAGGTTGTGCTAGGTGGTTCTTAGACTTGGGAGCTAAAGAACATTGGGCTAAACACATGTTCGATCCAAGAATTTGTAGTGACTAGAACACTTCAAATGTTGTCGAAAGTTTTAATAGCACATTAGGTGTGCATAGATGCTTGCCGGTGTTGAGTTTACTTGAAGGTGAGAAATTTCTTAAAACCTGTTGTAGTTTCTGTTTGATCCAATAGTTTGTCGTTAATTATCTTATTAATACAGGTGTAAGAAGAACTGCAATGGTGAGACATGCCACGAGGCAACATACAGCTACTTCTTGGCTAGACGATGGAGTATGTCCTAATATCATGACTATGTTGAGGGTTCTTAGAAAGGATTCAAGGACATGTCACGTTTATAATTCTACCATAGGTGAATATGAGGTACATGATGGGAGAACTCAACTTCATGTTTCATTGAATAAATGGACATGTCCTTGTGGGTTGTGGCAAATAAGTGGAATACCTTGCAAACATGCTATTAGAGCAATTATTTTTGCTAACCGTGATCCAGTTGATTATGTTAGTGAGTGGTATTCTGTTAGGAGATACAAAGCAGCCTATGCAATGTCCATTTACCCAATTCCTGACAAAGAGCAGTGGCCTACATTTGATGTTCCTGAGTTAGAGCCTCCAAGTTTGAGGAGATCAATAGGAAGACCCTCGAGAAATAGGAGAAGAGAACCAGGGGAGCAAAGGAAGGGGAAGCGATCCATCACAATCAAATGTGGGAAATGCAAGTGCTTTGGGCACAACTCAAAGACGTGTAAAGGCGGTTACACTGCAAGAGAAAAGGGAGAAATGCAAGGCAAGTTTTCCAAACGCAAAGCCAAAATGAGTACGGGATCAAGAGTAAACATGTTTGAGTCGCTAAATGAATTAGAGAGAGTTGTTATGGGAAGCGAGTCAAACATCGAAAAATGCAACCCATGTGACATCAACAACTGCAATGCAATGGCCAACAAACAATGGAGCAACAAGCAAAGGAACGAAGAGAAAGACAAGAGAATGATTAGTAATTTGTTTAGTATAAGTTAGTCTCAAGTCGTTTTACGACAATAAGTCGTCATTTTTTATGTGAACTTAAATTAAGTTTTGAAACTGATGTTTTAGAAATATATGTTATGCAAATTGCCGTTAAATTTCTTTTTAATTCATTTTCAAACCTTTATGCTATGTAGCTCATAATCTTCCAAACAATAATGAACATGATTGTGGGATACTGAGATGTATGTACAATGTTTAGAAATTTACAGACTTATGAAGTGTATATACATACCCATTTTGGCTGCCATGTTAGTCTTCTTCTTCATTTTGATAATACAACAAGTCTCTCTTGCGAGTCTGTGACAGATATATCCGTTGTAAACTTGCGACGGGTAAAGTAATACCCATAGGGATAGATATGACAAAATAGATTGATACTCCCTAAGTATTTTGCTTTTGTCTTATCTTTCCCATATGGATAATACTTGACCCGTCGCAAGCTTGCGACGGATTACCTGTCATAAATGAGAATTTGTGTTGATAATATACCCATTTTCTGGGTTTTTGGTCGTTGGGAGGAAAAGTACAATTTATGTGGGTCAGTCCAAAGACTAATGGGAAAGTAAAAAATCTATATGTTTAGAGTAAATCAAGTAGAAGTACAAGAGAGGAAAAGAAATTAGGGAAAAAGATGCACAGGGCTGGTTTTAAGCACTAGAGTTCTGATCATTTTTTATAGAAAGGAGTTCTGACAAGAGGATGCACAATCAGCATCCTAGTCATCCTATTTACTAAGCCAACTCATTAATTAACGGACGTAATTGACGTTTTACAGGAATTTGGTCACGGTTCATACTAATTAATAGACTACAAGGGTATAAGTGGTGTTTTTAAAAGGGGAGGGGTACAACTAAGAAAAGTAAAAAACACAGGGGTACAAGTGAGAAAAACCCATAAATAATTGTATACCTTATCCTATGTACTTTGTGTGGGTTAATATCCGTATACTACCCTTTAATTGCAGGACTATAACGTAAATTTAAACATACAATTTATAGTCATAAAACGAAAAACATAATGAAATGATTAATGTATAGAAATCAACCTCGGGTCCTTTGATGCACGGCGTAAAGAACAGAAATCAAACCAGATTCCCTCCTAATTGTTGCACCCAAGACCTTGTCCGAGATATGCCCTTGTGCTAGAACGTGTTCTCCGATTGCCTTGCAATATTGGGAGAACTGAATGTGAGTTTTTCTCGAGATGTGAGATCTCAGTTTCAGAGAAAGCTGAATCTCCAAAACCCTAGTTTTTTTTCAAGTGAAAATGTCTAGGTCAAAAGGAGAGGGAGTCTCTCCTTTTGTTTGGTTCGGCCGGACCGAGTGGATACATGGGGAAGTGGGCTTCCACTTCCTCTTACTTTTAGCTCGAGGTCCAGTTCGCCAAATGCTAAAATGTATATGACGGGTTTGTATTATAAACTGTCATCGGTTATCGGTTATTAATACATCGACTAATAACACGTATTAGTTGAAGTATTAATACATGTCCGACAAAGACAATATTGTATAATTAAATTCAATATACATTTAATTAAATATAAATCGTTTTATATTTAATTTTACGAATTAACTGGTTAATTCGCCTTAGCCCATGATATTTAATCCGTATTAAATATAATATCTCAACATCACATATTTGACTAATTACTAGTCAAATAACTCGGACTAACTGGTTAGTCAATCTTGGCATCTACATGACAGTATTTTCATACCGTCACATCTCTCGAACGTATCCTATAGGTGTGACTTTTAGGGACCAGTTGATCACCGCCATCTGTATGAAAATAACGTCAAACTTATCTAGCAAGCCAACCGTTATTGATAAACGTGGATCAACTGATAATAATACCAAAGTATGCCCTTTGATCCTTTTAGAGGTTTATGAGTCCTTGCACTAACTGTTAAGGACACCAACCCCAACAAGCTCCCACTTGTCCGTACAAGTGCATGTGCAATGACGTTATCCGCACTAACTGGAGGACACAAGCTCCAACAAACTCCCACTTGTCCGTACAAGTGTATGTGCGATAACCGATTCTCATATTCATTTAAAATCTCTCCCACTCAATGTAAAACAATTTGCAGATCCGGATCCGCAAAGGTCGTATTTTACAATCGATCAGTATCAAGAGTGGTTTCCCGACTAGAGAGTAACTTAACTGATAAAACGAATCCGTATTCGAGCATGGCCATGCATTTCGATTCTGACTCCTCGAGTGGCCCTGAGAAATATCGAGTACCTGATAAAGGCTGAATATTTCCTTCAACTCGACTCCTTCCGATCTAAGCACAGCATGAAATGACCCAGAAAAAATCTACTTGGCCCCCTGTTACGGATGACCGTGAGAAAGAAACCAAAGTCACCCAAAATCTGCCGTAGTCTCAAGAGACAATCGATAGTCAAAAGAATCGACTCTTAGGATCACTATGGAGGTCCTATCCACGACCGGGCACGGAATGTTATAAAACATTTAGGACTCCACGTCGATGTCACAATAGTGTCCTACGAAATATCCGTATAAATCGCCTCTGTGATTGGTCACCAATCGGTTGACTTATGGCTCGTTGAACCCACCATCAACCAACGTTACAAAATAATTGCCGAGTTATCACTCATGTGGGCAATTAAGGACTGAAAAATATAATGTTCGTTCAGTTCACTTTGTGGTGTTCAAAATTTGTCGTACAAAACCACATGAAAAACAAAATATATATAAAATATCAAAACGATGATGTTGTATAGAGTACAAAAGCGAATGAATCTGATCCATAAAAGAGTACTACAACTTAGGAACACGTTTAATTCCCATGGAATTAACATGCCCTTCATGCTTGTCTTGTCGTAATGCTTTAGTGAGAGGATCTCATGTTATCATCTCGTAGCAATCTTTTCTATCACTACTTCCTTTTGCTCCACGTAATCCCGGATTAGATGAGCTTTCCGTTGTACATGTCTAGACTTGTTGCTAGACTTTGGCTCCTTAGCTAGGAAGATGGCACCACTATTGTCGCAATAGATGGTGATCGGGTCATTCGAACTAGGCACTACAGAGAGCCCATGTAAGAATTGACGCATCCATATCGCTTCCTTTGTAGCTTCGTACGCGGCATAGTACTCGGACTCGGTCATAGAATCTGCTTTAACAGTTTGTTTCGAACTCTTCCACTGATCGCAGCGCCATTAAGAGTAAAAAACGAATCCAGACGAGATTTCGAATCATCTCGATCCGTTTGGAAGCTAGCATCTGCGAATCGGTTGCGCATAGCTTTTGAGAGCCTCCATAAGTCAATGCCCAATCTTTAGTCCTCCGTAGGTACTTAAGAATGTTCTTGACAGCCAGCCAATGTGGTTCACCTGGATGCTGTTGGAATCGACTTGTCATACTCAATGCATATGCCACGTCCGGACGTGTGCATATCATGGCATACATGATTGATCCTATAGCCGAAGCATAAGGAATCCGTGTCATGCGCTCTTTCTCTTCCGGTGTCTCGGTGCCCGAGACTGGCTCAAATGCACCCCTGGAGCCATAGGAAGGAACCCTTTCTTGGAGTTAGTCATACTTGAATCTCTCTAGGACTTTGTCTATGTAAGACTCTGATCGAGAGATAACATCCGTCGTGATCTATCTCGATAGATACGGATGCCTAGAATTCTTTGTGCCTCTCCCAGATCTTTCATCTGGAAATGGTTTTTCAACCATACTTTCACCGAAGTTAAGAGAGGTATGTCATTCCCAATCAGGAGTATGTCGTCAACATACAATATTAGGAAGACAATCTTGCTCCCACTCGACTTGATATATAGACATGGTTCCTCGACCGATCGAGTAAATCCATTGTCTTTTATCACTTGGTCGAAGCGATGATTCCAACTCCTTGATGCTTGCTTAAGTCCATAAATGGAACGCTTAAGTTTGCACACTTTCTTAGGATGTATTGGATCAATGAAACCTTCGGGTTGTACCATGTACAACTCTTCCTCCAAAAAGCCGTTTAAGAAGGCGGTTTTCACATCCATTTGCCAAATTTCA
This sequence comes from Silene latifolia, assembly GCF_048544455.1. Classification (NCBI taxonomy): domain Eukaryota; kingdom Viridiplantae; phylum Streptophyta; class Magnoliopsida; order Caryophyllales; family Caryophyllaceae; genus Silene; species Silene latifolia. The sequence goes on from NC_133538.1 coordinate 399,822,155, forward strand.
TAGTCATGAAAAGCGGCGATCGCTAAGATAATCCGAATGGAACGCAGCATGACTACGGGTGCAAAAATCTCATCGTAGTGCAAACCTGGCACTTGGGTGAAACCTTTAGCAACTAGTCGTGCTTTGTAGATATCTTGTTGACCTTCCACAGAATGCTTTATCTTGTAAAGCCATTTGCATTGAAGGGGACGAACCTTAGCAGGTAAGTCAACAAGATCCCACACGTTGTTCTCATACATGGAGTCCATCTCGGATTGCATGGCCTCAAGCCATAGCTTTGAGTCAGAACTAGTCATGGCACCTTTATAGGTTGTGGGTTCACTACTCGTTAGAAGTAGAACGTCATCTATATCATGTTCCTCGACCATACCAATGTATCTGTCCGGAGGAATAGAGACTCTTCCCGACCTCCTAGGTTCCTCAGGAATATTCACCGCAGCCGGGATTGAAGGAACAGGTTCCTCCAATGGTTGCTCGGTGTTTGGTTCTGGAATCTCCGACAGGTCGAAGGTTCTATCACTCTTTGCATTCTCGAGAAATTCCTTCTCTAAGAATGTCACACTAGCCTCAACAAAAACGCGTTGTTCGGTTGGCGAATAGAAGTAATGACCAAGTGTTCCTTTAGGATAACCTATAAAGTATGTCTTGACCGATCGCGGGCCGAGCTTATCCTCGTGTCTCCACTTGACATAAGCCTCGCAGCCCCAAACCCGTATAAAGGACAAGTTAGGGACCGTTTCCTTCCATAGTTCATATGGAGTCTTGTCAACAGCTTTAGACGGACTTCGGTTAAGTATTAGAGCGGCTGACAAAAGAGCATAACCCCATAATGAATCAGGTAAAACCGTGTGACTCATCATGGATCGAACCATATCAAGTAGTGTTCGATTTCTCCGTTCGGACACACCATTCAATTGAGGTGTTCCAGGGGAGTTAACCGTAGGGCAATCCCACCGTCCTTTAGGTGTTGATCAAACTCGTGAGAAAGATACTCGCCACCACGATCCGAACGCATGTTTTTAATCTTTCTACCTAATAGGTTCTGTACCCTATTTTCGTATTCCTTGAATTTCTCAAAGGATTCACTTTTGTGCTTCATTAAGTAGACATAGCCATATCTACTTAAGTCGTCCGTGAAAGTGATGAAATACCTATAGCCTTCTCGTGCGGTGATTGACATAGGGCCACATACATCCGTGTGTATAAGTCCTAATAGGTCGCAGCCGCGCATTCCAACACCTTTGAAGGAAATACGAGTCATCTTACCGATGAGACATGATTCACACGTGCCAAATGATTGAAAATCAAAGGCCGAGATAGCTCCATGTTTGATGAGCTGTTTTACGCGTTTCTCATTAATGTGTCCCATACGGCGGTGCCATAGATACGTTTGATCTTTGTCACCAACCTTTAACTTTTTATTCATTACGTGTAATATTTCGGTGGTCCGATCTAAAACATAAATTCCGTTCATGGAGACTGCCTTGCCATAAATCATATCGTGTAATGAGAAAATGCAAGTATTATTTTCTATTACAAATGAAAAACCAAGTTTATCAAGTCGGTAAACGAAATAATGTTTTTCGAAAGACTAGGAACATAATAGCAGTCATATAAAGACAACTCAAATCCGCTAGGAAGCTGGATCACATATGTCCCCTTCGAGATGGCGCCACTCTTGCTCCATTCCCAACACGCAGTCCACCTCACCCTTTACGAGGGGTTCGATGTTTCGGAGCCCCCGCACATGATTACACAGATGAGAACCACAACCAGTATCAAGTACCCAAGTTCCGTAACTTGCGTGGTTAATCTCAATCATATGAATAAAAGTAGAAGAAGAGGAAGACATACCAACAGGTTTAACACGACCCGCCTTTAAGTCCTCATGATAAACAGGACATGTGCGTCTCCAATGCCCAGTCTTGTGGCAGTGATGGCATTCCATGTTTTCATTCTTGCTCTTTGTCGCGCCTGATGAGGTGCTCGACTCACCAGGCCCACTCTTACCCGAACCCGACTTCTTGAACTTCGCCATACCTCTTTGCTAGGTTTGCCTGAGCTTTGCCCTTACCTTTCCCTTTGTTTGACACAACGAGAACATCTTGTTTCATGCTCCCACCGAACTTCATGTCCTTCTCGGTCATGTACGAGGAGGGAGTGCGATTCATGCGGAGTTTTCTTCAAATCATTCATATAGTAATTCGCTCTAAATTGCGAATAACCATCGTGGAGTGAATGAAGAATACGGTCGATAACAATATTCTCGCTGATGTTACGATTAAAGGTCTCCGTTTCTCGACATTCTCAATCATGCTGAGAATGTGTGGGCTAACCGGTTGGCCCTTCTCGAGTCTCGCATCAAAGAAGCGAGTGGTATGCTCATAGGTCACGATTCTCGGTGCTTTCGAGAATTCCTTAGTGAGCGTGGTGAAAATCTTGTTTGCACCATGGGCTATGAAGCGTTTATGCAAATTGGGTTCCATTGCAAAAATGAGTACGTTTTTGATCGCACCCGCTTCCATACAAAATCATTAAACTTGGTGACTTCAAAGACTCTAGCCGTGGGACCTGGGTTTGCCGGGATGGGCTCCAAGAGATATTTGAGCTTCCCGTCGCGGCGCGGCATTCCGTAATGCCGCCTCCCAGTCCGCGAAGTTGGATCCATCATTCTTCGATCGAGTAGACGATTCATCCGATTCATGAAGATCCGAAGCCCGGACTCACGGTCCAATGTGGCACTTGGCATTGGGTTATCACTTGAACCAGCCATTTGTTGTTTAGCGATTTAAAATCGTGATCTACACTTTGAAAAAGAAAGAAAAACAAAACGAAATAAGCAACTCATCGAGGTGATTTAAGTCTATTTTAAAATTCATTTTAAACGTGTAGACTCTCGCACTTGCATAATTGATCTCCCTCAAGAAAGATACAAGTGATCCCAAGACTCAATTTCTGTAAATTGATAAGCCAACTGTTTAGCTAATTCTTCCGGAAGAACTCTTGGTCGATAGATTTCCGTAAATCCTATCTATAGTCCACCATAGTCACAGGATCGTACGAGTCCACCACAAGAAGTTGAGATAAAATAGGTCAATCGGTTCCAACTTACCCGACGTAGAAGGGGTCATATTATGCCTACCGACGAAGAAGGGACTCATTGGAGTTTGACCTATAAAGACCGTTCTCAATTTTGGTTTATACGAGGAAGATCCCATCAACAAAATTATAATTCATTTTAAGTGAACGAATAACTAGCGTCTGTCGTGAATGAATTTATTTGGATGATGGCTTTAAAACGTGTGACATGAGAATGTCAATGAAAACTAACTCGTGACCTCTATATGTGTCAGTTTTCATGCAATAAATAGGTGGTTTGGTTTTTAGGCGGAATATGATGCATATAATCGTTGCGAAAAATAAATAAAGGAATGCAATACGTAAATAAAAATTTCCTAGTGTGGCCTATCCTAGTATAAGAACATAATACAACTTTGGAATCCACCGTTGGACCCGAAAAGCTTGTCTTGATGTTCCATCTTGATCCATGTAGCGGGAGTGAGCATCCGGTCTCCATCTTTGGTCTTCTCAAAAATTACAATTAAAATTACAAAATATAAACCTATTTACATTCTAATTAAAAACTGTAATTACAAGTGAAAAATCCAAAACGGAGATACGAAATCTCAAAATACAACCAAGACCGTGTTCCATCATTACGGTAACACGTTCTACTAAGGCCACACTAAGTTACAACCGTTTGTAAAATTAAATACGTAATAAAAGGGCATTCACGGCATTCAAAAATTAACGATAAATAAAAATGCATCAACTAAAAACAAATTCATTCGTGACATAATTCCGTAATTATGTTAAATTTATCCAAACCACCTTTTAATGATTAAAATTCATGTGATAAAACTGCTTCTATCAATTTAATTTTAATCTAATACAGCCCGTTACTTTAAATACGCTTTAAAATAACTTAATGGTACGTGTGTGAACCGTTTCACAATCATAGCGAGTGTACAATATCCGTATAATGTACATTATGAAGCCAAAAAAAAAATTTAAATCAAAAGAAACAAATTTTCAAAGTCATCAAAGATTTAAATCCCTCGATCCAGGGACATAAGTGCTCGATCGAGGGACAGAGGGCTCGATCGACCGAACTGCAAGTCGATCGAGAGGTATGCTAATCGGAGGTACTCGATCGACGAACGGTGGTCGATCGAGGACTTATATCGATACTTTGCTCGATCGAGTACGAGGACTCCTCGATCGAGCAAAGGGGTTTTAAAAAGCGGTCGATCGAGTACAACAAGGACTCGATCGAACAAAAACTTGTCAAAAAAACCACTCGATCGATTAAAAACTTGGTCGATCGAGTGCAAAAGTCTCTGAAAACTTAAAACCCTCGTGAAACAGTTTTGGTGAAACAAAACAAACGCTATTTTGATCAAAACTGATTGAAAACAAAACTACAAAATGCTAGACATTAACATATTGTTATAATGATCGGGTAAAATAACAATATGCATAATATCAAAAACGAAAATAACCCGTGTAAAACATGTCACGGTACGGTTTTCGAGACAAAACAACAACAAGAGCAACCGTGTAAATAGGACACGGTTCCCAATGCAACCAAAAACGCAGCAATAACAGAAAAAATATCTCGCTGCGTGAGAATTACTGCAGCCGCACGGAATTTTAGACAAAACAAAAATCGTTTCAAGATAGTTTTATGAAAAACACATGGAAAAATTCACGTGGCCTCGCTCTGATACCACTTGTGGGTTAATATCCGTATACTACCCTTTAATTGCAGGACTATAACGTAAATTTAAACATGCAATTTATAGTCATAAAACGAAAAACATAATGAAATGATTAATGTATAGAAATCAACCTCGGGTCCTTTGATGCACGGCGTAAAGAACAAAATCAAACCGATTCCCTCCTAATTGTTGCACCCAAGACCTTGTCCGAGATATGCCCTTGTGCTAGAACGTGTTCTCCGATTGCCTTGCAATATTGGGAGAACCGAATGTGAGTTTTTCTCGAGATGTGAGATCTCGCCGTAGAAGAAAGTCGAATCTCCAAAACCCTAGTTTTTTTTCAAGTGAAAATGTCTAGGTCAAAAGGAGAGGGAGTCTCTCCTTTTGTTTGGTTCGGCCGGACCGAGTGGATACATGGGGAAGTGGGCTTCCACTTCCTCTTACTTTTAGCTCGAGGTCCGATTCGCAAATGCTAAAATGTATATGACGGGTTTATTATAAATCGTCATCGGTTATCGGTTATTAATACATCGACTAATAACACGTATTAGTTGAAGTATTAATACATGTCCGACAAAGACAATATTGTATAATTAAATTCAATATACATTTAATTAAATATAAATCGTTTTATATTTAATTTTACGAATTAACTGGTTAATTCGCCTTAGCCCATGATATTTAATCCGTATTAAATATAATATCTCAACATCACATATTTGACTAATTACTAGTCAAATAACTCGGACTAACTGGTTAGTCAATCTTGGCATCTACATGACAGTATTTTCATACCGTCACATCTCTCGAACGTATCCTATAGGTGTGACTTTTAGGGACCAGTTGATCACCGCCATCTGTATGACAATAACGTCAAACTTATCTAGCAAGCCAACCGTTATTGATAAACGTGGATCAACTGATAATAATACCAAAGTATGCCCTTTGATCCTTTTAGAGGTTTATGAGTCCTTGCACTAACTGTTAAGGACACCAACCCCAATACTTTGAATTAGCCTTAAAGGAGGAATTTTTAGGAAGAATTTTCAAGGGATTATAGAGAGTCTAACTTTGTAATCTATTTAAAAAGAAATAAATGAAAAATTAAGAAAAAACAAAGTATTAATTTAACAAATGATAAATTAGTGTTTAATATTGATTAGAAGCCTTATTAGATATAAAAGTACTCTACGTACGTTTTGTAATTGAGGCTCAATCAAATACTCCGTTAGGAGCAATTTTAATAATGGTAGGATATGTACACTGGATATATATTAGAAGTTGGGTTAAATTTATTCGAGTTTACCTTAGTCTCGCTTTTCATATGAATTCTATCGAGATTATTTTGGTTAGTCACTTTAACTTTAACGTTGTTGTTTATTAGGTATGCATAAATGCTCTTTATTTCTTCTTTGTCGAGTTTCACATTTTGTATTTGGGTGAATTCACACCAATTAGCCATACCATATACTCCTTCCATTCAATTTTTATCACCCATTTCAATATAATACTCCTCATATATATTGAGAAGTATACAATTTGTTTAATCCTTCTAATTTAAATGCTTACCTAGCTTTATGAAACAAACTTTATCATTTTTTATTAATTTAAAATAAAATGAGATTAGTGTGGGAGTAGCCCACGGACCCAAATCTTCCATTTTTTTTTTTCTTAACTTTTAATTAGGGGGAGTGCTAAATTTGGATATTATGGGCTAACACCTTTAAAAATCACACTTTAATTAATTAGTCATTTATATAGCACTCACATAGTCACATGCTATACTTGCTCTCTCTTTAGTTTTCGAACAGTTCTTGAATGAGATTAGGTAAAAAGTAACATCATTGCAATTAAAATAGACAAAGGAATCAAAATTCTCAATTTGATTCCTTTACCATATATGATCGAGTAATACGTGCAATAATAAAGGTCTTAGTTGTGATTTATAAAAGTGAGTAGAGATTTTCAATACGGATTATTATTATTATTACTATCGTGCTGGTGCTCACTATTGATAATATTTACATACTACGACCACCAATATTTATTTAAAAGTCTATGTTTGTAGAAAAATGTATATAAATCCTATTAAGTCAGTAGGCTAAAGTAATGAGCCAAACTTCGTTTAAATGTCTTCACCTAACCTTGGTTGACTAAATATAAAAAGGCTGGTTCTAAATATCAATTTAATTTGGCATTCCAATTTATATGAATATTTTAGCCCAACAAAATTTCAGTCGGATTATGCAAACATATAATACAATTACTTAATTAGAAGTCTAATTTGCGTAAAAAAGTGAAAATTACTTGACGTAATAAATTATACAAAACTTTGGCGTAGGAATGGAGACTATGCATCACCACTTAAATATGAGATCTTAACATAAAAAAGTAATGATTAGGCCTATGTTTTACGTCGTTATTAAGTATTACCACATAAAGCAACTGTAAGGATATGACCCGGGCAACGTCCGAGCTTGAAATCTAGTATAGTAGTATTTGTGGAAGTTTATAGCATACAACCGTGTATAATTCCGCTTATCAATTACTTAAAAAAGAGCCTGAGACCACGATCATCGTAAAGATGCGAAGATTTATATTAATAAATTTTATCCATTTTGTAAATATTTAACATCTAAAAAAATAAATGAGTAAAATGACACTATTAAAATACCACATTAAAAATAGTCATTTCACATGTATGGCTTAGCCTTTTACAAATTATAATATTCTGAACATGAAAGTACAATCAGTCTAAATTTGTAGACAAATGTCCAAATACAAAGTTATATGATCGAGTAAATACATAAACTCGGTCTTCTTGCTTTAACTCGACTTGAAAATCTCTCCGATACTTTTTCATCGCAACTCCTGTCGAGTAAACAAAATCACCAGTCATTGACATGAGCACATGTTAATTCAACTAAGGTGAACAACTAAATAAGATGGTTCCTTCAGAGATGGTCACGACATCTTTAATGTCATTGTTAGCGGAAGCAAACTAAAAACATAGTCTAGAAATATTCATTGTAACCTCAATATTTTGGCCTCGTGTGACAACATTTACACGTGCAAAGTTTGCTCGCCACCCGTTATCATGTTCAAAAGAATAATCACAGCCCCTAACAAATTTCGTACAAAGCCTCGTATAACCTCATTTGCTAACTAAATCTTCTCGTTCCATTGTTGCATATAACCACATAGTACTTTGTAGTTGTTTTAGGTTATAACATACAAATGGAAGGAGAAGTTAACACCAAGAAGACTACCGATATTTAGGCACCGAGAATTTATGCTTTTGCACAGATCAAACAATAGAGTTTATGGGACATGCTAGCATGATTTAATCAAACATGGTTTTTAAAAAAAGTTGAACCTAAAAGTAAGAACTTCTCGAAACATAAATATGACTTACTGTCATCCAAAATAATACCGTAAACAATCTTTCAATTGATTGCAAATTTCAATCTAATCGAAAATCTATATTATAGCTTGATTACAACAAAAAGTAGGAAATCCAGTTAAAAAAACGACTGTCAAATTTTTATGGTCTCTATAGGGACGCAAAGATAATTACGATATTTAAAAATTTCTTAACCCAGGTTTAATGGAACTACATAAATCATGTAAGACCTAGTAAGCAAACACGACAAAAATTTAACAAAACACATGCCGTCCAATAACTAAATATAGTAATAACACTTGTACACTATAGCACCTGTGAGTTGTGACACATATAAAGAATTTATGAGTCATTATATATGGAACACTTTCAGTCCAGTATCTAATTAATTTTTTTAATTAATCATATCCCTTGACCTCCATTATCGCTTACCCTTTTTCTATTTCACAGCGCCGATTTCGTGTTTAAGCTTATGTTATTGCTGGATTTGTTATGCCTAGCTTTCACTTGTGGATTTAAAAATATTTAATAATTTGATTTTTATTGGGAACCCCTAATATCTCAAAAGAGCAACCAAAATACGAATGTACTAAAATGGAGAACATTTTGCACGGACCACAATATAATTAGTCATCCCGCCTTATCACCAATATTGTATGTCAAATAAGTGCATTTATCTCAAGCCTATGCGTCGATAATATCACAGAATTGCTCCAAAAAGAAAGTCATGGACAACTAACTTTACACAAAAATATTGCTTATAAAATGTAGTATGATGAAAAAAACGCAAGGACTTGACAAACCATACAAAACAACAAAATATATTGCCTTATTTCCAGTGGTTAGCTTCGTAAGTCTTGCTTCTATTAATGATACAACATAAAATTCTGAGTAGAGAAACTCTTATTAAGTATAATTACATACCTCCCTATTGAACCTTTTCAAGTTAACGCTCAAGCCTCTGTCCCATTACCGGGATGCCTCCTCGAGCAGTAGCAAAAAGACTAAATTGTCTACAATCTGTTTTATTAAAAAACAAAATCAATTAAAGTAAAAATAGAGCATGCATATGAAGTCGGGATAATCAGTACCTAGTTCACGTACACAAATAATGTTGAACATAAAACTTATCAAATATCCAGACGCGAGTCACGCGACTATTACTTTGATAGTGTTCCTATGTGAATACCACACAAATTTTAGGGTCAACGTTAAAACAAATGTTTGGGCCAACAGATTAGACTAAAAGAATGAATAGTAGCAGAAAACAAATTTGTAACGACATTTCAAATAGAAATCTATGAACCTTACTGTTGGATAATAAGATATAACCCCTAGTATTCTAGTAGAACTGATGGATAATAAGAAAAAGGGTAAATTGATAACTTATACCTAAGATAAATTTTTTTGGAAACTTATACCCAAAATTTTATTTTTTTCCAAACTTGATACCAAATCTCAAACAAAGACATGAATTAATGGTTTTACCCTCAATAATCAACATATCACCACCTTTACTCCGCAACATTAATCACTACTCTCTCATCCACCACACCCACCTTACTACCGCCACGACGAATCACCTCCCTCGGTGACATAATCACCGGTGGGCAGCCACTAAATGTTCTCTCTCGTCGGCAGGCCCTTCGTGTGAGACCACATTAAACGCCCACAACTCCCCAAGACCATAAGAGCGAGCTACACCACAAACCCCACAAGGCCCACCTACACCACAATACCTACCCCCACCACCTTCACATCACTGTCACAACTTCCACCCACATCCCATCCACGCCTTGTCAAGAACTCAACAACTCAAAACGCTTAAGACTACTACCATCTTATGAAATGCCTAATTAATTTACCTTGCGTTCATAATCCAAACACCAAAAAACCAAAATAATTAAAAAAAGGGACACATTAAATGGCATTGCTTCATTTCAATACGTTGTGTTCCTCATCCAATTTAACCCTCAATTCATCAACTTTTCCATTTCATAATGAATCTTTTCCCTTTACAATGCTAAAAGACATAAGATCTGGGATTTTGGAGTGTGGGGGAGGAATTTTCAGTGGTGAGGGAGGGTTGTATTTGGTAGGGTCTATGCCGGCTGGACGGCACTTGCGGTGACAACCCGACACCGGTGGTGGTACAAGTGGGGGAGGATGTGAGCGGTGGTGATGGTGAAGGGGTGTGTGATGGATGATGAATTCAATATGGTGAGGATGGGTTATTGGTTAATACGACAGGCGAAAATGCGGCCATAGGTAAATTATTAAGCGTAAAATAGTCATTTCCAAGATTTGGTATTGAGTATGAAAGAAATGAGGATTTCGGGTATAAGTTTTGAAAAAATGTTATCTTAGGTATACGATTTGAAAAAGTGGATTATACTAGGTATAAGTTATCAATTTACCCTATCAAAAAACACCAATAGGCCAATGCCAAAACACAGTTGTCCCTATAGTTGCTTACTTATTCTTGAATACTGAATTACCTCATGTAGCAATTAACGAACATTAAAAGTTAACTTTGGTCCAAAATATATTGAAAGCTCTGCAAAATGATAATGACAATATATCATAGTTACAACTCCATCCGATGAAGAGGGCGGTTCCCTAATTACAACTGGAATGGCACCTATCTATGATTGAGGTTAACTGCACCTCCAAATCCCGTAGTTGGATTACCCTTTACACCTTCGTCCTTTGGCGCCTTTGGTTGCGTCGCTGCGAGTTAACCTTCTCCCCCTCCGCCTCTGTCGCCACCTCCCCCTCCACTTTCTGCGCCTTGGTTGCCTCCCAATCCTTTGCCTGGACCTGTGCCTCTAACCGTCCTCTCACCGCCCCCGTTATTAGTTCCACCCACCTTGATGCCTTTAGCTACCCTTTGAGCTGGGCCCCTCCGCCGCTTGGTTGGTTTAAAACCAACGTTGACGCGGCTTTCTCCCCTTCTTCCTCTGTTACTAGCCTGGGGTGTGTCATCAGAGACGGTTTTGGTTCCTGGATTTTAGGTTGGTCCACCCGCTTCCTTGGTCCTAACCCCTACCTGTGTGAGGTCCTTGCCATTCGGGAAGGGATTTTATGCTCTAGAGTCCTTGTGAATAACGTTTTGATTGCCTCTGACTGTCTGGATGCGGTTACTTCCATTTTGGGCACCTTTGCCCCCTGTGGACCTTTTACTAACATTATTCTTGAGTGTAGGACCCTCTTGTAGGACTACCCGCATTTGAAGCTTGTTTTTGAGAAGAGATCGGCCAACCGGGTCGCCGACGCCATTGCCCACTATTCCATTAGGGACGCTAGTATTTCGTCGGGTTGTTTTGAGTGGGATCACACCCCTCCTTTTGTTATAGAACTCTGTACTTTAGACTCTGTTTTGGCCTGCGTGCCTCTTTCCCCTGACCCGCCCCCGTGATGTACTTCTTAACTCTGTTTGCTTATTTATTTATATAATGCTCCCTTTGTCCAAAAAAAAAACAAGAGAGGTGCCATGTTCATGTAATTATTCTGATGTATGCGGAATCACCTATTGCTTAGAATGCTGTTGTGGAAGCGGGAATTAAGGATACCATATACTGTTCGAATGATGCAAATTTGGCAGCTGAATAACTAAGACTCACTACATTAATGGAGATGCATGACAAACTTTCAATTAAATTATTAGTTAGACAAAAATGTCATGACTTCAAGAGAAGGTGTGATACATTAGTCATACCTGTGCAAAAGAAGCTTGAAATTTCTACCCCTCCAGACCTATAGTAGCGACGTCAACAACCTGAGCTTAATTCAAAGGGATACCTATAGTTAAACAATTTCAGAAAAATAAATAAATTTAACTCTTAACGAAATAACTCGATATACCAATACATTAGTGAGACAATTAAAATAAGTATTTGTTTGACTTAATGGAATTAAAATAAAAACGATTATACCCTAAAAAATGGGTGTACAAATGACAGGGAAGCATGTTGAGATTATAAGTGTAACTTTACTACTTTACCTATTAGGATGGAATGAAGGTTTTCTCCGAGAATCAATACTCTGCAACCAATCGGAACGTCAATCAACCAATATTAATCAACCGCTACAACGATCAAACTATGTCGTTGAGGTTGGCGCAACACTTCTGGAAACACCGAAACATGGAGTTAGGAATTTAGTCTAGATTTTTTTTTTTTAAAAGATGAGAGGTTAGGGAGAGGAGTACAGCCATAGAAAAACATCAATAATATTGCGTATTTAATCCCCAAATCAGAATCACGTCTATAAAAACTGCAAATCAGCTAAAAAAACATAAAAACATGTATAAAAAAGAAGTGAATTACCGGTTCTGTAAGTGTCGCCGGAGACAAAACCATCGAAATTACTCCTTGTTCATTTATTTGGCCAAAAATAGGTGTCGTCGGGCGGTCTTTCGGTGGCTGCTCTACTTTGCGATTGTTCGTTTTTTTTTTTGGGTTAATCATGATTACACTACTTTTGATTTGGTGATTTGATGGTGAGATGAAATTAATCGTGAAGGAATGAGGTTAATTATTCAACTTTTTAGATAAAGAAATGAGGAGAACTTGAAGTTAGGAAAAAAATGAAGTTGGCCTGTTGATGGGTCAGATAGTGGGTAGTTTGAATTAGATAGTGGGTAGTTTTTACATACATGTGTTGTTCTGTATTGGGATATTCCAATTTCAGGGTGGCTTTTATTTGTTCTGGGCTGGCTTCAATCCCTCTCTTTGTCACCATGTATCCAAGGAATTTGCTTGAAGAGACTCTAAAGTGGCATTTGAAAGGGCTGACCTTCATATTGAATTCTTCCAGGATCTTGAAGACTACTTCTAAATCTTTTACATGATCTTCAGCCTTTTTTTATTTAACCACCATGTCATCAATATAGACATCCATCGTGTCCCCTATTTGGTCTTTGAACATCATGTTGACCAAGAGTTTGCAGGGTTGCCCTTGCATTCTTCAGGCCAAAGGGCATTACGGTTTAACAATATATGCCCCTTTCCCTGATGAATGCAGTGTTTTCTTGGTCAGCTGGGTGCATCTTGATCTGGCTGAACCCACTTGAGGCATCCATAATGTCAAGAGTTAATGGCCTGCTGTGGCATCTACCATTGCATCTATATGAGGAAGTGGGAATGGGTCTTTTAGGCAGACTTTGTTTAGGTCTGTGTAGTCTACACAGACTCTCCACTTGCCATTTTCTTTTGTACCACAACCACATTTGCTAGCCATTCAGGGTACCTGACTTCCCTAATCATTCTCATATCTAGCAATTTGTCCACTTCTTCATTAATAATTGAGTTGCGTTTAGGGGCAATCTTCCTTCTTTTCTGTTGCACAGGCTTAAATGATTTGTCAATATTAAGTTTATGGGTAATAATATTGGCGTCTATACCAGTCATGTCAAAGTGGGACCAGGCAAAACATGAAGATTTATCTTTTAGAAAACTTACTAGTTCTGGTCTGATATTGTCAGGGACATTAGATGTAATACCCGCTCTTTTAGGGACCCTTTGACCATCGTTGACTGACCTTGGGAGCGGGAATAGTTCTTAGAAGTGCGTGCCAAGCTATCTTGGGTTACGGGTTATGAGTGGTACTTGATAGAGTAGAGGCTACTCGATCGAGTAGCATGGTTACTCGATCGAGTAGGGGGTCACTCGATCGAGTATGTGTGGTACTCGATCGAGTATCGGGTTTTCAGCGAGGGTTTTTAATCGCCTTTTGTTAAATCCGCAAATCATTTCCGCCTCATTCCTTCTATCCTCTAGTCGCCCCTTTCCCTTCCCTTCACCATAAAACCTCCATGGAACCCTTTTGAAGGTCCTTGTGCCTTATGAGAGCATAGCTTGAGTCGGGTAGCGGTCTTTTGCCGGGTTTCTCCTTGTAGGTATGTTGTCATCATCATCCGTATCCTTGTCTTTACAATTAGGGTTTGCTTGGTAGTAATATATGATTGTGTTGTGGTTATATGCTTTGTTTGATTGCTGGATATGTCATATGTTGGCATGGATTGGTTGCAGTTGCGTAAAGGTAGGTTCGCCTACTCAGTCTCTGTAGATGGTCTAGTGCGTCGGTTGTTATGGTTATTGTGTATTATTGTTGATTGATTCAGACGGTTGTTGATGTTGTATTGTGATTGCTGATTGTTTGTCTCTGGTTCTCGAGATGCGTTCTCGGCTGAGTGGAGTCACTTGCGGGAGTGGCTTCACGCCCTAGTTTCGCCCTTCGTTGAGCCCGCCACGGAAGGGGATGTTCACATTAATGGGACAGGGTTATCGCTCGGTATGATGAGCGGGGATTTGGTGGATACGGCTGTGGTCCCCAACTGGCAGGGCAGGTCCAGTGGACAGTCGGTGATGGAGATTGGTTGGAGTGGGTGTGATTGTGCGTGTGACTGATTATGTTAGATTGTATTGTTAGATGTTGTTGGCTTTGTTGTGTCTTATCTCAGTACTGACCTTGTGTGGTTGTCTTGTTGTTTATGTGTCTGTCGTGATCCCTTATGGTTAGCAGTCTGTCTAAGCAGGTGGTGATATCGTTGATAGCTGGAGTCCGGGCAGGGATGAGTCTTCACGAGATTTGATAGTTATAGCGAGTAGCCTTTGAGTTGTATCTTTTATATCGTCAGTTGGTTTTAAATCACTTGTAATGTAACATAATAGTTCTTTTATCGACATTTGATTATTACTGTCCTCGGGTAACCGAGATGGTAATGCCCTTATATATTAAGGAAGGCCTAGTTAAGGCTCCTATGGATATGGGGGTGTTACAAAGTGGTATCAGAGCGACGATTTTGGAAACTGTAACAAATGAATTTAAAGAACGTTGTGAGTCTAATAAAATGAACCTGGTGTATGTATAATGGGAGCTCCGCTGATGCTAGATTTTGGGTGAGTAGGCGCCCTCATTTCAAAATCTTGGCCCCATGATACTTAAGCCAGTCACGGGGTATGGGAATGTGGAGTCCGTGTGTACATATGTGATGTGTATGTTAGTTGTGTCGGAATTATTTGAGGTTGAGTCTTTGCTAACACAGAGATGGGTATAGTAGTTACGTTTGGATGGTGCTTAGTGAAGCAATGGCGTGATTAGTGAGCTTATACGATGATTATGAGAAACGTGACAAAAGTTTATTTGATAGAAATGCGTGAAAATGTGAAAGTGTATGATGTGATATGAAAGTGATCAGGTTAGTGTTTGCTTTAGGTCGATAATAGCGGTAAGCATATATGAGTTATAATTCCTTTTATAGCTATAAAGATGATAGTGAAAGGATTGTTGAGTCATAATATGAGACATATCATATAGTAATGCTTATATGCCCTGTTTATTGGTTGAAATTTTCCGCTGCGTGACAATCGATTTATGTAAGATGATTTACTTATGATGGGATTTGGAATATGATTGATTGATTTGTTATGTAGAGTATACATTATATTTTTATGACATATGAAAGAATAAATTAATGTTAATTATATGTTTAATGTTGATATGAACCCGAGTTTAGTAGTAATGTGGTGAGATAAAGTTAAGTATGGTATGATGACGTGATTATGCTTGTGAATGACTCGGTAGCAGGTAAACCGAGTTGGGTAATTGGTTGTAGCATAGTATGACATAAGCCATGATTGTTGAGACGATATGGTATGCTTGAGTAATAATGGTAATACGTGAACGAGTGTGATAATTAGTGCCGGATTCCGAACTTAGTTGGAATCGACACGCGGTGTTGTTTTGCAGGAATCTTTGATCTACTTCGTAGTTTTGACCATGTACTTGACTATACTTGACCGAGCGCGAGTGCTTACTAGACCGAGTAGAGGGCACTTGATCGAGTACCCTAGGCACTCGATCGAGTAGGATACAGTGCAGAAGTTCTTACGGGTTTCATAAAACCCTCACTTTTCTCATTCCTTTTATTCCATCTCCTTTATTTCGAAACCCTAAGCCTAAATTCCTCTCAAAAGCTCTTCTCATCTTGTGTTGGTAGTGATTCTTGGGGTTGTTTTTCTTGTTTATTTTCGTTCTTTTACTCTCTTGCTTAATCAAGGTATGATCTTTCCTCTATTTACATGTTTTATTGCTCTAAATTTTGTTGGAATGAAGGTGTAATCTGAAAATTTTCGATTTATAGAGGGAAAATTATTGCTTTTAATTGTGGTAATATGACTCACATGCCTTCTTTCCTTGATTGTTGGTGATTAATTGCTGTAATATAGACTAGAAATTGCCATTTAGGGGCCGAAATTTCTAGGGTTATGAAATCAAAAATTTATTTTGATTGTTTTACATTGATTAGATGATGGAATTGAGTACTATACATTGTTTGTATCATATTGAAGATTGATTTTTGATGATTTTCACCTTAAAAAGTTGCTTTAAAACTCCATCTTAAAAGTGTCCCAAATTGAAATTCGTCTTCTATATTTGAAATTTGGTGTTGAATATGAATGTTTAGGTGAGGGATAAACTTCAATATGATAGTGGTAATGTTAATTGATGGGGAATATGTCAAATTTGTTACAGCTGTAGAGACCGTATGACAAGCCTAATTGAATTGTTTTGTGTCTAATAACGAAAGTTGATGATGATATGTTCTAAATTACTTTTCTATGAGCATGTACAAGTACCTCACATGTTATTAAGAGTGTGTATGGAGTAACAATGAATCATGCTAGGATGTTAGAATTGGATGGGTATGTGTGTTTGCCATGATAAACTTTTCACAACTATTGAACATGAGTGGCTATAAACTGAGTTTACATATCTAATTGGGAATTCGTTGGTGACGTGTGTACTCGGCTTCTCATTCAAAGTTCAAATGTATGAATTATGTGCTTCACATGCCTATACAAATTTGTTTAAGTTATATGCTGAAACAGATGACGAGACCGAACGTAGGGACCCGTCAGAGTAAACGGGAAGGGTGACACAACCTGAGATTGGGGAGGGGAGTGGACCCATGGTACCCGCGGTACCGGAATACCCTTCGATTGTGTTTGTAGATTTCAAACAAAGAGAGCGTTTTGTAGCTTTGCAAAAACGCAAAATGAGGCCAACGAGATGTGTAGATACCACACTTCTGACTGATTTGGGAATAGAGACGGATGTCCGTCACATATTCGAGACCTTGGGCTTTACGGATTTGTACCGGCTGAGGAAACACTCCTACCCTTTTCTTACCTTGGAGATTATGAGCTCCTTTAGCTATGACCCAGCTGCCCGGACCGTTGAGTTTCGGTTGATGAATACCAGTTTCTTGCTTACTATGGACCTTTTTGCTTCTCACCTTGGGTTGGCCAAGCCTCCCAAGGACTCTATCACTGATATCCCTGCTGAGTGCGGTGTCTGCCGCCTAATGCCTTGTCTTACCGGGAAACCAGCTCCCACCTCAAGCAACATGCTGATTAATGATGTTCAGCATGTCACATTGAGTATCTTCCTTCGTTCTCTCTCGAACCTCCTCTATGATAGACCGGATATCAGTAAACTGAACAACCATGAGGTGTTACTTCTGATGTCTTACTTGAACCCGGAGCGGGCCAGGAAGGTGGTCTTTAATGCTCCTGCCATCGTCTGGGCTAGCCTTGCTTTGATGGCTATTGCCTCTTCCCGGTACCTGAGTTGTGGCGCGATCGCCACTCGGTTAGCTAAAAAGCTAACCTCCTTTGAGGCTTCTTTAGAGTACGTACCTCTGGCTACACCGGTGCCCACGATGGACCGTGACTACTATCTCGACCTGAAATGGTTGAGAACCTTGGCCGACGGTAGCCTAGCCTGGAGAGTGTGGGAGATGAGTTGGATGGGGATCCCGGCTCCTGAGCACCTTCCACCGACCGAGCCGTTAGAGCCGGCGGTGCAGCTGTTGACTTCGACGAGGAGGAGGAGGATGATGATGTGCCCCGCCAGTTGCAGACCTACCTCATTGATGACACGATTCTAGAGGTGATGCCCGAGCCAAAGAAGGGGGAGAACGCGACGGTCAGGGAGGAGAGGCCCAGGTTGGGGAGAGGACCCCGTAGAGTGAGAGAGAGGACCGCTGATACCAGACCGCGGCCGGTAGCACCACCACAGCATCACCCTTTTCCGTGTTACCCCTACCTTGACACCTCGGAGACGCGATCGAGTTACTTGTCAGAGAGAGTGTCATCTACTTTGACACTCAGGAATATGCACGAGATGGCGTACACTCAGGGGATTGGGACCGAGGGACCGCATCCGGTTTGGTGGAGTGGTGTTGGGGACTATAGTGGGGTTTTCCACTCTTACGGGGTGGACCAGTCAGCTTGGGGGACGCCTCAGTCCTTTCCCTACGGTGGTTTGACCCCAAGGCACGTAGGTCCGGGAGATGGAGCGGGAGTTGATGCAGGTATTGGGTCATCGGGAGCGGGGACTTCGGGAGGCGATGGTGGTGGTGATGAGGTGATGGAGGAGGAGCAGCAGCAGCAGCAGGAGTGATACTCCTATTTCTTTATCCTAGTTATGATCGTGATGTTGGATGTTGGTAGTTGTCGGTTGTTAGAACTTTTATTTGCGGATTTATATGCTTGGCCATAAGGCCGTATTTACTAGTATGACCTTGTTGCAGGATTTTGGGGGTCGGGAAGTCATCCCGACTCACTTTTATGCGACGATTATGTATATACATGGGTTTATGACAGGTTTTCCAAAGGCATTTGACCTGTAGGTACTCGACAGAGTACCCCATACTCGGTCGAGTAGCTACAGGTATGACAGAATTGATGCATTCTGATCTCGGGGCTACTCGATCGAGTAGCCAAGACACTCGATCGAGTAGTAGGGCACTCGATCGAGTACCTCTACATACTCGATCGAGTAGCACTGTTACAGGAACTTTTCGAAAATTAAAATTGTTTAATTGTTATATAATTGCATGTTTGATGTATAACATGATTATTAGTGAGTAGTAACATGTTCGGACCGTTCAATTCATATGTTGGAAGTCGTGCCTAGTTTTAAAGGCGTCTTTGCTTCGAATAGTGGAGTTGTAATTATCCTAATTGCATTCATTTTACATCCGTTTAGTCTGCAAGTTATATTTCACTGAATTCAATATATATATATATATATATATATACAAATTCAAATGATATGGTTATACGTGCTTGACGGTTACTAGTTGTCCGAATAGGGTTGTATGTATCGTTGTGATTGACTAGTTGTACGAGTAATATGAGTAATGTCAACAATAAATAATATGGTTTTAATTTATGTCACGATACAAGTAATAGGTACTATGTGTGGTAATTTGGTGGTGAACTTCGGGGACGAAGTTCCTTTTCGGGGATGAAGTTGTAATTGGTTACTTTAGTTCATCGAGTAATTCATACGTTGAAGTGAAAATTGATAGCATGTTTAAAACATGGTCATAAAGAGATAGTTGTGGTGCAATGTGTCGTAGTAGAATTGCGTTGTTGAGTAACATAGTGGTATAGTCGTGCGGCATGAAGTTGATATGAGATATGTTTCGTATTGATAGTTGTTACTAGTGAATGGAGTAATCCCGTAATATGACGGGCGATCGTTGTTGGTGTTGGTTTGCATTGCAAGGTCGGTGTTTTAGATGATGGTTTGTAAGAGCCGATATACATATACATATATTTAGAACGTTAGATAACGATGATGATGACATGGGGAATGGCGTTTCAGGGAAGTATGTGTTTTGTGTCGGAAGAATAGTGATGACGTGTCTTCCCGTGTCTTGTGCGTTGAGTTAGGTGAGTTGAACTTTGGGGACGAAGTTCTTTTTAAGGGGGGAAGACTAGAATACCCGCCCTTTTAGGGACCCTTTGACCAGCGTTGACTGACCTTGGGAGCGGGAATAGTTCTTAGAAGTGCGTGCCAAGCTATCTTGGGTTACGGGTTATGAGTGGTACTCGATATAGTAGAGGCTACTCGATCGAGTAGCATGGTTACTCGATCGAGTATGTGTGGTACTCGATCGAGTATCGGGTTTTCAACGAGGGTTTTTAATCGCGTTTTGTTAAATCCGCAAATCATTTCCGCCTCATTCCTTCTATCCTCTAGTCGCCCCTTTCCCTTCCCTTCACCATAAAACCTCAATGGAAGCCTTTTGAAGGTCCTTGTGCCTTAAGAGAGCATAGCTTGAGTCGGGTAGCGGTATTTTACCGGGTTTCTCCTTGTAGGTATGTTGTCATCATCATCCGTATCCTTGTCTTTACAATTAGGTTTTGCTTGGTAGTAATAGATGATTGTGTTGTGGTTATAGGCTTTGTTTGATTGCTGGATATGTCATATGTTGGGATGGATTGGTTGCAGTTGCGTAAAGGTAGGTTCGCCTACTCAGTCTATGTAGATGGTCTAGTGCGTCGGTTGTTGTGGTTGTTGTGTATTATTGTTGATTGATTCAGACGGTTGTTGATGTTGTATTGTGATTGGTGATTGTTTGTCTCTGGTTCTCGAGATGCGTTCTCGGCTGAGTGGAGTCACTTGCGGGAGTGCTTCACGCCCTAGTTTCGCCCTTCGTGGAACCCGCCACAGAAGGGGATGTGCACATTAATGGGACATGGTTATCCCTCAGTATGATGAGCGGGGATTTGGGTGGGTATGGCTGCGGTCCCCCACTGGCAGGGCTGGTCCAATGGACAGTCGGTGATGGAGATTGGTTGGAGTGGGTGTGATTGTGCGTGTGACTGATTATGTTAGATTGTATTGTTAGATGTTGTTGGCTTTGTTGTGTCTTATCTTAGTACTGACCTTGTGTGGTTGTCTTGTTGTTTATGTGTCTGTCGTGATCCCTTATGGTGAGCAGTCTGTCTTAGAAGGTGTTGATATCGTTGATAGCTGGAGTCCGGGCAGGGATGAGTCTTCACGAGATTTGATAGTTATAGCGAGTAGCCTTTGAGTTGTATCTTTTATATCGTCAGTTGGTTTTAAATCACTTGTAATGTAACATAATAGTTCTTTTATCGACATTTGATTATTACTGTCCTCGGGTAACCGAGATGGTAATGCCCTTATATGCTAAGGAAGGCCTAGTTAAGGCTCCTCTGGATATGGGGGTGTTACATCAGATTCTACCAGTACATGCTTGTCAGGATACTCAGGGTCTAAAATTACATGATCTGTTTCCATTTTAGTTTCTGCCACATAAGTGTTCCACGGTACTGTAATTGCTACACGAGAGACTTACCTGTCTTGGAAGGCTTTAATGATTCAGTGTAACATTCTTGGGCTACACCTTTAATGGTTGCTATTCCACATTTTGTTGGTATCTTGACACATTGGTGGTAAGTGGAGGGTATAGCTCTGACATTGTGGATCCATGGTCTGCCTAGGATGGCATTGTAGGATGACAGGCAATCCAGGACTCCAAATCTCTCATATGAGAAGACTCCTTCCACGTATGTTGGCAGGTATATATCTCCTTGAGTGTTCTTTGTTTCACCACTGAATCCTACCAGGTCATTTGATTTCTTTATGATTTGGCTTTCATCAATCTTCATTGCTTTCAGGACATCGAGCATAATCAGGTTGACTGAGCTGCCCCCATATACTAAGATTCTTAGAACACGTGCAGTTCCTATTTGCATGGTAATGACCAGGCCATCATGATGTACATCAGGGATTCCCTGCATGTTAGTATCATAAAAATTAATTTGAGGTAAATTTCTGGGTTTAAAAGGAGATGTCATTTTTGACTTCCTGGCTATTTTCTTTGCAGCAGAGCTAGTCAGGCCGCAGATATCAGATCCTCCATTGATGAATTTGACCTCATAGATGGGTGATGCTGGAGGTAGGTCTCGTTGTGGTCTTTCCTGGTCCTTTCTTGCTCCATTGTCTTCCCTGCTTTTTGATGGCATCAGATCTTTTAGGTAGCCTTTCTTTATCAGGTAAGCTACTTGCCTGCGCAATCCCAGGCATTCTTCTGTTGTGTGCCCTATGTCCATGAGGAATTCACACCATCTTGTTGTGTCTTTCCTTGAGTTGTGGTTGTCTGTCTTCTTTAGCCACTTGACAATGTCTCCCATTTTGTCAAGTTTTTTTATTAATCCTGCAGTGTCAACAGACAAGTTATACTCTTGAATAGGGGGATAAGTATAGGAATTACCTCATTGTTCCTGTGCATAGTTGACTTCTGATCTGTCAGGCCTTGTATAAGGGGATGGCCTGGAACTGCTTTCTCTGTGATTGGAACTTTTCCTGCTGGACCTGTCATAACCTGGGTTGTTGTCAGTGGTGTCTGCTTTGAAGCCTTTATCTTCTTCTAGTCGGATGTAGCCGAGGGCTAAAGCCTGGACATCTTCAAAGGTTTGGCAAGGCTTCATAGTCATCTCATCATAGAAATCACTGTCTAGGGGCAGTCCCTGCCTAAAAGCTTCCACAGCTGTTCCAACATCATATATGGGGATTGATACTTTCTCTTTGTTGAATCTAGTCATGAATGCTCTGATTGATTCGCCAGGCTTTTGTTTGTCCTGTACAAATCACTAGATCTCTTTTCAAGTTCCCTACTGCTGGCGAATTGGTGGTTGAAGGAGTTTACCAGGTCAGCAAAGGACTTGATGCTTCCATTTGGTAGATTTATATAACATTGTAGGGTAGGCCCATTCAGGGTTGTTCCAAATCCCTTGCACATGCAGACTTGTTGTAGTTCACTAGGAATAGATGCTGCCAACATTCTTTGTTTGTAGTAGGTTACATGATTTTATGGGTCTGTAGTTCCATCATAAATTCCCATTGATGGGACCATAAATTTCTTCGGTAGATCTATCCTTCCTATCTCATCCACAAAGGGCGAGTCAGCATAACTCTCTGGATTTGCTTCCTCAATGGGTGTGGGTACTCTAGGGATCTTCTCAAATCTTTCATGGAGCTTCTTGATTTCCTGGAGCATGGCCATCATGATTGCTGTGTTAGTTTGATCAGGGACAGCCTCTTCATTTTGTATTTCTTCTGAGTCTGTATCTCCTTCTCCTGCTCTGGATTTTGATGGAGTAGGAGTACCAAAGTTTGAGAAATCTATGTTTCTGATGATTGAAGACAATGGCGTGCCAGGCTGAATTTTTAATTTTGAGCCTGAGGCTTTATCTCCTAGCCTTTGTTTCAGACTGGATTCTGATTCCTTTAGTCTCATAACTTCAGCTTCAGCCTGAGCCATCTTTTGTTTCAGCTGTTCCATTTCCAACAATTGTTGTTGGGCGACAGCCAGTTGTTGTTCAATGCTATCTCCAGTCATTTTTTGTGGTTGTTTTTGTGTTGTTTTGGTTTTGGGTTTTGATTATTTTTGAGCTAGATGCCCCACGGTGGGCGCCAATTGTTTTAGCAAGAATTTGCACAAGGTAAATATCTTGCCAGGAAAGTTTTAGCAGGGTAATCTAACTCAATATTAATTGCCTGACTAGTTGAATAGATAAGTAAATGAATGAAAAACAATAACACAGATATTGTTGGAGCTTGTGTCCTCCACAAATTAGTGTGATAACATTTGTAAATCTCTTACAGGTTCACAAGGGTATACTTCGTATTTTATCAGTTGATTAACGATTACCTAATAACGGTTGGCTTGCTAGAAAGTTTGACGTTATTATCATACAGACGGCGGTGATCAACTGGTCCCTAAAGGTCACACCTATAGGATGTGTTTGAGAGATGTGGTTATAGAAATATAATCACATTGATGCCTTATATGACTAAACAGTTAGTCAATGTGTTGATGAGACAATTATTTAATGAAGATTAAATAATATTAGGTGAGACGAATTAACTGTCAATTCGTAAATTGAATATAATAAGTTATATTTAATTAAATGTATGTAATGTTAGCTTGGACGAATTAATATGTTAATTCGTAATTAAATATAGTCGGTTATATTTAATATCAACCAGATGAATGTGTCATAGTGGTAATAGTGAGGGTACTCAAACCAAGAGGTCATGGGTTCGATCCTCACTAGATGACAATTTATATTTAACACATTTTATACATTTTTGGAAACCGAAAATAAGGAATTAAAACTCCTTATTATCTCGGTATATGGGCCGAAATTAGGAGATGAGAAATCTCCCTATGGACTTCTCTGTTTTGGTTATAAGAAGAGGAGAAGGGAGAATTTTTCTAACCTAATATTCTTTTTCCCAATTCTTGCCTCCTCTCATCGGAAAAACAAAAAAAACCTAAAATTAATCTGTTGATTTGGGGATCGATTCTAGCAAAAGAACAAGTGCATATCTCATATCATCTTGGGTGCAACTGATAGGAGAATATCATTGCGATATTGTTCATATGCCATATAAGCTAGGACCGAAGGTTATTTCGTCATCTGTTTACCCCCTTTTGTTTATGCAATTTAATTTATGACATGCTTTCATCATGATAAATTCGTTATAGTCCTTAAATTTAAAGGGATGCATACAGATAAATCCCACAAGTGTTATCAGAGCCAAGGCCACGAATTTATTTTGATGATTTTCACAAAAATTGGATGTTAACAACATTAGGGTTTCGAAAATAAGAAAAAAAAAAGGTGCGGCTGAAAAACAAAATTTGCCAAGTGAAATTTTTTTTTTTGCCGTTTATTTTTTTTCTGTTTTTTTTGGTTTTTGTTGTTTTGATTTCCATTTGATTCATACATATTGTTGTTTAATCAGTTAAGATGATAATAAAATGAATTTGTGGATGTTTTGATTTAATTCGGATTAAATTAAATTGTAAATGGAATCGTCATGTTGATGATAAAAAATTCGTTTTTGCTATATAGTTTTTAGCATATACGGTTAATCACGTTTCATTAATTAATATTCTAATCGTGTTGTAATAGCAACTATAAACGATTTTCCTTCATCTTTATGTTTTTGATATTTAGGGCATAATGCCGATTTTAAAAATATTGGGACGGCTGTTTTAATTTTTAGCCGTTGAAATTTTTATTTTCTGTTCGGTTACCGTTCACTGTGAGCAGTTCATAAAAAAAAAATTTTTTTTTGATGTGTTTCGGTTTTTAAAGGTAAAAACCGAGTTTAAAAGAAAGTAATGGGCTGTTTTTTTGCTTTGCTGTTTTGCAGAAAAAAAAAAATTTCTGTTACTGTTACTGTTCACGTTGGGCAGAAATAAAATTTTTTTTTGTTTTTTTGTATTTTTCCTTTCGTTTTTGCTAAAAAACCGAGAGAAAATTTTTTTTAATGGGTTGTTTCGGTTTTTACCGAGATAATTGTTAAAGAATTTTTTTTGTTGTTTTTGGCCAATTAATTATTGTGAAGCGGTTCATAATTAATAGATACCTAATTATTTTAAAACAGTTTAAAATATTGATGGATTAAATTCATATTACAAGTTTAATATGAATCAAGATTAAAATTAATGTGATTAATTGAGGAATTATCACTTAATTTGCTAATTTAAATAGGTGGTTTGGATAAATTAATCAACATAATTAAGGAATTGTGTCATGTATGTTTAATTTATTTTTAGTTGATGCATTTTATTTTTGTTGAATGAATTTATTTACGTATTTTTTTTGCAATCGGTTGTAATTTGTAATACTTAGTGTGGCCTTAGTCAAATTATGTTTTCGTAATGAAGGAAACATAATTTTTTATGTAATTATGAGATCTCGAATCTTATTTATTTTTCCTTTAGTTTTGGGTTTTGAAATTAGAATGTAATAAATAGGTTTATTATGTAAATTTATTTATTGTAATTTTCGAAGAAGACTAAAGATGGAGATTGGAGCTCACTCCCGCTACATGGATCAAGATGGAACATCGAGACAAGCATCTCGGGTCCAAGGATGGATTCCAAACTTGTATTTAATGTTCATTTTGATAGGATAGGCCACACTAGGACTTTTTATTGTTTTTACGTTTTTCATTCCTATTGCTTTTCATTCACATGATAGTTTATGCATCATATTCCGCCTAAAACCAAACCACCTACTAAAATGCATGAAAATTGACACATATAGGTTGTATGTTAGTTTTCATAGACATACAAATGTCACATGTTTATTAAGCCATCATCTTAGTTTAATCATTCACGCATGCTAGATATTAGTTCACTTAAAATGAATTAAAACAAAGTTGATGGGATCTTCCTCTAAAACGGAAATTGAGATTAGTCTTTATAAGGGCAAACAACTATGAATTCCTTCTTCGTCGGTAGGCATAATATGACCCCTTCTACGTTGGGTAAGTAGTTTGTGTTGACATAGTTTATCTCAACATTATAGTCCGAAGAGTTTCTCGTGATTATGATGGACTAAAGATAGAATTTACAGAAATTTATCGACCAAGAATTCTAACGGTAGAATTAGCTAAAAGGTTAGGTTATCAATTTACAGAGAATTGAGTCTTGGGATCATTTATATAATTCTTGAGGGAGGTCAATTGTATAAATGTTTTGAGTCTTCGCGTTATGACATTAATTCATTAGACTTAAAAATATAAACGATGCACATGCTTATTATTTTTATTCTTCTTCTCGCAGTGTAGAACACGATTATTGTTCATAATACTGTTACAACGAAATGGCTGGAAATAACGCAATCCCAATGCCTAGTGCCACTCTTGATCGCGCGTCCTGGCTGAAAGTATTTATGGACCAGATGAATCAGTTCACACGTCTGAAAAATGATTGGTCCAACTTTGCGGACTGGGAGGCGGCACTACGGAATGCTGCCATTGCTGACGGTAAGCTCAAGTACTTACCTGAGCCAATACCGGTCAACCCAGGCCCTAATGCAGGAGTCAACGAGTCACTCGCTTATAGTGACTTCGTTATGGAAGCGGGTGCGATAAAGAACGTACTCATCTTTGCAATGGAAACCAATTTGCAGAGACGCTTCATTGCCCAAAGTGCAAACAAGATTTTCACTACGGTCACTAACGAGTTCTCAAAAGCACCGAGAATCGTTACATATGAGCATACCTGTCGCTTCTTTGATGCGAAACTCCAGAAGGGCCAACCGGTTAGCCCACACATTCTTCACATGATTGAGAACGTCGAGAAGCTGGAGGCACTTGATTGCAAAATCAGTGAGAGCATTGTCATTGACCGAATGCTTCATTCTCTTCATGATGGTTTTGCCCTTTTCAGGGCGAACTACTACATGAATGACCTGAAAAAGAGTCCTCATAAGCTACACTCCCTTCTCGTACAGACCGAGAAGGATATGAAATTGAGTGGGAGCATGAAGCAGGATGTTCTCACGATTTCCAACAAGGGTAAAGGTAAGGGCAAGTCTCATGGCGACCTAGATGTAGGTAAGAAAAAGTTTAAAAAGCCAGGAAACGGTAAGAGTAGGCCCGGTGAGACTAGTGGCTCACAGGGCAAGGCAAAGAGCAAGGGCGGTGACAGTGAGTGCCACCATTGTCACAAGACTGGACATTGGAGGAGGAACTGTCCCGTGTACCGTGAGGACATAAAAGCAGGCCGCGTCGTTCCTGTTGGTATTTCATCTTATATTCATATGATTGAGATTAACCATGCATGTTTCGGAACTTGGATACTTGATACTGGTTGTGGTTCTCATCTGTGTAATTATTTGCAGGACCTAAAGAACATCATACCTCTCGAAAAGGGTGATGTGGACCTGCGAGTCAGGAATGGAGCACGAGTTGCTGCAGTCTCGAAGGGAACATATGTAATCCAACTCCCTAGTGGTTTTGAGTTATTTTTATATAACTGTTACTATGTACCCAGTTTATCTAAGAACATTATTTCTATTTCCGTACTCGAGATAGACGGTTTTGCAGTTTCAATAAAGGATAATAGCTGTATTTTCTTTTTAATGAAATGATTTATGGCAAAGCAGTTTCCATGAATGAAATTTACATCTTAGATCAAACCACGGAAGTATTACACATGAATAATAAGAAATTAAAGGTTGGTGGCAAAGATCAAACCTATCTATGGCATTGTCGAATGGGACACATAAATGAGAAATGTGTAAAGAAACTCGTCGATAATGGCACTATTCCCGCATTCGAATTTTCTACATATGGCACGTGTGAATCATGTCTCATAGGCAAAATGACTCGAATTTCCTTCAAAGGTGTTAGAATGCGTGCTAGTGACCTATTAGGACTCATACATACTGATGTTTGTGGACCTATGTCAATTACCGCTAGAGATGGCTATAGATATTTTATCACTTTCACGGACGATTTGAGTAGATACGGATATGTCTACTTAATGAAGCATAAAAGTGAGTCCTTTGAGAAATTCAAGAAATACCAGAACTGGGTTGAGAACCAACTGGGTAGAAAGGTTAAAGCACTCCATTCAGATTGGGGTGGCGAATATCTTTCAAATGAGTTTGATAAACACCTTAAAGACTGTGGAATCGTTCTACAGTTAACTCCACCTGGAACACCTCAATTAAATGGTGTGTCCGAACGGAGAAATCGAACCTTACTTGACATGGTTCGATCCATGATGAGTCACACGGTAGTGCCTGATTCATTATGGGGTTTTCCTCTTTTGTCAGCTGCTCTTATACTTAACCGAAGTCCGACTAAAGCTGTCGACAAGACTCCATATGAAATGTGGAAGGGAACGGTCCCTAACTTGTCCTTTATTTGGGTTTGGGGCTGCGAGGCTTATGTCAAGTGGAGACACGAGGATAAGCTCGGCCCGCGATCGGTCAAGACATACTTTATAGGTTATCCAAAAGGAACATTTGGTCATTACTTCTATTCGCCTACCGAACATCGAGTTTTTGTTGCGGCTAGTGCGACGTTCTTAGAGAAAGAATTTCTCGAGAACAAGACGAGTAATAGAACTTTCGAGCTGTCGGAGATTCCAGAACCAACAACCGAGGAACAGATGGAGGAAGTTGTTCCTCCAAATGATGATACGGTTAATATTCCTGAGGAACCTAGGAGGTCGGGTTGAGTCTCTCATCCTCCTGACAGGTACATTGGTATGGTCAAGGAGAATGACTTTTTACTCCTAGAGAGTAATGAACCCGCTACCTATAAAGGTGCTATGGCCTGTTCCGACTCAAAGCTATGGCTCGAAGCCATGTAATCCGAGATGGACTCCATGTATGAGAATGACGTATGTGATCTAGTTGATTTACCTAATAAGGTAAAACCTCTACAGTGCAAATGGCTTTACAAAATAAAGCGTTCTGTAGACGTGCAACCAGATACCTATAAGGCACGACTAGTGGCAAAAGGTTTCACTCAAGTGCACGGATTGCATTATGATGAGATTTTTGCACCTGTAGTCATGCTACGTTCCATCTGGATAATCTTAGCGATTGCCGCTTTTCATGATTATGAAATTTGGCAAATGGATGTGAAAACCGCCTTCTTAAACGATTATTTGGAGGAAGAGTTGTACATGGTGCAACCCGAAGCTTTCATAGATCCTGAACATCCTAAGAAAGTATGCAAGCTTAAGCGCTCCATTTATAGACTTAAGCAAGCTTCTCGGAGTTGGAATCATCGTTTTGACCAGGTGATAAAAGAGTATGGTTTCACTCGATCGGTCGAAGAACCATGCTTATATATCAAGTTGAGTGGGAGAAAGATTGTATTCTTGATATTGTATATCGATGACATACTCCTGATTGGGAATGACATTCCTCTCCTATCTTCGGTTAAAGAATGGTTGAAGAACCATTTCCAGATGAAAGATCTGGGTGAGGCACAACGCATTTTGGGAATCCGTATCTACCGAGATAGATCATGACGGATGTTATCACTTAGTCAGGAGTCTTATTTAGATAAGATTCTTGAGAAGTTCAGCATGACCAACTCCAAGAGGGGAACCTTCCAATGACGTCTGGGATGCAGTTGAGCAAGTCTCTGTCACCCACGACGCCTGAAGGGATTGAGCGCATGAGTCATGTTCCTTATGCATCTGCAATAGGATCAATCATGTATGCCATGATATGCACACGTCCAGACGTGGCATATGCATTGAGTATGACGAGTCGGTACCAAAAGAATCCAGGTGAAACACACTGGATTAGTGTTAAAAATATCCTCAAGTACCTACGGAGGACTAAGGATAGGGTATTGACTTATGGAGGCGATACTAAGCTATGCGCAATCGGTTATGCAGATGCTAGCTTCCAAACGGATCGAGATGATTCAAACTCTCGTCCGGGTTCGTCTTCACTCTTAATGGTGCTTGAGGTCACCGGAAGAGTTCCAGACAGTGTTGTTGTAGCGATTCTACTACCGAATCGTTGAATTATGATAAGCATGAAGGGCACGTTATTTCCATGGGAATTAAATGTGTTCTGAGTTGTAGTAGTTGATTATGGATTTGATACATTATCTTTTTCATATACTATTTATAACTTCATCGTTTTATTATAATATTTTGTTTTTCATGTGGATTGTACTTGATAACTTTGAACGCATACAAAGTAAACTGAATTACATTATATTTTGTTTGGTCCGTAATCGCCTCCAAGAGCCGATAACTCGGCTATTATATTGTGCGATCGCTTGATGGTGGGTTCAATGAGCCATAAGTCAAACGTTGACGATCGTTCACAAATAGGAGATTATAACGATACCTCGTAGGACAAATTTTTTTGTGACAACGTAATGGAGTCCTAAATGTTTAAAACATTCGGTGCCAGGTCGTGGATAGGACATCCATTGTGTTCCTAGAGTCGATTCTTTTGACTATCGACGTCTCTTGAGATTAAGGCGCTTTTGGGTGACTTTGGTTTCTTTCTCACGATGCAGCGTAATCGGAGGCTAAGTAGATTTTTTCTGGGTCATTTCATACTGTGTTTACATCGGCAGGATTCGAGTTGAGGAAAATATCCAACCCTTATCAGGTATAGTTATTTCTCATGGCCACTCGAGGAGTTGTAACTGAAATGCATGGCCATGCTCGAATGATGATTCGTTTATCGCTTAAATTCTTTGTCTAGTCGGGAAACCACTCTTGATAATGATCGCTTGTAAAATACGACCTTTGTGAATACGGATTTGCAAACTGTTTTACATTGAGTGGGAGAAATTTTAGGATATGAGAATTGGTTATCGCACATACACTTGTGAGGACAAGTGGGAGTTTGTTGGTGCTTGTGTCCTCCACAACTTAGTGTGATAACATTTGTAAATCTCTTACAGGTTCACAAGGGTATACTTCGTATTTTATCAGTTGATTAACGATTACCTAATAACGGTTGGCTTGCTAGAAAGTTTGACGTTATTATCATACAGATAGCGGTGATCAACTGGTCCCTAAAGGTCACACCTATAGGATGTGTTTGAGAGATGTGGTTATAGAAATATAATCACATTGATGCCTTATATGACTAAACAGTTAGTCAATGTGTTGATGAGACAATTATTTAATGAAGATTAAATAATATTAGGTGAGACGAATTAACTGTCAATTCGTAAATTGAATATAATAAGTTATATTTAATTAAATGTATGTAATGTTAGCTTGGACGAATTAATATGTTAATTCGTAATTAAATGTAGTCGGTTATATTTAATATCACCAAGATGAATGTGTCATAGTGGTAATAGTGAGGGTACTCAAACCAAGAGGTCATGGGTTCGATCCTCACTAGATGACAATTTATATTTAACACATTTTATACATTTTTGGAAACCGAAAATAAGGAATTAAAACTCCTTATTATCTCGGTATATGGGCCGAAATTAGGAGATGAGAAATCTCCCTATGGACTTCTCTTTTTTGGTTATAAGAAGAGGAGAAGGGAGAATTTTTCTGACCTAATATTCTTTTTCCCAATTCTTGCCTCCTCTCATCGGAAAAACACAAAAAACCTAAAATTAATCTGTTGATTTGGGGATCGATTCTAGCAAAAGAACAAGGGCATATCTCATATCATCTTGGGTGCAACTGATAGGAGAATATCATTGCGATATTTTTCATAGGCCATATAAGCTAGGACTGAAGGTTATTTCGTCATCTGTTTACCCCCTTTTGTTTATTCAATTTAATTTATGACATGCTTTCATCATGATAAATTCGTTATAGTCCTTAAATTTAAAGGGATGCATACAGATAAATCTCACAGATATTTATACATGGAAAAACCCTGGGAATAAGGGAAAAAACCACGGGCACCAAACCAGGAGGGATTATTACTATGATTTTGGTTAGCCTGACAGGGGATGTGTATGTCAGGCGATATAATGGATAAGGCTGCTTAACAATAGTGATAATGTTTTTAATTGAACATAGATGAGTAAAAAATATCAGTGAGTAGTAGAGTAAAAGTTGCGTGTCCCCTTCTTCCTTTCTTCCTTTCTATTTATAGCAGCTTATCAACGGGCTTTTTGGGTTGATTTTAGGGTTTCCTGGTAAATAGGACTCGTGCCCTATTTACCCGGAGGTGGTTGATTGACTTGTTCTATATTCCAGCCGTTGCCTTTGCTCTTTTGTTCTATGTTCTTCTTTTGGGTGTTTGAATAGGTCTTCCTTGATTATAGGGACTTTGTTTTTACATCCTCAGTATGTTTTCCTTTGTCGCCCGACTTGCTTTGATGATGCTATCCTTATGCCTGACGTGGTATCTTATGAGGCCAAGCTTGTCAGTTGCCTTATCCTGTGTTTCCCTCCTGCTTGATGCCTGAGCAGGCGTTCCAATTGTCTTGCTTTAAATATTTTTAGTCCAGGCTTGGCCTTGAGTATTGCCTGACTTATGTCTGATGAGTCAGGGTAATTCTGGGCCCAACAATTGCCCCTTATCTGCTTATTCCCTAATGGATCTGGCCAGGAATAAGGAGATAAAAATTCGGGCCAGGCAAGAAGATGTATAAGATTCTTTATCGGAAAGAGTTTGTGTTTGCTTCAACTTCTATAACGGCTAGTTTACCATAAATGGGGTAGATTCATCAAACCCTAGGAGAGTCATTATTAGGTTTGTCCACTTGCTTTTGCCCGTTTATTTTTGCGGCTATAAATATCTTGTTCCTTCTATCTTGGCCTTCATATTTCCATTCCTAAAACTTTTCTTTCTTTGTCTAGAATTCTTTTTGCAATTTTGCCTCTTCTAAAACAAATCAATCAATCTAGCGGTACGAATTTAAAGGGATGAGAGAGATTTT
Source organism: Silene latifolia (assembly GCF_048544455.1). Lineage (NCBI taxonomy): Eukaryota > Viridiplantae > Streptophyta > Magnoliopsida > Caryophyllales > Caryophyllaceae > Silene > Silene latifolia. Next base: position 399,855,395 of record NC_133538.1, read on the forward strand.
AGAGAGATGAAAACCTCTAAAATCTAATTAGGGATTTTAATTAATGCAATGGCAAAATTAAAGAACCCTAAGTATAATAGTCCTAAATCAAATAACATTAATAATAGTAATAGTTCATCATCTAATAATAATACGTCACATAGTAAATCAAAATCACAAAAAAATGGTTCTGTTGATACATCTGTTGCTAGTACAAGCAAAGGGAAAGCGAAGGTATCGTATCCTGCTCGTAAAATCAATCTTAAAATCATTCCAGTTGACTCTGAATTGGATGTGATTTTGGAGGACAGTGAGCAGGAGGAGGAGGAGATTCATGAATCCGACACTGTGCAGACGGCTCCGCGTCTAAGGTTAACGACTGAAGATGTGGAAGGTGAGATCAACTACTGGTCTTCGGCTGTATTTTGTTATATTCTAGGTGCGAATCCTCCTAGCAGTGTTATTTCGGGTTTTATTAAGCGTGTGTGGCAATCTTATGGTGTTGATCGAATTTCGTTCTTACCTAATGGTATCTTCTTAGTTCGCTTCAAATCTAAAGACAAACAGATGGAGGTTGTAAACAATGGTCACCTGATTTTTGATAACAAGCCTGTCATTGTGAAGGAGTGGAGTCCTGATGCTGAATTGATTAAGCATAATGTGAAATCAATTCCTATATGGATGAAACTTCATGGGCTTGATATTAAATTCTGGGGAAATACGAGTCTCAGGAAGATAAGTGGATTAGTTGGCAAGATGATACGTTGTGATGATGCTACTCAGCACCGTATGTTCTTGGGGTATGCCAGGATAATGATAGAGGTCCAAATAGGACAGCGCTTCCCTCCGAACTTGAGTTTATGGATGAATTGGGTAAAATTCAGAGGGTGACTGTTGCCTATGACTGGTTACCGTTGTCCTGTGATAATTGTAAGGGAATGGGACACCTTGCTGAGCATTGTAGGAAGAGTGAAGGGGCACCAAAAAAGGCTTGGAAACCTAAGAAACATCAAGGTCCACCTAAAGTGGTTGCTCCTAAACCAAAGACTGTCCCTAAACCTGCTACTCCAGTAGTTGTTCCTATCCCAGCAGTTCAGGTGGTTACTCCTGAAACTCCAGTAATTACCCCTGCTGTGGGTGGGGACGTTAAATGCATCAAGTGAATGCAGGTGAGGGGGGTCCTTCCTTCCCAAGAAGATTCATAAGCAAGATGCTTAGGCATGATAATGGGGAACCTAGGGTTTTCACTCCTAGGGGACTGAGCTTTATGGATGCACTTACCCTGTCTCTGCAGAAAGCTAGAAATGAGAGTAGGAAATTGTTAACTCCTGACCTTCATACTGACTATGGATAAGGTGGGGTTTTGGAATGTACGGGGTCTGAATAGCTATAATAAACAGAAAGAAATAAGGTGGTTCCTTCACCAGAATAATATTAGGCTATTTGGATTATTAGAAACCAAAATAAAAAGTAGTAGTTGGCTGAGTGCTAGGAATAATATGTGTGAAGATTGGTCTATTTGCACCAATAATAGTTATCACAAAGGGGGAAGAGTATGGTTATTGTGGGATCCTAAAATCTTTCAGGTGGATATTCTGGATATAACGGCCCAGTGTATTCATTCCAAGGTTCATGATAAAGTTAGGAAAGTCCAGTTTTGGCTAACCATGGTCTATGGCTTTAACAAACTTCAGGAACGTGAGTCTCTCTGGAATGTTTTGAGAAGCTATCTTTGGTTTACTTGATGGGTCTTGGTTGGTTTGTGGTGATTTCAATAGCATCACTCAAACTAATGACAGAATTGGTGGCTCAGAGGTGTCTTGGGCTGAGATGGCCCCTATGAGAAAAATGCTAGATGACTGTCAGCTGCAGGATTTGAAAAGTTCTGGGTCGTACTACACCTGGAATAATAAACATGAGGATAGGACCAAGGTGTATAGTCGTATTGATAGGGTTTTGATCAATGACAAATGGTTTAGACAATTTCCTGAAGTTTGTGGCTATTTTTCTCCCTGAAGGTCTTTATGACCATTGCCCTTGTCTTATCAAATTTGTTGAGGAACCTGTTAAGAGGAGGAGTAACTTTAAATATTTTAATATGTGGGCTTTATCTCGAGGATTTTGGCGATCTTGTAAGTTCTAGTTGGCATGAGGAGGTATGGGGAACTCCTATGTTTAGAGTTGTGAGGAAGTTAAGGAGAATGAAGGCTGCTTTCAAGAGTTTGAATAGAGGACAGTTCAATGACATTGAAAACCTCACTCATGTCACTGAACTTGCTCTTCAACATTTCCAGCAGCAGCTCTCTCAAGACCCTCTGAATGATAACCTGTGTAGAGCTGAGAAAGAATGTGCTTCTGATCTGAGGACACTTCTCAAAGCTAGAACTAGTTACTTAGTTCAGAAAGCTAAGGAAAGTTGGATCAAGGATGGGGATGAGAATACTTCTTTTTTCCATTCTAGTATCAAGAAAAGAAGAATGAGGAATAGGGTTTACCAGGTCCGGAGGATATGGAGGGCCATTGTGTACTAATCCCGAGGATATACAGTTTGCCTTTGAGAAGTATTATAAGCATCTCTTAGGTACTTCCCCTGCTGTGAAACCCATTCATAAGAAGGTAGTGCAGAATGGTAAGCTTTTGACTGATGCTCATAGAGAGAGCCTCACTAGACCTCTCTTAGATGAGGAAATTAAGACTGCACTGTTTTCCATTCCTGGAGATAAAGCCCCTGGACCTGATGGGTTTAGTAGCCAGTTCTTCAAGGATGCTTGGCATATTGTGGGGAAGGATGTTTGTGTTGCTATTAGAAGTGCTTTCCAGACTGGGAAGGTCTTGAAAGAAGTTAATAACACCATCCTCACTCTTATACCTAAAACTGAGCTTTGCTGATAGTGTTCTCGCAATTCGGGCCCATTGCTGTTGCAATACATTGTATAAATGCTTGACTAAAATCATTTGCAACAGATTGAGCCCAATTTTGCCTGAGATAATTCACCCTTCCCAGGGAGCTTTTGTTAAGAATAGAGACATAGTTGGTAATATTCTTATTTGTCAAGATCTTATTAAGTTGTACAAGAGGAAAGTATGCTCTCCCGAAATTATGATGAAGATTGATTTGCAAAAAGCCTACGATTCCATTGAGTGGAGTTTTTTGCAGGAAATGTTAAGTGCTTTAAACTTTCCTTCTTGTAGTATTGCTCTCATAATGGAGTGTGTTTCTTCTCCTTCCTATTCCTTGGCACTGAATGGGGAGGTGTTTGGTTATTTCCAAGGTCAAAGAGGGTTAAGGCAGGGGGATCCTCTCTCCCCCTTACTTTTTACCATTTGTCTTGAATATCTTAGTAGACTATTGGGAATCTTTGGACAAGTGTAAGAGCTTTAAATATCATCCATTATGTGCAAAAATGAAGCTCAATCACTTGTGTTTTGCTGATGATTTGCTAATGTTTAGTAGAGGAGATTTGCAGTCTGTCAAGCTTTTGCTCAGGGCTTTTGAGATTTTCTCTTCTTCCTCTGGTTTAAAGATGAATAATGGCAAGTCAAGCTTTTACAGCAATGGGGTGAGTGAGGCAATTGTCCAAGGCATTGTGGAGGCTTCTGGCATGAGAAAAGGGGGGCTTCCTTTTAAATATCTTGGAGTTAAAATTGTTCCAAAACGATTGGGGATACTTGATTGTCAGTGTTTGGTGGATAGGGTCACTGAGAGGATAACCAGACTAGGGGCTAAGCAACTCTCTTACTCTGGAAGACTCATCCTAATCAAATCAGTGTTGAGTACTCTTCATATGTATTGGACTAGGATTTTTATTTTGCCAAAGATGGTGATATCAAATATTGAGGCAATATGTAGATCCTTTCTATGGCATGGCCAGAATGCCAAGGAGTCTCCTGCTTTAGTATCTTGGAAGACTATTTGTCAACCTAAGAGGAAAGGGGGCTTGGGATTGAAGAATTTGCATTTGTGGAATGTAGCAGTACTGGGAAAATATGTCTGGTGGGTTGAATTGAAGACTGACCATCTCTGGGTGAAGTGGGTTCACACTGTTCACATAAAAGCTGCTCAGTGGCGTGATTATGTTCCTACTGTCAACACTAGTTGGGCTTGGAGACGCATTTGTCAGGTAAAGAATCAATTGCAGTCTTGGATTTTTGATGAGTCTTGGAGAAACAGTGGGACTGATTACTCTGCAAAGTTGGGCTATAGTTGGCTGGCTGCAGAGGCAGCTGAGGTAGCATGGTTTCCCTGGGTCAATAACAGGGTAATGCTGCCTAAACACCAGTTTTTTATCTGGTTGGTAGCTCAGAATCGTCTGCTGACTCAGGATAGGCTGGTGAGAATGAGCATTATTCAGTGCACACTAGATGTTTTTTATGCGAGGATCTTTGAGGAGGATCTTAATCACCTATTTTTCGAGATGTCCTTTTAGCGAGACAATCGCCTTAGATTCTTTGGAAGATTGGCTGCAGGTATGCATTCCCTATCACAATGTCATTGAATGGTGGATAGCTATCAGAGATAGGTCTCTTCTAAAGAAGCAAATCGTGGCTGCTGCTTTGGCCCAGTTGATGTACCTGATCTGGCAAGCTAGAAACTGTTGTAGGTTGAAGTCTGTAATCCCTCTCCCTGTTGGCCTTATAAAACAGGTGAAGGAGACATTGATCATGAGAATGAGAGTTAGTAACATTGTTGTCTGTCATAGGAGTACTGAAGAGTGGTTAAATAGGCTTGGATTGAGATGTCAGTAGCTAGTGTTTTATAGCTAGCTCAAATTTGTAAGGTTGGAGATTTTAATATATATACTTACCTTTCCCAAAAAAAAAAAACAAATCAATCTAAAAATGGCGGGGGGGGAGGGAGGAGAAGAAAGACAGTGCATCTAAGGCTCCTGCTAAGGTTGAGAAAACTCCTGTAGTTGTTGATGTTCCTGAAGTTGTTCCAGAAGATGAGGTTATGGAGATTTCTACTCCTCCAGAAATTTTATCTATGACGCACAAGGGACTTACTTATGCCCCTGTGAAGGCTTTGTCTGCCTCCTTTCCTGAGACTAATCAGTTGAAACCTGCTTTCGAGCATTATTTGAAGGGCAGGGGTCTTCTCCCTGCTGAAGCTGATGTTTGGATTCCAGAAGGTTGTCCAGTCAGGGCTAATTGGTGTAGTCCTGACTGGTTTTGTATTTTTGAGTGGGCGTTCAAGGGAGGCTGTCAACTTTTTCTCTCTTTGTTCATGGCTTAGGTTATCAGGGCCATCAGGGTCCCCCCTTTCCAAGTTTCCAGCTTCTGCCAATGGTTTGGAAGATTGTGCATTCTGTTGAGCAATTGTGTGCTAAGCACAACTTGGTCATCACTCTTGATGATTTTAAGAATTTTTATCACCTGAAGAGCAACTCTACTGGTCATTTTAATCTTCGAGTCAGGTCGAAGATGGCTCATCTGATTACTAACTTTGATTTAGGGGATGATAAGGGATTGGCGCAGACTTATATGTTCATCAGGGCTGACTCCATTACCCCCGATCTGGATTATCTTAGTTATCTTGCTGTTGAGGGAGGTACTTTCTTTTTCCTGCACTCAATTTTGGTTAGGGATAGTTTGCTTTAATTTTTTTAAAAATAGGCTTACTTGATTTGTCCTTATAGTGGTTGATTGGGCTAATAATCCTGATGTTGAGGGATCGGCTGATCGAATTGCTACTTTTATGGCGTTGCCTGAGGAGGAGAGAACATGGCCTGTCTGTCTAGGGCAAGCACCTATGCCTCGTTTTAAGAAAGCCAAGTTGAGCACCTATAAAGCTGTCAAGGATGCTAAAACTTCAGGGGCTTCTTCATCGGGCAGTAAGTTTTATTGCCTTTGCTTTGTAGGTTATTTTGTTTGGACATATGTTAATATTGTTGATGTAGAGCCTCGTCGTATAGCTGTTAGGGCTTCTGCCAGGATTGCTAGCTTTGGATTATCCCTGGTGAAGGCAGGTGTTTCTCAAATTACTAGGGAGAAATTGATGCGTGTATTTTATATAAGGTTTTTACCTCATTTTTACATGCATTTCTGTACTATTTATGTAGCATCTAGCTACAAATACCCCCGAATATTCTACTTTGGTTCGTATTATGTAATTTGCAGGAATAGACCAAAGAGGAGCTAAATCGAGCCTATTTTGTCCCAATTGCATGCATTTAAGGAGAATAAAGAGCCGGAGCTTGGAAATCTAACACCTGGAAGACGCGTGAGCTAGTTTCGGGAAGTATTTTGATGTCTTACGTGCCAAGATAGCTCGATCGAGTAGATTTTCTACTCGATCGAATGCTTTATATATTGGAGTTGCTCGATCGAGCAGTTCAAGCTTACACAAAGGAAGACATTGCAGGGAGTGCTCGATCGAGTGGTTTATTTCCACTCGATCGAGAGGTTTGATGGCTAGTTACTCGATCAAGTGGTTTATTTCCACTCGATCGAGTGGTTTATCTTTCTATAGACTTTTTCCGCCTAATTTTCGTATGAGCTTTTGTAATTAGTCCATAGATTAGGTTTAGAGTGGATTTTTCGTAGAAGGCAGAAAAAAGAAGAACGTAACGGATCTCTTCCCTATCTCACTGACTTTTACTCTATACTTTGCTACTGTTCTTGGATTTTGTTCTTGCTTTACACTTTTGCTACTCAGATTTGGATTACGATTGGTATTATTATTCTTCTTTCATCCTTTAATCGTAATTATTGCATTTGTTTTGCTATTCTCCTCTTATTATTTCATCTCTACTTTAATTCAATCTTCATTAGGTTTATTATCATGTTTAGTTTCAATTATCTATATGTTGTTATTGTTAGTTCAATGATGATGCGTAGCTAATTCCCCTCTGCTAGTTCAATGATGATGCGTAATCGATTTATTAGGTTAATGCTGGTATAATCTTTGTTGTTAACTGCTGCAATTAATTGTATCTGTTTAATTGAGTCGACGCAATTAGGAATTTATATCTTAGTGACCCTTGACCTGGACCGAAAGGTTAGAAAAGGCGAGACTAGTAGCGAACAATAGGGCATTATAGTTAGGGCGAAAGCTAAGCTATTTGTGCTTTAGGCCGAATTGAGACCGAAAGGAGATATTCACTGCTCCTCATACCGTATCTGCATTGACCTGAGACCTAGATTACTTGACTGAATGATTATGGTGAACCGTCTGTCTTAGCTGTCTTTCTCTACTTGGTTAATCTTTATTCTCTTATTCTCTCTTCCCTATCCTCTCATTAGTGTAGAATATCACAATTAAAAACCCCCCAAATTGGTTACCTTGACGGACTTAGACGAGGCTGACATTTTCCCATCTCCCTGTGGATTCGACCGACTTCCCTAGCTATATTCGTTAGAGCCAGTTGGTTATTTTTGATTGGTATACGACTGCCCTGTCAAATTTTGGCGCCGTTGCCGGGGAGGTGGCGCAATTTTGTTGCTTTATTTAAGTTTGTTTCTCGTCTAAAGGAATTTATTCCTTGAGACTGATCTCATTTTTTGCAAAGTTTTTGATTAGTTTTGCAGGTTACTTGTTGCTTTGTAAAGTCTATCTGCCAAAATGCCTAAGTTAGCCAGCCATTCAGAGCCCAATGTGGATTCGCTTCCAAAAGGTTTCCTCTTACCCATTACTGATCAGGGAAACTTTGGAATCCACCCATCTTACATACAGCTGGTAGAGAGAAATCTCTTTAGGGGGGTACCTGAAGAAGATCCATGCAGGCATATAGAGCTGTTTACAGAGTATTGCTCTACCATTCCCCTTTCTGCTGGGGTGACACAAGACAAAGTAAAGGGAGCCCTCTTTCCCTTTTCTTTAGCTGATTATGCCAGGGAGTGGTTGAGAGATCTTGATAGGGAGGCAGCCGGTGTAATCGGCTGGAGTTCCCTTGCTTTAGCCTTTTACAGGCGATATTTTCCACCGCAGCGCACCAATGCCTTGAGAGCTCAGATTAGTTCTTTTGAGCAACTGTCTACTGAAGATTTGAATGGGGCTTGGACTAGGTTCAAGAAGCTTGTCTGCTCTGTGCCTCATCACGGGTTCAAACGATGGTTCCTTTGCACTCAGTTTTACAACGGACTATATCGAAGCGAGAGAGCTATTCTTGATAGCGTAGCTAAAGGGAGATTCACGAAGAATGTTGAAGATGACCAAGGGTGGCGTCTCATTGAGGAGATGGCTATTCATGTCTCTGAATATGGAAATCCCCGAGGTAGTGAGCAAGTTATTGAGTCAGCAGCAGCTGCAGTGGAAGGTCCTAGCAAAAGTCTAGGTAATGTGGAGATTACAGAAGTTTCAGGCGAGAGTGCTCAGGTTTGTTCGATTACTGAGTATGTTGAGCTATGTGGTAGATGTGGTATGGAAGGGCATGACCCTATTGGATGCATGGCAAGTATAGAGCGCGTCCTTGCTTATCAGAAATACAAGCAAGGAGTTCCTTTTTCTCAACTGTACGAAGAAATAAGGAATGCTCCTACTCTTTCTACGCCAGCGCCGCAACCGGTTTCTCCTCCTGCAAATCAAGAAATTGTTGAACTGAAATCCTTTATGTTTATCATAACACAACAGTTTCAGGAGAAGTGCAATAAGAAAGAAACTGTCATAGCGGAATTGAGAGAACAAGTCGCGCATTTAACACTCGCGAAAGACCAAGCCAAGCCTCTACCAACATGCGATTCACCCAATGCAATGAATCTCCAAGTTGGCCTTACTCATGAAGAGCCAAAAGTACCAGAAGACGGGGTTTTGATAGCTGAAGATACCCCAGAGGACGATATAGATGAGTTTCTGGACGAAATTGTTGCTGCGTGTGTTCCAAACACTCGATCGAGTGAAAAATCTACTCGATCGAGTGATTTAATTCATCCCATCACTCGATCGAGTGATAATTATAGTCGATCGAGAATGGTCGATCGAGTGATATTCTTACTCGATCGAGTAAGTTTGTTGAAGAAATAACTCGATCGAGTGATAAAAATGCTCGATCGAGTAAAGCAGAAAAAGGGAATGGTCGATCGAGTGAGGAAAGTGGTCGATCGAGTACTTCTAAACATGAAATCACTCGATCGAGTGATAAAAGTACTCGATCGAGTACCAGAAGCGGCGGAGATCCTATTTTACTATCTAATTCCGCTACCGTGTCATCTTCCCCTGCTGTGGAGACGTCACGCGTTGATAAAGGTAAAGAGAAAGTCTCGGGTCCACTCATTGCTACCAGAGTGCCCTTCCCAAGTCGTCTGAAGGATGCAAATATCGAGCGACAGTACGGTAAGTTTGTGGATGTTGTGAAGAACCTCCAGGTAACTGTCCCTTTTACCGAACTTGTTACTCAGGTACCTACCTACGCTAAGTTTATGAAAGATATTGTGACGCGTAAGAGAGAGTTAAGTGAATTTGAGACAGTTTCATTTATGGAAGAGTCTAGTAATTTGCTTTTAAACAAGGATCCACCTAAAATGAAAGACCCGAGCAGCTTTTCTATTACTTGTATTATAGGCAATGTGGTTATTGATAAGGCTCTTTATGACTTAGGAGCCAGTGTCAGTGTCATGCCCCTATCTGTCTGCAAGAAACTGAACATGAGTCATCTTAAAATGACTAACATTACCCTACAGATGGCTGATAGATATGTTAGGAAGCCCTTAGGTGTCTTAGAGGACGTGCCTGTGAAAATAGGCAAGCTCTTTATCCCAGTAGATTTCATTGTTTTAGATATAGCTGAGGACACCCGGACCCCAATTATCTTAGGAAGACCATTCCTTTGTACGGTTGGGGCCGTCATTGATGTCAAACAAGGGCGTTTGACTCTTGCAGTAGGGGATGACGCGATCACTTTCAGTCTGCCTAGTACATTGGCTCGGCCAATGATAGAGGATACTTGTTATTCGGTTGATATTATTGACGAGTCTATTTATGACTTCTGGTCGGGTTCTTTTATGAAGGACCCACTAGAAGCTCTTATGCTTTTTAATGAGTGTGTAGATAGCCCAGATGACGATGACGCTGTGTTGGATTTGCTTGTTGATGATTTAGATGAGCCTGAACTCACCGAAGCTGAGGGAGAGCAAGTGGAACGGATGATTAGCACTCTTTGCTCCATTGAGGTAAAGGTACCAGAGCGTAAGCCTCTCCCCTCTCATCTAAAATATGTTTTCTTAGACGATACTGAGCAATTTCCAGTCATTGTTAGTGATAAGCTTGATAATGATCAGCTGACTTCTTTGTTAGCTGTACTTAAGAAAAACAGGAAAGCACTGGGTTATTCATTGGACGATATCAAGGGGATTAGTCCCGATATTTGTATGCACAGGATAGAGCTGGAGGAAGATCACAAACCTTGCGAGACGGGTCGTGCAGTGAACCAGAAGATGCAGGATGTTGTGATGGCTGAGGTAATGAAGCTGCTTGACGCAGGTATTATTTATTCTGTTGGTCACTCCAAATGGGTGAGTCCAGTACAAGTGGTCCCGAAGAAAGGAGGGACAACTGTAGTTAAGAATGATAAGAATGAGTTAATACCTACTCGAGTAGTGACTGGTTGGCGGATGTGTATAGATTACAGACAGCTTAATGCCGCCACCAAGAAAGATCACTTTCCCCTTCCTTTTATTGATCAAATGGTAAAAAGGTTAGCTTCTCATAAGTTTTTCTGCTATTTAGACGGGTACTCTGAGTTCTTTCAGATCCCTATACACCCAGACGATCAAGCTAAGACTACATTTACTTGTCCAGAGGGCGTTGTTGCTTATCGCAGGATGCCTTTTGGTTTGTGTAATGCCCCTGCCACCTTTCAAAGGTGTATGATGGGGATATTTTCAGAGTATATTGAGTCTATTATGGAAGTTTTCATGGACGATTTCAGTGTTTATGCAAGTGATTTTTCTAACTGTCTGTCTAACCTTGAGAAGTGTTGCAGAGTTGTATTGAGGTTAATCTTGTGCTGAACTGGGAGAAGTGCCACTTTATGGTCAACGAGGGAGTTGTCTTAGGGCACCTAGTTTCTGATAGGGGAATAGAGGTTGATAAAGCAAAGGTGGAATTGATTCATCAATTACCACCTCCTGTCAATGTTAAGGGGGTAAGGAGTTTCCTTGGCCACACCGGTTTTTATCGCCGGTTTATCAAGGACTTCTAAAAAATTGCTAAACCATTTACACAGTTGCTACTTAAGGATGCCTCTTTTGTGTTTACTGATGAGTGTCTTTCTGCTTTTCACAGGTTAAAGCAGGCCTTAGTCTCTGCACCGATCATACAGCCTCCCGACTGGGACTTGCCGTTTGAGATAATGTGTGATGCCAGTGACTATGCACTAAGAGCGGTGCTAGGCCAAAGGAAAGACAAAGCTCTGAATGCTATCTACTATGCGAGCCGAACTCTGGATGAGGCTCAAGTGAAGTACACTACCACTGAGAAAGAGCTGCTAGCTGTAGTTTATGCCTTAGAGAAGTTTCGTTCTTATTTAGTTGGGTCAGAAGTTACTGTTTTTACTTACTATGCAGCTTTGAGGCATCTCCTTGCTAAGAAGGAGGCTAAACCACGGCTATTGAGATGGATACTCCTTCTTCAGGAGTTTGATTTGCAGATTAAGGATAAGAAAGGAGCTGAGAACGTTGTAGCTGATCACTTGTCGCGACTGATGCGACAAGAAGGGGAAGATTCTCTACCTATTGATTACTCTTTCCCTGACGATACTTTAATTGCTGTTATATCGTCTATTGTTAACCAAGAGCCCTGGTATGCAGATATAGCTAACTTCGTTGTCAGTGGCAAGCTGCCGCCTGACCTTTCTCCTCAGCAGAGGAAGCGTTTTCTGTATAACGCTAAGCAGTATTTCTGGGATGATCCTTATTTGTTTAAGGAATGTGCAGACGTTTTCTACAGACAGTGTATTCCGCAGTGGGAGGCCAAAGTAGTCCTGGAAGGCTGTCACTCCTCTTCCTATGGTGGTCACCACGGTCCATCGCGCACCGTGGCTAAGGTACTTCAGTCTGGTTTTTACTGGCCTTCTTTGTTTGCTGATGCTAAGTCTTTTGTTTCAGCTTGTGATGCTTGCCAACGATCAGGGAATATTTCGAAGAGACATGAGATGCCACAAAACGGTATCTTAGAGGTTGAGGTTTTCGATGTCTGGGGCATTGATTTCCAAGGACCGTTCCCGTCTAGTAAAGGTAACAGGTACATTTTAGTGGCTGTAGATTATGTGTCGAAATGGGTTGAGGCAATTGCCTCACCCCATTGTGATGCCAAGACCGTGATAAAAATGTTCAAAAAGGTCATATTCCCCCGATTTGGTGTCCCTAGGGTCGTCATTAGTGATGGGGGAATGCACTTTAAGGAAAATAAACTAACTTCTATTATGTCTAAAGTTGGTGTCCAACACCGGCGTGGTTTGGGGTATCATCCCCAAACTAGTGGTTAGGTTGAGGTCTCTAATCGCTAGTTGAAAGAGATCTTGTCTAAGGTAGTTTCTAAATCACGGAAGGACTGGAGTCTTAAGTTAGAGGACACATTATGGGCCTACAGAACTGCCTTTAAGACACCAATTGGTGCATCACCTTATAGGTTAGTTTATGGGAAATCATGTCACTTACCTGTTGAATTGGAATGTAAGGCTTGGTGGGCAATTCGTGAGCTTAACTTTGATCCTAAGTTGTGTGGTCAGAATCGTCTTTTGCAGCTAGATGAGTTGGAAGAATTTAGGCTAAATGCCTATCATAGCTCGCGCATATATAAAGAAAAGACGAAGAGATGGCATGACAAGAGAATTCTACCTCGGGAGTTTCATGTTGGGCAAAAAGTGCTGCTGTTTAATGCCCGATTGAGATTGTTTCCTGGCAAGCTGAAGTCCAGGTGGAGTGGTCCTTATACGGTGACAGTTGTTACCAAATTTGGATCCGTGGAGCTCGAAGATTCCGAAGGTAGCAGGTTCAAGGTGAATGGGCAATATGTGAAGCATTATCACGAGGCAAATGAAGCAGACAATCGTGTTGAAGTCTTGTACTTCAACGAGCTAGACGCGCCAGTTACTTGATGCCAGAAAGGTCGTGCGGGACCTCTTAAACCAGCGCTCTCCGGGAGGCAGCCCGGACTATTTTATTGTACTTTTGTTGAACATTTTATTTTTCTTTAGCTTTATGTTGAACTTTAGACGCTGTTTTACGAACTTTTTATGCTTTCCTTGCTTTGAACGCGTATTCTGCAGGTCCAGTTACTCAATCGAGGAGTTTTTCTACTCGATCGAGCACTTTTTGGGTTATATCCACTCGATCGAGTGATAAATTTAGTCGATTGACCAGATGCAGAATCACGTTTACTCGATCGAGTGGTTTTCTACTCGATCGAGTCCTTCCATATACTAGTTTGCTCGATCAAGCTGTTCCAAGTTGCTCGATCGAGCAGTTATGTCTTCCAGCTGCTATTTTACGTCTATGGAGCTACTGCTTGACTTTCTTTGACCTCCCATATTCATGGTCGGTTTGGGGAGGTCCCTCTATACGACATTTTGTAAGTTTTCCGACTCCACTTCTCCTTTTCTCTCCAGTTTGCATTTCTTTTCCTATTTTTGGTATAATGAGGGCATTGTACGGTTTGGTTTGGGAGGTATGCATCCATATCTGTGTGTGCCTGCATGTTTTTCTTGCATTTTCGCTTGCACGTTTAATTATTTTCGCATGCATTGTTGTTTTAATTAATTCAAAAAAAAAATCACAAAAAATCATAAAATTCAAAAAAAATTTCATGTTTAATTTGAGTCGGAACGTTTGAACATTGACGCTACATTGAATCCTTACTTGAGCCTTGCAAATTCTTGACATTTAGTTGGCATGATTATGTGCATGATCTACGAGTTTTTTGTTTCTCTCTTATCTGAACGAATAGACTTGACTCTTATATCGGCAAGCTACATTACATTCTGAGGTTAGAGCTTTATAAACTGGTGACATTCATGACCGGTTTCATCTAGGATGTGAGTAGTACTCTCTTTAAGGCATGTAACATCAATTTGCATAAGCATGATTCTAGTCTTCTTAATACCTGTATGCATTCGGTCTGTGGATGGTGACACATGTTAGGAGAGGCAGTTCCCTTTATTTCATTCTACCCATGAGCGCCACATAGCCAAATTGCCTTTTTGTCCTTTTAGCTACTTTCTATAATACTTCCTACCCTAGCTGAGCTAGTGACGAGTAGTTGTTGGAATGTTTTATTGCAATATGGTTATTTTATCTAATTTCAGAAGTTGGTGGAAGAATTGAAGGGAATGAAAGAAAAAATGATGGATGGAAAATGAAAAAAATGAAAGAAAAAAAAAAGAAAACGAAAAGAAAAGAAAAAGAAAGAAAAATCATGTGTGAAAAAAATGAGAAATTGTATAATGATTTTCACTCCCATGTTTTATTTATATCTTATGGGGTGTTGACGAGTTTGTTTTGGTGTTTCGTGAGTAGAGTGCATTGTTTTTGCACCGTTTCATCTTGTTATATTGAGTACGAAGTTGGGATGCAGTTCAAATTTGGATTTCGTTGTTGCTAGCCTGGCTATTAACCCCACATATTCAAATTCATCTTAGCCCCTTCTTACCCATTACCTCACTTACCCAAATGTAAGTCCTCGGCATGAGTCTTGGTCATTAGTATGGTTGGAATGCATATGTACGGTTGTAGAGACTTTATTCATGTTAACTGCATGCATGTTCTTATAGGTCGAGTTAGGTGAGTGTCTTGACTTCTTTCTATCTTTCACATATATACTCACCTTGTGCCTAATTCTGAGTGATGAGCGACCCGTGAGAGTCCGATATCTTTTGAGTCTTGCAAGGTCGACGGTTCAGTAAGTTTGAAACATTGATTTAACTCGTTTGCACTTCCCTTTTGCCACTTTGTCAGTTGTTGCATTAAACTGGTTTTGGTGGGAGATTTGTAGCTGATGCGTTGGTCCCGTTCCTTTGTTCATTCTTAGTTGCATTCATATTTTGCTTGGGGACAAGCAAATGTTTGGTTTGGGGAGATTTGATGCGTGTATTTTATATAAGGTTTTTACCTCATTTTTACACGCATTTCTGTACTATTTATGTAGCATCTAGCTACAAATACCCCCGAATATTCTACTTTGGTTCGTTTTATGTAATTTGCAGGAATAGACCAAAGAGGAGCTAAATCGAGCCTATTTTGTCCCAATTGCATGCATTTAAGGAGAATAAAGAGCCGAGCTCAAAATCTAACACCGGAAGACGCGTGAGCTAGTTTCGGGAAGTATTTTGATGTCTTACGTGCCAAGATAGCTCGATCGAGTAGATTTTCTACTCGATCGAATGCTTTATATATTGGAGTTGCTCGATCGAGCAGTTCAAGCTTACACAAAGGAAGACATTGCAGGGAGTGCTCGATCGAGTGGTTTATTTCAACTCGATCGAGAGGTTTGATGGCTAGTTACTCGATCGAGTGGTTTATTTCCACTCGATCGAGTGGTTTATCTTTCTATAGACTTTTTCCGCCTAATTTTCGTATGGGCTTTTGTAATTAGTCCATAGATTAGGTTTAGAGTGGATTTTTTGTAGAAGGCAGAAAAAAGAAGAACGTAACGGATCTCTTCCCTCTCTCACTGGCTTTTACTCTATACTTTGTTACTGTCCTTGGATTTTGTTCTTGCTTTACACTTTTGCTACTCAGATTTGGATTACGATTGGTATTATTATTCTTCTTTCATCCTTTAATCATAATTATTGCATTTGTTTTTCTATTCTCCTCTTATTATTTCATCTCTACTTTAATTCAATCTTCATTAGGTTTATTATCATGTTTAGTTTTAATTATCTATATGTTGTTATTGTTAGTTCAATGATGATGCGTAGCTAATTCCCCTATGCTAAGACTATAGGGGATCCATAATTATGAAGGGAAAGTAATCGATTTATTGGGTTAATGCTGGTATAATCTTCGTTGTTAACTGCTGCAATTAATTGTATCTGTTTAATTGAGTCGACGCAATTAGGCATTTATATCTTAGTGACCCTTGACCTGGACCGAAAGGTTGGAAAAGGCGAGACTAGTAGCGAACAATAGGGCATTATAGTTAGGGCGAAATCTAAGCTATTTGTGCTTTAGGGCGAATTGAGACCGAAAGGAGATATTCACTGCTCCTCAGACCGTATCTGCATTGACCTGAGACCTAGATTACTTGACTGAATGATTATGGTGAACCGTCTGTCTTAGCTGTCTTTCTCTACTTGGTTAATCTTTATTCTCTTATTCTCTCTTCCCTATCCTCTCATTAGTGTAGAATATCACAATTAAACCCCCCCCCCCCCCAAATTGGTTACCTTGACAGACTTAGACGAGGCTGACATTTTCCCATCTCCATGTGGATTCGACCCGACTTCTCTAGCTATATTAGTTAGAGCCAGTTGGTTATTTTTGATAGGTATACGACTGCCCTGTCAGAAATCCAGGAGTAGTGAGCCTACAAGGAGTGATAGTGCGTTGCAGATTCGGGCACCCGTTCAGCAGGCTCAGTTGGTGTCTCCTGATAAGGTTGTGGATGATGAGTCTGGTCGTGCTGAAAAGAGGAAGAGGCCCGACGAGACTTCAGAGGGGGTTGATAAGATTAGGGGAGTTAGGGCCAGGCATGACGAGGTCCAATTTGCTAAAGAGCATATCCAGGCCCATTCTTTCTTGGTCGACGATCCTTTCTATAAGTATCAGGCTCAGGAGTCTTCTGCTCGTCCTTTGGCTACTATATACCGCTCCAGGGATCATGCTGCTAACCTGGTTACTATGCTGCAGGGGGTAATTTTTTGTCAGGTTTTTATTTTGGTTGCTTTTTGTTTTGCTTTGCCTGATTGGTGATATTTTTGCGGAATGTGGATGATATGTTGAGGGGCGCCTGTTAGTTGGAATCTGCAAATAGTTTTAAGGATGCTTTGGACTAGGAGATACAATGCCTAAAGAAGAATGTTGCTACCCTGAAAACAGATTTGGAAGTGGCAAAGACGGAAAACCAGTCTTTGAAGGAAGATAATGAGGCAGGTAAGGCACGGTTGATTATGGAGGCATCAAAGCTGGGTTCTGCTCAGAATGCCCAAAAATATCTGCAGGCAAAACTTGACACGATTCAGGAAGAGTTAAAGGCTGAGAAGCAGGCAATGCAGAAGCAGCTGAAGGTAAATGAGGAGTTGGCTACTGAGAGGGACCTGGTGCAGGGTAGATACAAAGATGCTGCTCTTTACTTCTTTGGAAAGGGTCGTGTGGATGCTATGAAGGAGCCCATTGAAGTCAGGCCTTATTGGAATCCTGATCATGAGATGGCTGACCTTAATGCCACTTATTCTGACCTTTACAAGTTGCATGTTGATGATGAAGTGGACTCTCCCCCGTCCAAGGAAAAGAGCGGTGAAGTTGGTGATGAAGAGGACAACGAGGAGAAGGAGGAGGAGCCTATTGATGAAGGGATTAACTCTGCTACTGCTTCCCAGGCAGGTTAGATGTCTTTGGGTTTTAGGGTAGTTGTTTCTTGTTTTGGCCCATCCAAGGGGGGGATGTTCCATGGACAAACAATTTTATTATCTTTGTCAATGTTTTGTCCTACCCAGGAGGGATGTTCCCTGGGCAATATTTTTCGTCTTGATATAATTTGAAGATGTTTTTCTGGTTTCTTTGAATAGCTTGGTTTGAGTAAGTTGTACCTGTAATAATGCATTCCGAAGTATTTTGTTAAAAAGATGCCTGTCAGGAGGGCTTATGGCCCTCAACCTTCTTATGAAATCATTGCTTTTTCGCCTGTCAGGAGGGCTTTATAGTAAGAGGGGTGGTTGCCAGTCAGGGGGGCTTATGCCCCTCAGCCTGTCAAGAGGGCTTTAAAGACAAGTTGTCTGGTCTTTTCCATCATCATTCTTGTCTTTTTATTTTTTGTACCGAGCTCAATTTTTTGTATGTGTTTTTGGGTCAGGCAGGCAGGTGCCAAGTTTTGTAAAGCATTTCTGGGATGCTGTTCAGGTTGGGTGGAGTGGCCCTCAATCCTGAACATTTGTTTAAGCCTGTCTGTAATATACAGTTTATGGAAAAAAGGCGTAAAACAATTTTTCAGGATTCAGCATAGTAAGAGTTAAATAGGCAGACGTGATAGAATTTATATAATAAGGTAGGTAGATATTCTGGCAAGATAGCATGTAGCAGAAGAACATAGCATGTTGAGCTCACATGATTTTATTCAGGGGTCTTCCGTATAGGATTCAGTCAGGCAAGATACAAGGTTAATGGTCTTACCTGATTAGGTTTAAACATGGAAAAGCTTTAGGTGGGAAATGTTCCAAGATCTGGGGATCATTTCTCCGTCCAGGGTTTGTATCCTATAGGCTCCCTGCCCCACTATTGAATCAATCAGGTAAGGTCCTTCCCACGTAGGAGCTAGCTTGCCAGCATTTTTGTCTTTGGTGTTAGGGAAGACTTTTCGTAGGACCATATCTCCTTCTTTGAATACCCTGGTGTTCACATTTTTGTTGTAAGTTCTGGCTACTGTTTGCTGGTAGGAAGCGATTCTGATCTTGGCTGCATCTCTCAATTCTTCAATCAAGGTCAGGCTGTCTTGCAATAGTGGCCTGTTTTCCTCTATGGTATTTAGGCTGCTTCTGGTGGTTGGTACACGGATTTTTGCCGGGATTACTGCTTCACAGCCATAGACCATGGAGTAGGGAGTTTGGCATGTGGATGTCTTAGGTGTAGTTCTGTCAGCCTAGAGGACTAAGGGGAGTTCTGCAGCTCATCTGCCTTTTCTTCTTTTTAGTTTTTTCTTCAGGCAACTGATTACCACTTTGTTGCTGGATTCAGTTTGACCATTGGCTTTTGGGTAGCCTGGTGTGGATGTTACCAGGTTGATATTCCATTGTGCACAGAAAGCCATTGTTCTTTTTCCCACGAACTGGGTACCATTATCACAAACTATTTCTGAAGGTATCCCGTATCTACATATGATGTTGCGTTAGATGAATGATATGACATCTTTCTCCTTGACTTGTCTGTATGAGTCTTCCTTTATCCATTTTAAAAAATAGTAAGTCATAGCTAGCATAAAGACTTTCTGTCCAGGGCTTAAGGTAGCTTGCCCATAATGTCTATTCCCCATTTGATAAACGGCCAGGGAGGTGAGATGGAGTGCACTAGCTCTGATGGTTGGTGGATGTAAGGAGAATAAATTTGGTAGGCTTCGCATTTGGAGCTGTAAGCTCTGAGGGTTGGCCAGAAGTAGCCTGTCCTTAGAACTTTGCTAGCCAGGCTTCTACCACCTTTGTGATTTCCACAGTATCCATCGTGGATGTCCTCTATAACTTGTTTAGCTTCATGAGGTTCCAGGCAACGTAGGTAAGGTCAAGCCTAAGACTTTTTGAACAACATGTTATTGATAATAGTAGGTGGAAGCTTTGATCCTAAGGGACCTTGCTTCATTCTTATCCTTGGGAAGTGTTCCCTGTAAGAACCAATCATAGTATGGTTTGGTGCAAGAATTTGTGTCCTCATTGATGGGACAAGTTGGGTCAGATTTTTCAATGGTTGGTTCTAGCAGGTGAACAATGGGTATTTTATCAAAAACAGCAGGGCTGAAATTTGATCCCAGGCTGGCTAGGGCATCAGCCTGAGTATTCAAGTCTCTTGGTATTTGATCAATGTCAAATGAACTAAATTTTTTGCAAAGGTTTTTGACGTAGTCTAAATAGAGGATCATTTTGGAATCCTTGGCAGCATATGTTCCTTTGACTTGATTGGAAATTAAAAGGGAGTCATTTTTTACCTTGAGATTTGTCACACCAAGTTCTATACATACCTTGAGTCCAGCTATCAGGGCTTCATATTTAGCTTCATTGTTTGTTGCTTTGAATTCATAACTAATAGCCTGAGCAATTAGGTCTCCCTGTGGTGATTTTAGCACTAATCCTAGGCCAGTTCCTCTCATGTTTGTTGCTCTATCTACGTGTAGGGTCCATTCTTGGCCTGACTTATGGGTGTCTAGATGGTTGACCTCTTTTTTGAGGTCTGGTTCTAGGTTGGGACTGAATTCAGCCACAAAGTCCGCTAATGCATCAGATTTAATTATTGTCCTAGGTTCAAAGGTTATATCATAAGTACTTAGTTGTACTGACCATTTTGCCATTATGCCTAAAAGCTCAGGTTTTCTCAGGACAGATTTGATAGGCAGGTTGGTCCTGGCAATTATTGGGTGACTTTCAAAGTAAGGTCTAAGTTTAGTGCAGGATATAATTAAAGCAAGTACGTATTTTTCAAGTAGACCATACCTTGTTTCTGCATCCAGGAGACTTTTACTTACATAGTAGACAAGGTATTGTTGGCCTTCAACTTCCTTGGTTAGGACTCCGCTTACTGCTATTTCAGTGATAGATAAGTAAACCGTCAGGGGTTCTCTTTTGTTTGGCTTGGCCAACAATGGAGGAGTAGTCAGGTATGCTTTTAGGTCCTGGAAGGCTGCTTCGTATTCAGGCAACCATTTGAATGACTTGTTTTTCCTAAGGAGGTCATAGAAGGATCTGCATCTTTCTGATGATCTGGATATGAATCTGTTCAGGGCTGCAACTAACTCTTCCTGTTAATCTTTCGATATCTTTGACTAATTTGGGAGATTCTAATTCCAGGATGGCTTTTATTTGTTCTGGGCTGGCTTCAATCCCTCTGTTTGTCACCATGTATATAAGGAATTTGCCCGAAGAGACTCCAAAGTGGCATTTGGAATGGTTGAGCTTCATATTGAATTCTTCCAGGATCTTGAAGGCTACTTCTAAATCTTTTACATGATCTTCAGTCTTTTTTTATTTAACCACCATGTCATCAATATAGACTTCCATTATGTCCCCTATTTAGTCTTTGAACATCATGTTGACCAGGCGTTGGTAGGTTGCCCCTGCATTCTTCAGGCCAAAGGGCATTGCGGTGTAACAATATATGCCCCTTTCCGTGATGAATGCAGTGTTTTCCTGGTCAGCTGGGTGCATCTTGATCTGGTTGAACCCACTTGAGGCATCCATAAATGTCAAGAGTTCATGGCCTGCTGGGGCATCTACCATTGTATCTATATGAGGAAGTGGGAATGGGTCTTTTGGGCAGGCTTTGTTTAGGTCTGTGTAGTCTACACAGACTCTCCACTTGCCATTTTCTTTTGTACCACAACCACATTTGCTAGCCATTCAGGGTACATGACTTCCCTAATCATTCTCATATTTAGCAATTTGTCCACTTCTTCATTAATAATAGAGTTGCGTTCAGGGGCAATCTTCCTTCTTTTCTGTTGCACAGGCTTAAATGATTTGTCAATATTAAGTTTATGGGTAATAATATTGGCGTCTGTACCAGTCATGTCAAAGTGGGACCAGGCAAAACATGAAGATTTATCTTTTAGAAAACTTACTAGTTCTGGTCTGATATTGTCAGGGACATCAGATCCTACCCGTACATGCCTGTCAGGATACCCAGGGTCTAAATTTACTTGATCTGTTTCCATTTTAGTTTCTGCCACATAAGTGCTCCTGACAGGGTACTGTAATTTCTAGGCAAGAGACTTACCTGTGTTGGAAGGCTTTAATGATTCAGTGTAACATTCCTGGGCAGACTTTTGTTCACCTTTAATGGTTGCTATTCCCTATTCTGTTGGTATCTTGACACATTGGTGGTAAGTGGAGGGTATAGCTCTGATATTGAAGATCCATGGTCTGCCTAGGATGGCATAATAGGATGACAGGCAATCCAGGACTCCAAATCTATCATATGAGGAGACTCCTTCCACGTATGTTGGCAGGTATATCTCTCCTAGAGTGTTCTTTGTTTCACCACTTAATCCTACCAGGACATTTTATTTCTTTATGATCTGGCTTTCATCAATCTTTATTGCTTTCAAGACATCGAGCATGATCAGGTTGACTGAGCTGCCCCCATATACTAAGATTCTTAGAACACGTGCAGTTCCTATTTGCATGGTAATGACCAGGCCATCATGATGTACATCAGGGATTCCCTGCATGTCAATATCATCAAAAGTAATTTGAGGTAAATTTCTTAGAACACGCGCAGTTCCTATTTGCATGGTAATGACCATGTCGCAGATCTCAGATCCTCCATTGATGAATTTGACCTCATAGATGGGTGGTGTTGGAGGTAGGTCTCGTTGTGGTCTTTCCTGATTCTTCCTTGCTCCATTGTCTTCCCTGCTTTTTGATGGCATCAGATCTTTTAGGTAGCCTTTCTTTATCAGGTAAGCTACTTGCCTGCGCAATCCCAGGCATTCTTCTGTTGTGCGCCCTATGTCCATGTGAAATTCACACCATCTTGTTGTGTCTTTCCTTGAGTTGTGGTTGTCTGTCTTCTTTAGCCACTTGACAATGTCTCCCATGTTGTCAAGTCTTTTGATTAATCCTGCTGTGTCAACAGAGAAGTTATACTCTTGAATATAGGGATAAGTATAGGAATTACCTCGTTGTTCCTGTGCATAGTTGACTTCTGATCTGTTAGGCCTTGTATAAGGGGATGGCCTGGAACTGCTTTCTCTGTGATTAGAACTTTTCCTGCTGGACCTGTCATAACCTGGGTTGTTGTCAGTGGTGTCTGCTTTGAAGCCTTTATCTTCTTCCAGACGGATGTAGCCGAGGGCTAAATCCTGGACATCTTCAAAGGTTTGGCAAGGCTTCATAGTCATCTCATCATAGAAATCACTGTCCAGGGGCAGTCCTTGCCTGAAAGCTTCCACAACTGTTCCAACATCACATATGGGGATTGATACTTTCTCTTTGTTGAATCTGGTCATGAATGCTCTGAATGATTCGCCAGGCTTTTGTTTGATCTTGTACAAATCACTAGATCTCTTTTCAAGTTCCCTACTGCTGGCGAATTAGTGGTTGAAGGAGTTTACTAGGTCAGCAAAGGACTTGATGCTTCTATTTGGTAGATTTATACACCATTGTAGGGTAGGCCCATTCAGGGTTGTACCAAATCCTTTGCACATGAAGACTTGTCGTAGTTCACTAGGAATAGATGCTGCCAACATTCTTTATTTGTAGTAGGCTACATGATTTTGTGGGTCTGTAGTTCCACCATAAATTCGCATTGATGGGACCACAAATTTCTTTGGTAGATCTATCCTTTCTATCTCATCCACAAAGGGCGAGTCAGCATAACTCTCTAGATTTGCTTCCTCAATGGGTGTGGGTACTCCAGGGATCTTCTCAAATCTTTCATTGAGCTTCTTGATTTCCTGGAGCATGCCCATCATGATTGCTGTGTTAGTTTGATCTGGGACACTCTCTTCATTTGGGATTTCTTCTGAGTCTGTATCACCTTCTCCTGCTCTGGATTTTGATGGAGTAGGAGTACCAAAGTTGGAGAAATCTATGTTTCTGATGATTGAAGAGAATGGTGTGCCAGGCTGAATTTTTAATTTTGACCCAAAGGCTTTGTCTCCTAGCCTTTGTTTCAGACTGGATTCTGATTCCTTTAGTTTCATAACTTCAGCTTCAGCCCGAGCCATCTTTTGTTTCAGCTGTTCCATTTCCAACAATTGTTGTCGGGCGGCAGCCAGTTGTTGTTCAATGCTATCTCCAGTCATTTTTTGTGGTTGTTTTTGTGTTGTTTTGGTTTTGGGTTTTGATTATTTTTGAGCTAGATGCCCCACGGTGGGAGCCAATTATTTTAGAAAGAATTTGCACAAGGTATATATCTTGCCAGGAAAGTTTTAGCAGGGTAATCTAACTCAATATTAATTGCCTGACTAGTTGAATAGATAAGTAAATGAATGAAAAACAATAACACAGAGATTTATACGTGGAAAAACCCTAGGAGTAAGGGAAAAAACCATGGGCACCAAGCCAAGAGGGATTATTACTATGATTTTGGTTAGCCTGACATGGGATGTGTATGTCAGGCGATATAATGGATTAGGCTGCTTAACAATAGTGATAATGTTTTTAATTGAATACAGATGAGTAGAAAATATCAGTGAGTAGTAGAGTAAAAGTTGCGTGTCCCCTTCTTCCTTTCTTCCTTTCTATTTATAGCAGCTTGTCAACGGGCTTTTTGGGTTGTTTTTAGGGTTTCCTGGTAAATAGGACTCGTGCCCTATTTACGCGAAGGTGGTTGATTGACTTGTTCTATATTCCAGCCGTTGCCTCTGATCTTTTCTTGTATGTTCTTCTTTTGGGTGTTTGAATTGGTCTTCCTTGTTTATAGGGACTTTGTTTTTACATCCTGAGTATGCTTTCCTTTGTCGCCTGACTTGCCTTGATGATGCTATCCTTATGCCTGACGTGGTATCTTTTCAGGCCAGGCTTGTCAGTTGCCTTATCCTGTGTTTCCCTCATGCTTGATGCCTGAGCAGGCGTTCCAATTGTCTGCCTTTAATAATTTTTAGTCCAGGCTTGGCCTTGAGTATTGCCTGACTTATGTCTGATGAGTCAGGGTAATTTTGGGCCCAACAAAAGCAATGGAAGGCAATGATACATGCTCTTCAAGAAGACAAATTTGGCCGTTCGGAGTTTTTCTTAGCTTTGGAGGACGACATTCCTTGGTTATGTCATAACTTTGATAACGGTGTTTGGTCCTTTCTCAGCCGTCAATAAAAAAAATAAACAATTTAGATACTTCGTATTATTTTCTATTTATATAAGTTGGAGTGGCTTTAAAAAATTATTTAACAACTAATGCATAATATTATGACTTTGAAAAGGTAACGAGTAAAAAAAAATACTTTATTATTCAATTTCCCATTTATTATCTCAAATTAACTAACTGAGTTGCATGACAAAAGGATTCACAATTTTGATAGGCAAGAGTTAACATGAGTTAATAAAAAAGAGAAAAGAAATAAAAAAAAAATAGTATTTGGCAACTTGAAAGGCGAATGAATGTGTAGTGTTGATGGTGGGAGGTCGTGATAGGGGAGGGGTTGCGATGGGTAGGTAACGATTGGGTGGGGAATCGCATAAGGTTACGAGAAGGGTTAGGGGTCACGCATGGGGTGGGGTCGGGATGATGATTATGCTGGAGGTATGGGACGTAGCGGATGGTCGAAGCAAGAAGGGGTATGGTAGTTAGAGGACGTAGGATATGGATTGCAGGTTTGTGGTTAGTTGTGGGAGCCTGTTGATGAGATAGGGGTTAAGATGAACGTTAGGGTCCGAGATGTTTAGTGCGGTCATTGTTTAGGTATTTTAACCCAAGTCGATTAATTAGGGTCAATGTAGTCTTTATTCGTTGGTTGGATGGTCGATCGTTCGTACGTCAATAAGTAAATAGAAAAATAAAGTGCGTAATGTAAATTAACACGTGAGATTTGGTGACGCGGAAAACCCGATGTGGGAACAACCGCGGGAGGGACGGGTACCAAGTATTGCACTATATGAATAGGAGGATGATTACAATTATAGCATGAAGCTAATCCTGCTGGCCCCTGATGTCAGGCCTGCAAGATCTTGACCGAACGTATATTATATGTCGTGATGTGGTCTTGAATATAGATATATGAATACGGGGTGTTGAATGAATGCCTTCTTGATTTGCTCCTTTGGCTATTTATAGGGTAAGAACCCTAGATATATCCTACCTCGAATATGGAAAGTGAATATAATTTCCATAAGGACTCTTTCCAAATTCGGACGCCTTTCCCAATTCTCCCTGATCTCCCTAACTTCTCCCTAACTTCTCTTTCCTTAATCCGGGCGCCTTCTATGATGGGCTCTTGTTCTCCCTTGAGTCCGTTTCCTCTTTCTCTAACCGCGGGCTTCCTTCCTCCTTATCACTCCTTCTATAGCTTTTATTTTATTAAGTGGGCCTTCTTTGTTGTGATATTTTTAGCCCAAACAGTTTGCCCCAAATTTCTTGTGAAGTACGCTTTCAAGCATCGAGCAAGGAATTTACGTGACCAAATGCTAAAACCCTAAGCCGTCTTTTACACTCCTTCCCATGCAATCCATCATTTCAGCCGCCCTATTCCTCTTTTCTCGCACCCAACCCCCCTCTCCTCTTTATAACTCCAACGTCCATCTTCCACTTTCATTAATCCCAAATCATTTCAAAAAATACTCCTCTCTCTTAAACCCTCAACCTTCCTTTCCCTTTGTTCTTCGCCGGCTTCACTGTTCCTCTTCTTCCGTTTCCTTCATCAGGTAATCCCTCCTCCTTCCTTCTTTAATTTTCATTTTCTCTCTCCACCATGGGTAACACTCGACAATCTTCATCAACCTCCACACCCTCCGACCGTAATCTTGACCCAACCTTCCCTTCTCGGGGACTTTTTAAGCATCCCCACGACAGTGATTCTGCTTTAACTCCTGCCGACATTCCCACGATCAAGAATCTGCTTGGTCTTGGTGATGGGGTGGATATCGCCATCCCTGAACCGAGGCACAAAGCTGACGCCCTCCGTCCAGGGTGGGTTAGTTTTTACCTCTACCCATTTAGATATGGCCTCCGTTTTCCTTTCCCTAAACTCATTCAAGACTTCATCTTCACCAATAACTTTGCCATGGCGCAAATTTCTGCTGCCATTTGGAGAGTTCTTCTCTATTCTCTGGCCGCTGGTCAGAACACTGGTAAACATGTCACTCTGGGTGATCTAGCCCATATGTACAACATCAGATCCCTGGGCAGGGGTCAGTTCTTATTCTGGGGCCATGGAGAGGCTCCCTTCAAACATGTGTCCAAATCCCGTGATGAGAAATGGTTTGAGGACTTCTTCTACGTGAGGAAGGACTCCATCCAGCCTCCTGCTGATTATATTTTCGAGAAATGGGTTCTAACTTCGAGTAAGTAGCCTTCCTGTCACCTGATTTATTTTATCTTGCTGCTTACTAGCTTACTTCATCGTCTTTGTGCAGGCCCCTGTGACCTTATCCGTATTGGTGCAAAGATCCCCGCCCATGAAAATTGTTCAAAGATTTCGAATCTGAGAGAAAGTTTCCAGATCTGCTTCCTGGTTTTTCACCTGCTTCCTGGTTTTTCACCTGCTTCCTCCTCCAATCCTCCTCAGTCAGCTCACAGTATGTCTTCTGGTAAGGCTTCTACAACTGCTTTCATTTGCATGCTGCTTCTGCTTGATGTTTTAAGCATTCTGTCGTCTGAGGCTATATATGCTTGCAGGTTCAAAAGTTGATCAGTTGAAATCATCCTCCAAAGTGCCAAAAGAAAGAGACCTTCTGCCAGCCCTGATGTGGCCTCTGCCTCCAAGAGGAATGCTCCTGCTGCCTCCTTCCAGACTCCTCCCACAGTTTCCAGCTCTGCTGTACGTGAACCCTTGGAGGTCGACCCGTTATCTCACCATCCGCCTACTCCTCCTACTAGTCCTCGTGCTTCGTCTAGTGGAGGCATCATTGCTCATTTCCCAGAGGGCTTTGGGAATGTGGACAAGGTGCCGTATTGGCCGGAGATTGACCAGCTGCTCTTCCCCCTGTTGAGGAGACGTTCTCAGAGTTCTCCCCAGAGGAGATGGCTGAGAATAACGTGCACAATGCCTTCATGGTAAATATTCTTCGTCCTCTATCTGTTTGTCTTTTCTTGCTTAGATTTCATATATCGACTTCCTTGCTGACTTCTGAATTTTCCTGCCCCAGACTCTTCAGTCTGCACTCTATAATAAGAAGATGATCAACATAGTGCAGACCACTAGCCGTGCTACCAGCGCCAAGAACCAGGAGCGAGGGGGACTATTGCCGATCTGATCGCCAGCCGGGCGATTTGAAGGAGCGAGTGGTGGAGCTGAAGACTGAGCTTGCTGTCACCAAGAAGAAGCTGAAGGAGGGGGCTGATCAGCTGGCGCGTACTCAGATGGTATGCAACACTTTCTCTGACTCCCTCAAGCGCTCTGATGAGAAGATAAGTGAGCTGATCTCCCTGGCCACCAACTTTGTTGCCTATGCTACCTGGCGGGGAAAGATCAGCGGGATGCGTGCTGCCCTTGAGGAGGCTCCTACCCAGCAGGCTATAGAGGAAGAGGAGAAGAAGCTGGAGATGCTCTACCTTACCCAACCTGATCTGAGTGTGCTGATGCCTGAAGTTGAGGAGGTGAATTCTCCTGCACTGGCTGAGCAAGCTGCTGGGGACGGAGCTGGAATGTCCCGGGATGCTTGCCGACGAGCTCGGGGAGCTATGGCGGCCGAGGATGCACAGTGGTGCGGTACACTGAAACGGAGGTCGCAGAGGCAGGAGATGCCAGAGATGGAGGTCATTAATGTGATCGATAATTAAATATTTTTATGTTTTGATGAACTTTTTGGTGGTCTGTCCCAGAGGTGGCAGACTTTGTAATTTTTAAAACTCTTTCTGTGGTTGCTCCGCCAAGGTGGCGGTTAAACTTTGGGCCGTATTTTGGCCATATTTGGAATGTCCCTTGTCATAGTTTGGCAAGGCTTTAGCTTACATATCGTGTGCTTGTTGTTTATTTTCCCTATTTTTGGGAAATGTGCTGTGTCAGCCTGTTTGACTGATTTAGGCGAGTCCTGTCATCCTGAGAAGGCTGACGTTCTGACTCAGCTAGCTGCCGTGTCATCCTGATGGCTGATTTAGGCATATGCCGCAATGTAAGGAGGAGTGGCCGTGTCAACCTAGGAGGCTGATTTAGACCAGGCTGGTCGGCTGAAAAGGCGATCCGCACTAAGCTAGTTTGTGTCGGCGGATGGCTGATTTAGGCGTATGCCACAGTTTTGGACTACTTAACCTTGTTCTTGACGCAAGGTGTGTTCATCTCGTTTAAATCCCACAAGGGCGTCATTGATGCAAGTTTATCGTCATTCTAGGACCGATGGAGACGCTGCAGGATTCTGGTAGCGCAGATATCCCTACGTTCCATGTTCGTGTGCATGCATGCTGGGGCCCTGATTAATTGCGATTAGTGCGAGCTATGTCCAGGGGGTGGTATCAGGGGTAGCCGGATAAGCGTATTCACCATCAACCAGGCTTCCTTTCGTATGTTCCACATCCGCTTTGGTGAGGGTGCTCCTTGTGGAGAAAATAGGTTAGGCATGTTGGAGTGCCGTGTGCCTTGTCACCCCGCGTTGGCGGTTGATGATCTGCTAGACATCCTTTCAAAGTACCATAGATACCAGAATTCAAAGTGGTGTACTTAGAGAAGCCTGAAAATAAGAAAATCTATTAAAATGATGTGAAGTACCTGTCGCCATCTCATGGGGTACCCGAGCAATTGTGGTCCCGTGACGCCGCTGACCACACCATCTAATAGTAGTTTAAAGTCTTAAAAATAACTAGAGACACGAGAAATAAAGTGAAATTGGCACTATGCCTACTACCAGATTTTTATTTTAATTTTTTTAAAAGGTGGTTCGGCTTTTCATAGTACATCATTCTGAAAGCTAGAGTCTACTTATTATCAAAAGTAATATCTCTTCAGGTGAAGTATGTTCCATGGGCGCCGTATGATTTGACCGTCCATAGTCATCGATCTCTGTATGCACCATGGCCAACAACTCCTTCTACCTTGTATGGTCCTTCCCATTTGTAGGCGAATTTGCCTGCTTTTCGATTCTTAGTGTTTTGAAACACCTCTCGAAGGACCAGGTCTCCTACCTTCAGAGCCCGACTTTCACATTCTTGTTATAACTCCCGCCACAGATCGTTTGTAGAGCGACAGACGGATTTCTGCGCTTGCTCGCAGCTCGTCAATCGTGTCTAGGCTTCGGTCATCTCTGTATTGTTCGTTCCCCTTTCATATTTTCATACCCGTGAGTGGGAACTAGAACTTCGACGAATGAATGCTTTCGCGCCAAACACCAGTGAAGGGTGTTTGACTGTTGCTATCTTTGGTGTCGTTACGTCCGACCATAACACTAGTGGCAATTCATCCGCCCACTTTCCTCCTAACTCCCGTAACCTCCTTCTCGTTTGTCCATGATGATTTTGTTGTTGGATTCAGCTTGCCCGTTGGACTTTGGAGTCCTAGGTGCGACTTTTTAAGGTGATGTTCCACCCGGCACAAGATCCCTCGGTATCGTTTGAGATGAATTGTGAGCCATTGTCACATATGATTTCTGATGGGATACCAAATCTGCAAATGATGTTACGTTTTATGAGTGAAATGACCTGTTTGTCCTTTACCTCCGTGAATGCTTCCGCCTCTATCCACTTGGAGAAGTAATCTGTCATTGCTAGCATCCAGGTTCTATTTCCTGTGGCCCATGGTAGAGGGCCTACTATATCCATGCCCCACGCCATAAATGGCCAGGGGGAAATAATAGGGTGCGGGGGCTCTGTTTGCGATGGATGGATCATTAGTCTTTGCGCCGCGGGCGTGACATTTTCGTGCGTATTCTGCTGCATCTGCCTTCATTGTAGGCCAATAATATCCTTGTCTGAGGGCTTTATTTGCCAGACTCCTGCCCCCTGCATGGTTTCCACATTCGCCACTGTGGAGAGCATGCAACACAGTCTGTGCTTCTTCCTTGTTCAGGCACCGTAGGTAGGGGCCTGCTAGCGATTTTCTGAACAATGTATCATCAATAAGTATGAATCTGGAGGCCTTTACTATGAAAGCTCTCATTTCCTTCTTGTCATCTGGTAGCTTGTTATGGCGCAGGCAGTCTAGGTAAGGTGTGCGCCAGTCGTCTGCGTGATCGGCTATTTGGTCAGGTGTCTGCCTGTTTGGCTGGGAGTTCTCACCTTCCTCTCAGAATCGCTGATTTCTTTCTCGCTCTGTGGATCCTCCAGTTCACCTCTGTCTATTTCGTCCGTCTTCTTAATAGACGGTTTCAGCATGTGTGCTATTGGAATGCTGGATAGCTCTGTTGGTTTAAATGTTGCCCCCAAAGTTGCTAAGGCGTCTGCCTCCACATTCTGATCTCTGGGGATCTGCTTAAGCTTGCAAGTGTCGAATTTCTGTTTTAATTCCTTTGCTAATTTTAGGTATGCAATCATCTTCGAATCTCTGGCTATAAACTCATCATTCACGTGGTTGACTATTAATAGAGAGTCACTGGATATGAGCAGGTGCCTGACCCCTAACTCCAAAGGTAGCTTTATTCCTAATATCAATGCCTCATACTCTGTTTCATTATTGGTTGCCTTGAATTCGCATCTTACTGCTTGCACTATCAGGTCTCCCTGTGGTGACCGCATGATTAATCCTACGCCTGCCCCCCTTTGGTTGGAGGCTCCGTCAATATGCATCTGCCAGACATCTGTCTCCTTGCTTCCTTCTAAGGTGAGGATCTCTGTATCTGCCCGATTCTGGATGGCAGGACTGAAGTCTGATACGAAGTCGACCAACGCTTGTGATTTGATTGCTGTTCTGGGATCATATTGAATGTCGTACCCACTGAGGTGTACGGACCATTTCGACATTCTGCCTGACAGTTCAGGCTTCCTCATGATAGCTTTTAGCGGGTAGTTGGTCACGACATGTATGATGTGGGACTCAAAATAGGGGCGCAGTTTGCGAGATACTACTACCAATGCTAGTACTAACTTTTCAAGAGATGTGTACCTAGTCTCTGCCGTGAGCAGAGACTTGCTCACGTAGTATCGGCTTCTCGCTCCTTTTCTTGCTCTCGACCAGACAAAGACTCACCGCCATTTCGTGACGGCTAGGTATAGGAATAATGGTTCTCCTTGCTTTGGCTTTGACAGCAGCGGTGGGCTGCTGAGGTAGTGCTTCAACTCTCTGACGGCTTGCTCGTGCTCAGAGGTCCATTCAAACTTCTGGCTTTTCCTTAGTACTTCGTAAAATAGCCTGCATTTATCTGAAGATCTTGAAATGAACCCGTTCAGTTGGTCATTTACCTTCCCTAGTCTTTGAACATCTTTAGGCTTCTCGGGTGACTCCAAATGCAAGACGGCTTTGATCTCTGCTCGATCTTTGGCCTCTATCCCTCTTTGAGTTACGATATAGCCCAAGAATTTGCCAGAAGATACTCCGAAGGTGCATTTAGATAGGTTTAGCTTCATTTTGTATTCCCTGAGGGTGCTGAATGTTTCTGCCAGGTGCCGCATGTGATCTTTGGCCTTCTCTGATTTCACCACCATGTCATCAATATACACCTCCATTGTTCTTCCTATCTGTTCATTGAACATTCAGTTAACCACCCTTTGATATGTGGAGCCTGCATTCTTTAGGCCGAATGGCAGGACGTTGTAGCAATATATTCCTCTTTCAGACATAAATGCCATCTTCTCTTGATCTGCAGGATCCATATTGATCTGATTGTATCCACTCCATGCGTCCAGGAATGTTAACATCTCGTGTCCAAATTCACAAGGCGTCCACCATTGCATCAATATGAGGCAGCGGGAATGGATCTTTAGGGCATGCTTTGTTGAGATCGGTGACGTCCACACATACTCTCCACTTCCCATTCTTCTTAGGCACCACCACTACGTTAGACAGCCATTCTGGATATTTTACTTCTCTTATTTTCTTCGCTGCCAGCAGTCTATCTACTTTCTGGTTGATCACCTTATTTCTCTCCGCTGCAAACTTCCTTCTTCTCTGTTTGACGGGCTTACACTTTTGGTCCACGCTAAGCTTATGTGTTATGATGGACGGATTTATTCCTATCATGTCATCGTGTGACCATGCAAAATAATCCATGTTATCATGTAAGAACTTGACTAGTTCTTTGTCTTAAGCTTCCCGTGCATCCCGCTCCAATGAGCACGGTTCGTTCTGGTGCACTTATCCAGTTGATTTGATCCACTCTTCCATGCTGGAGGTTCGATGTATTTGTCCCGGATAGTCCGTTTCACGTAATTGCTATGCGGGGGGAGGGTCGGTGCACTTGAGTGCCTTCTTATAGCAGCCTCTAGCTTCCTCCTGATCTCCTCTTATCGTTTCTACTCCCCATAGTGTGGGGAATTTTATGCACTGGTGGTATGTTAAGGGGACTGCCTTCATCGGGTGCAACCATGGTCTTCCCAAGATGACGTTGTAAGTAAAGGGGCCGTCTATAACCAGGTACCTGACTTGCTTGTTGACTCCTCCCACATAGGTTGGGATGACTATCTCGCCTAGTGAGCTGGTTGTTTCTCCACTGAAGCGTACCAGAGGAATAGTCTTCTTCTGCAAATCCTTCTCGCTGAATCCCATGTTTTCTATAGTTTTCAGCATGATTAATTTGACCGAGCTTCCTGTATCTACTAAGACCTTTCTAACTGTGCAATTGGCCATTGATAAGGTGATAATAAGTGCGTCGTGATGTTCTCGCTCATCGTATGTATCTCCTTCGTCAAAGCTGACCGATTGGCAGTCACTTTGTGAGAAATTCTCGCACGAATTGGCCGGCCTGTCTCCTTTGGTCTCGGTAGCACGTCTCATGGCTGCTGAATATGTCAGCCCGCTTAAGTCTGAGCCGCCTGTTATCACGTTTATGATTTTGGTATATGTGTGTGGATCTGCAGGCTTGGCGGAGCCTACCTTATCTTGCTGCTTGCCCCCACGTGGTAATAGGTGGCCCAGCTTTCCGTGTTTGTACAGGTGCTTGATCTCTCTTCATAATGTATAGCAATCCTCAGTGTTGTGCCCGATATCTCGATGGAACTCGCACTTCTTCTTGCTTTCCTTTCTCCATGCTTGCTCTCCTACTGGTGGGTTGGGCCACCTGACTCCATCTCCCATCTCCCTGAGTGCCTTCAGGATTCCTCCGATACCTATAGTAAATCCATATTCCGCCAGAGTGGGGAGTAGCTTATTTTCCTCGATTCTGTTGACTCCCCTCCCATATGGTCTGTATCTCTCATCCTTCTTGCTGGTGGTTTGCTTCCTTCCTGATTTCTCCACGGCTGAGGTACTAGAAATACTGGGTGTGCTTAACAAGCTGGCTCTGGCTTGGACATCTTCCTCCAATCTGATTGCGGCAGCTGCCTTCTCCTGCACCGCCTCGAAACTATGGCATGGGTGCATAGTTAGCTGTTTGTATAGGTCGGAGTCGTGGTGGAGGCCTCTTCTGAAGGCTTCCACTGCTGTTGAGACATCGCACTCTCGTACTGCTACCTTCTCATTGTTGAACCTAGTATTGTATTCTCCAATGCTCTCTCCTGCCCCCTGGACGATTCTGTACAGATCTCCTGCGTGCTTCTGTGGTTTTATGCTGCTTGCAAACTGCTGAGTGAATGTGTTCACCAATTTAGCAAATGTAGATATTGACCTGTTGGCCAGGCTCACGAACCATCGAAGTGCCGGTCCTGTTAGGGTGGACTCGAACCCTTTGCACATGCAAGCCTCATTGACTTGCCCTACAGCTGTTACCGTCATCATTTTCTGTTTATACTGGCTGATATGATCAAAGGGATCTGCTGTGCCGTCGAAGAGAGGCATATTTGGATTTGTGAATCCCTTTGGCATGGCTGTGATGGATATGGTGTCCACGAGTGGTGAGTCGGCATAACTGTCCAGAGCTGCTTTCTCGAGTGGGGGTGGTAGCCCTGGGACCCTGCTCAGCATCTCCTTTAGCTTTAAGTACTGCTGATTAGTTATACTGGCTGAATCTGGGGTCCGCCTGTCAGCTGTCTACATATTTCCTCCTGATCCGGGCTCTTGAAGGTTCTGATAGGCTCCGACAGCCAGGGGGGTTGCAGTAACGATTGTCCCATGCTACCAGTTCGTTTGTTGGTTCGACTCGGATCCTGCTACAGGTGCCTGATCGATTGTTGCGGGATTGCTGACGGGGAGGCCACCTGTTTGTGTCTCTATGTAGTTGGTCGGCTGCCAGTTATCTGGCGTGAGGTATCCAAACCCTCGTGGGGTTATTCTTCCATCTGATAGTACTGTAGCAAAATCCAATCTTGTTATTAGTTCAGCCAGTATATGCCTACTGCCTGATACTCCCTGTGTCAGATTTACCAATGGAGATCTTCCGTCACCTGTCCTGCTTACTGGGGTGACAGACTGCTGTTTTAGGATATGAATCTGTGCCCAGAGCTCTCTGTCTCTCTTTCTTGCTTCAGCATCCGCTCTCCTCTGGTCTTCTCTCATGTTCTCCATAGCCTTTTGAAGATTTTCCACGCCGGTGAGCAAGATTTGTGTGGGACTAGGTGGCGGAGGGAGGCCTGAACTTGCTATTCCTTTATCTGACCTGGCTTGGGCCGCGACAGCAGGGGCTTTGGGAGGTAAAGATGTTTTTGTTGTCAGTATTATTCTTGAGGTGTGTCCGGGGGCCTGCGTGGCCACTGCTGATGTTGGATTTTGAGTAGATGGTGGCGGTGGCGATGGTTGCCTGCTCCCTGACACGGCTTCAGATGCTTGCTTTTCCATTGTATATCTAGAATATCAACAATTGAAGACCACAATGCCCCACGGTGGGCGACAAACTGTTTAGGTATTTTTACCCAAGTCGATTAATTAAGGTCAATGTAGTCTTTATTCGTTGGTTGGATGGTCGATCGTTCGTACGTCAATAAGTAAATAGAAAAATAAAGTGCGTAATGTAAATTAACACGTGAGATTTGGTGACGCGAAAAACCCGATGTGGGAACAACCGCGGGAGGGACGGTACCCTGCCAAGTATTGCACTATATGAATAGGAGGATGATTACAATTATAGCATGAAGCTAATCCTGCTGGCCCCTGATGTCAGGCCTGCAAAATCTTTACCGAACGTATATTATATGTCGTGATGTGGTCTTGAATATGGATGTATGAATACGGGGTGTTGAATGAATGCCTTCTTGATTTTCTCCTTTGGCTATTTATAGGGTAAGAACCCTGGATATATCCTACCTCGAATATGGAAAGTGAATATAATTTCCATAAGGACTCTTTCCAAATTCGGACGCCTTTCCCAATTCTCCCTGATCTCCCGCCCTAACTTCTCTTTCCTTAATCCAGGCGCCTTCTATGATGGGCTCCTGTTCTCCCTTGAGTCCGTTTCCTCTTTCTCTAACCGCGGGCTTCCTTCCTCCTTATCACTCCTTCCATAGCTTTTATTTTATTAAGTGGGCCTTCTTTGTTGTGCTATTTTTAGCCCATACAGTCACCTCTGCGGTGGAGGGTTTGCTGGTGGTCTCGAGGTAGTCGGTCAGTGATGGTAATGCTACTTCCAGACGTCATGGTAGATGAGAGAAGAAATGAGAGAGAAGGTAGACAATGTTGGAATATGTGTCCTCCGACAATAATGCGATCATGACTGTTGATCATGATGATCACATGTTTAAATCTCATTTTTAAAGAATACAATTGGGAAGTAATTTTCTACATCAACTCGGTCAACATATATCGGTAATGATTGGTGACTAGAGTTTGACATTACCGTCGTGCGACGACGGTGATCGATTGACCCCTAGGTCATACCTATAGGGCAACACTCTTAATTGATCATTTAATTAATCGTATAACGTTACGAGTTAATTAAATTACTTGAAAAATTGACGGACGATTTTGGAAGTAAAATTTACGTATCTCATTGAAATTTGATTAAATGAGATACGGTCTGAGTAATTGAATTGTATCATTACTCAGATGAAATTATTGTTTAAAGAAACAATTGAAATTGAATGAATTATTATAAATACAATTTATTGTGATTTATAAATTGGTAAAATATTTTGGTACAAGTAATTATGAATTACTAAGTCGATTTTTGTATATGACGTATTTTATTAATACGTTGATTTTTAATATGTTAAAAATACATAACAAATTTATGTAACATATGACATGTGACATAAGACAAATTGACAAAAATAAAATGGATTCCATTTTATATGTACCGAAATTAAGGGGAAGAATTAGGCTAATATTGTGTTGTTTAAATTAGTGGAAAACATAATCATTCACTAATAGCCTAGCCATGC
Source organism: Silene latifolia (assembly GCF_048544455.1). Classification (NCBI taxonomy): domain Eukaryota; kingdom Viridiplantae; phylum Streptophyta; class Magnoliopsida; order Caryophyllales; family Caryophyllaceae; genus Silene; species Silene latifolia. The sequence goes on from NC_133538.1 coordinate 399,892,145, forward strand.
AACCCTAGTTTACATTGTGAAGAACAACTAGGGCATGCATTGGCTCTTTTGTACCTCCTCTCCCAACCGGTTTTGGGGAAGAAAACCCTTGTGGTTTTTCTTATTATTTTGCTTAATATTCACTTAGATAGAGACTAGTGATCATTTATTCATTCATCACACAAAAACAAGAGTTTTTAGAAAGAGAAAAATCACCTTCCATTCTCCTCTCTCTCAACCGGTTTTGAGAACAAAAACCAAATATTTTGGGTCAATTTTTCTCACAAAATTAATATTATCTAGTATACATAATATTAATTTTATTAAGAGTGTGCTTTGGGTATTAATCCTTGGGAGAGATCCTACACTTGGGTCTTTGTTCATCCAAAAGGAAAGCTCAAGAACAAAAGAGAAGGAGATCTCTTTTGTGCCCATATGAACCGAAATTCCAATGTAAGGATGAATGTTTCTTCTTTATTTTGTTAAATAGTTTGCATGCATAAGATCACTTGTTAATTTTATGACAAATTAAAATGGAACATATATGAATATGTTAGTATATAGATCTACTTTTTCTTCAATTGGTATCAGAGCGCCATGGTTGTTTGCATGCAAATCGGTTAAAAGTTTTTCCGAGTGATAAAGATTAACATATAAAACTTATAAAATTTGTGTTATTATGATATATCACGAAATTAATTTATGCATGTTAAATTTCTTGTCCTAAAATGTTTTTAGGATATTTTGGTTAATTTACGGATTTTTATTGTTCATATTATACTATAATGGCATTAAAATATGATTTTATGAATAAAAATGTCATTTTCGGACTAAAATTACCTAAACTTCGAATTTTCCAGTAATTTTTGGATATGTTGTCACATATATTATTTTGCGATAACCTGCAAATTTTCATAATTTTTGGACTTCTTATGCTCGAAAAATGGATTTTTCATTGATAAATTCGGATTTAAGTGAAAAATAGGTTAATATGAGATAAATTTCGAATCTGGTCATTGAAATTTAGTATGTTGTCAGATAAAATTTTACAAGATGTGTGTAAAATAATAGGCTATAGTGAAGTCTTTTTGTATGATTTATGGATTTTTGAAGAAAAATAGCATAAATAGTGACATTATTAGTGAAAAATTAATAAAACATAATCTATGACTAAGGAAAAACGTCCAATGTTGCATTTTATTATCTTTTTTCAGATCTAAAATTGAAAAATTACTGAATACAATTTTCCTCATGTTTTTATGATTATTTTAGTTAAAACCGATAAACCGCAACATTGTTTTTCCGGATAAAATTCGAAATTTTTAACCTAAGTTTTTGAACATTATGAGTGTCATGGTATTTTTCCAGAATGTTCATGAGTTTAAATTTCAAATTTTGAATTTATTTGAAATTTTGTGATTTATTTGAAGTTTATAGCTTATTTTTGTAATTTTAAGTCCATTAATGAACAAATTTTATAAATATGAGTTAATTATGGTCAAATAATTAGTGAAGACTAAATTTTGAGTCCTAAGAGGTTGGGGTAATTAACTTATGCATAAATATGAATTTATGTAATTTTTGTGTGACTCGAAATGTTGAAATCACGCAAATCCGTAAAAACCGAGTAATATACGATATTGGCTAATTAAAGGCGATTTAGCATAAAATTGGGCATGTTCATACATATTATAATGCTGCATTTTCTTTATGATTGTCATAATTTTAATTTATGTAATTTTTGAATTATGTAATTTTTACTTAGTATGGCCTTAGATTTTAATTGGTATTTCCCGAAATGTATGGGAATATCGATTCGGTTGTAATTTTATTGTGATCTCGTATCACCGTCTTGTAATTTAATAGATTTATTTTATTTTAGTTACAAATGTATAATAGGAAATTATGTAATTTGCTATGTAATTTAATTTATCTCGGAGTTCCCAAAGACGGATTTCTTCAAGATGGCGATACATAAAGACGGTGTTACCTCGAGATGCGTGCCACAACCGAATTTCAAGGGATCAATGGAGTTGGTTTCCGAATATGTAATAGTTAAATAGTTTTTCTATTTTAGGAAGGCCATACTAGGATTTATTTTATGTTTGCATTTTATTTATATGTCACATGCATCGCTAAATCGCCATAACTAAAACATGCATCCTCATCTCATCGAGTTTATCGACCGTGTCAATTAGAATTATCGTAGTTCACCGCTTTAGTTCACTTAAAACGTGATAGATAATAAATTGACAAAACCTCTCGCTAAAACAATTAGTTGAGACATAGCGTTACCAAATAGTAGAAACCATGAAAACCTATTTCGCGAGAGAGTGCACTCGGCCCTACCGGGGTACAAACCTTGTTACGTAGGGGAAGTGGGTGATAAATGTCTATCCACCGAATTCATATTGATAAGGGATGAATCGGCCCTACCGTGCCCAAGTTGATGTGGATTTGGATCATGGACACATTTATTCGAAATTTGGATTGAACTCAACAAAAGTTTTTGATAAGGGATGTATCGGCCACACCATGCCCTTGTCGGATGTGTTTTGGGCTAAAGATAATTGTTAATTTAATATTATCGACCAAGAGTTCTAAAAGTAGAATCGATTAAACGTTAATCCACCGAGTTATATTGATAAAGGATGTATCGGCCCTACGGTGCCTAAGTCGATATGAATTTGGGTCTTGGAATCATTTATCATAGTTGGGTAGAGGTCACTATGTAAATGCTTTACTTGTTGTTTACAAGTATTAATAAAACGATAAATTTTAAGTTTTCCACTATTCCGTTGTTATATTGTTCTATTTCTTTACCACAATTCATATACGATATCATTTCGTTTTTGATTCAAAACTCCATTAAAACATCGTAACTGAAGACAAATATGAATTTGCTTCTAAAACCTCGTATGAACCATTGCTAAGGATCTCTTGTAAAGAGTATAGATTAAAGTTATTCATTATCAAACAGGTTTTTGATTCTTGACTAACACATCTACTTACAATGGATTATTTTCCATGTACTTAAATGAATTAAGTACCTTGAAGCGATAAATTGTTTTGGTAATTAGTTTTGTCAAGAATTCGTAACTGACCAAAATAACGCAACCACTTCAATAAAAGTTTTAAGACTAAAACGAACAAATGAAGAGTGATCTTCATGAATTCAATTTTGCTTCTCAAAGCAAAGACTCATTGAATTAAGTGGGAGCATTCTCTTAAACCGTTAAGATGAGGACGAGGTTCAAGAAGTAAAGATTATAATGGAATTTATACAAGGTAATGTTAAAGATAAAGTTTTTGAGAATGACGATACTAAACCTATCAATCCCGACCGATAAGTTTCCATTGTCTTAAATGTTGGACACGAGAAAGGAAACTACCCCAAATTATTGAAGAATCAACAAGTTAGTTGTGGGACATCTAATTGGACCTTCTTCTTTAAATGTTTATTTGATTAAACATAAAATTTTGCTAGTACTACTTCGTCAATATTAGAAACCGGTGGTGGTTTTCATCATTATGTTTGATACATAGGATGATTAGAATATGACGACTAGCAACGATGAAGTCGAGAAAGAGAGTCATTGTGTACTAAATCTAGTTTTCGGGTTTGGAGTTGTACTTAATTGTGACTATTAAGTGCATAAACTCTAAATAAGAAAATAAACTTGTTAAGATACAAAAGAGGTTTTCACTTTTGTAACCCTATACACCACGATTTGATGTATGGCTAGCCCATTGTCAAGGTGATTATATTCTAAACCAAACTAGAATGATATATATCATGTAGATGATGTAAGATTCAAATTGGTAACCCAAGATTAACCCTTAAATTTTGGAATGATGAACGCAAAGAGTTGTCAAGTACTCTTGAAACCATTAGATTGTTAATGGTATATGCGTATCTTGTATTCAAAGCAAGATGTCTCGTGCCTTTTTGGTTGAAAAGGAGATCGAGGTTGTAAATCATCGATCCAAAATAGGTTGATCGTTTTCTTTTACCAATGATTTAAGTTGACGCTAATATGTTCACTTAATAAGGTAAATAGAAAAATCTTTGAAGAAGTTTAAAGAGTTCAAGGAATCACGATTTAGTCGTGATGGGATTATCAAAGTGAAGACTTTGATATAAGCCAAAAGAAATGTGATATAGTATCACAAGTTAATCTCTCTTAGCACGCATTATGGATTAATGTGTGGTTGGATAAGAAATCAAACGCTATTCAATATGGTTTGGACTTCAATCAAGTTACTTTGAGTTACTTGATCCTTTTGGGGATTTTATCATTTTGTCGAGATTATTTTTCCACTAAATCGGATCATATGAGATATGAAATGGTAAGGGTACCATGTTTGTAAATTTTCACAAGAAACAAATGCTCATTTTTCCCTTTTCAATTATCACGAGTACACCGGGTTTGTGGCTCGTGAAGTTTCTTCTAAAATACAAATTTATTTCTAGAAGACAGAGTGGGAGAAAATTATTCAAGAGCCACAAAGAATGTTATGTCGCAAGAAACCGGTTTTTCTTGGCTACATGAGACGTTTCGTGTAAAACGTTGTTTCTTTAAAACCTAGGAGGTTAAAAGTCGTCACTTGTTAAAGATGATGAATTCATGCTACTTTTAAGAAAGTGAAGAGCTTATAACTTACAAAAGAAATCGTTTGATTCAGGTTGATTACTTCTAGAATGTAATGAACATATGACTTACATGAGAGTGTTTAAAGTCACAACTCAATACAAGGCTTAGAGCCATGAAAATCCGAAATAAAAAGGCTTGATTAGTGACAAAAGGTTTTGAACTAATAAAGAGAGATTTCTAAGCAAGATTGGTTGCAAATGATTTTGCACTGGTTGAAATGCTTAAGTCGTTTTTGGATCTTCTTAGGGATTGTGTTTCATTATTATGAAATACATAGCGAGTGAATCTAAAACCCACTTCTTCAATTAGAAGGAATGTATTCAATACATGTCTTGAGTTTAGTAGATTCTTGCAATCCTAAGATAATGTGAAACTTAAGAGAGAATCTTAAGTAGGACATCAATGAGTTGGAATCAATGTTTTGATCATGTTATAAAACTTTTCTCGATAAGTCGAGAAGTTGTGTTTATACATGGAGTTTAGTGGAAGTTACGGAAATTTTTATTAGTCTTATATGTGGATGACATATTGATCATTGCGAATGATGTAAGACTTTTGGAGTATTATAATACATCTTTAATGTCCGGATTTATGAAGATAAATCCACATGATATAAGCGTCAATAAGAAGTCTTACGTTGATAAGATTCATGACTAGTTCAATTAAATTGAACATATTTGATTGATTACATTTGCTTCCGCTGCCGGATTAATTAAATAAGTAATGATGTGTAACACTTCATATACTTTGAGTATGATGAATTGTTTTCAAAATCGAATTTAAGTAATCTTTACCAAGTAAGCCATAATGATTACCCTTAAGTGCTTGCAGAAGCATTAAGGCTAGGATGCAAAGTGTTTATGATGCAATTTTGTGTAAGGGTGTTACACAAGTGACAATTGACAATTGAGATTGCGCATGGTTTCCGACAAAACCATAATCAAAACACATTAGGATGGTTAAGATACAATTGTGGCAATGTTAATTAAGAAGTAGATTTTCTAGAATCGTTCTAGGCAATAAAGAACAATGAGAGATATTTATAACGGAAATTGAGTACACTTGCAATCATGAGATGTGCAAGAAGGATGAGTCCCGCATTAATCGTGAAAACAAAGGGGAGCTATTCTTAGGCTAGAGGGCCTATGTCTTGATTGGATCTCGACACGTACTCGAAAAGTTTTGTAATGCAAATGTATACATTACAAAGGAAAACGAGTATGTAGTAAGGTTGAGTAAGGTACAAGAAATTGATAAAACCTACTAACCAAAGCCTTCTCAAAGGCTAAACATGATGAGTCATGTCATTTCAATTGAATTGAAATGAACAACTACGTACAAGATCAAATTAGATTATAGAACATGAAATAGTAATCAGGCATTGACTATTCATATGTGATAATCGCATTTGTCGTTCGAGTTTTACTTTAAAACTCTTTTATTATACTTTGTTACATCCAAATGGGTTGTAGAGACAACGTTGAACCCCGTTAAAGTGAACCCGGATTAACATAGTATTAGCCCATAGTCGCTTGTATGAGGTGACGTCTCGAAGTGACTAAAGTGTGATGCGATTGATGGCAAGTTCAAGTGCCATAGAGTCATGTGAGATGACTAGTCGATCACATAGGCAGACTGTTAGGAACACTTTGTCGGGCCTTATGACCGCTTATAGAGTTCTGGCAAATTTATATAGCCTGGTCGTGGGGAGAGCTGCTATAGTATTCTAATGAGTCGATTCTTTTGACTAAAGACTGTTCGCCTAAGATGACACAGTTTCAGATTAACTTTGATTTGTGTTACTACGACCTTCGTAAATGGGGTCAAATGGGCATATTTTGGGCTATGATGGCTGTGGCTAGTCGAAGGGAATAAGTGCGATAGGAATTGTCCACCCCCTTGTCAGGGTTAAAACAATATGTCAGGGCCACTCGAGGAGTAATGAACTGGAAATGCGTGACCACGCTCGGATTGTATCCATGGTAGATAAATCCGGTCAATCAGTTATTCTCCAGATCGAGGAAACCACTCTCGATATGATCACTTGCAAGTACGACCTGAAAGACACCTTGCATTGAGTGGGAGATAGTAATAGGACAAGAGAATTGGTGACGCACACTTGTCAAGGACAAGTGGGAGATTGTTGGAATATGTGTCCTCCGAAAATAATGCGATCACGAATGTTGATCATGATGATCACATGTTTAAATCTCATTTTTAAAGAATACAATTGGGAAGTAATTTTTACTGTCAACTGGTCAACATATATCGGTAATGATTGGCTGACTAGAGTTTGACATTACTGTTGTGCGACGGTGGTGATCAGTTGACCCCCTAGGTCATACCTATAGGGCAACACTCTTAATTGATCATTTAATTAATCGTATAACGTTACGAGTTAATTAAATTACTTGAAAAATTGACGGACGATTTTGGAAGTAAAATTTACGTATCTCATTGAAATTTGATTAAATGAGATACGGTCTGAGTAATTGAATTGTATCATTACTCAGATGAAATTATTGTTTAAAGAAACAATTGAAATTGAATGAATTATTATAAATACAATTTATTGTGATTTATAAATTGGTAAAATATTTTGGTACAAGTAATTATGAATTACTAAGTCGATTTTTGTATATGACGTATTTTATTAATACGTTGATTTTTAATAAGTTAAAAATACAAAACAAATTTATGTAACATATGACATGTGACATAAGACAAATTGACAAAAATAAAATGGATTCCATTTTATATGTACCGAAATTAAGGGGAAGAATTAGGCTAATATTGTGTTGTTTAAATTAGTGGAAAACATAATCATTCACTAATAGCCTAGCCATGCAACCCTAGTTTACATTGTGAAGAACAACTAGGGCATGCATTGGCTCTTTTGTACCTCCTCTCCCAACCGGTTTTGGGGAAGAAAACCCTTGTGGTTTTTCTTATTATTTTGCTTAATATTCACTTAGATAGAGACTAGTGATCATTTATTCATTCATCACACAAAAACAAGAGTTTTCAGAAAGAGAAAAATCACCTTCCATTCTCCTCTCTCTCAACCGGTTTTGAGAGCAAAAACCAAATATTTTGGGTAAATTTTTCTCACAAAATTAATATTATCTAGTATACATAATATTAATTTTATTAAGAGTGTGCTTTGGGTATTAATCCTTGGGAGAGATCCTACACTTGGGTCTTTGTTCATCTAAAAGGAAAGCTCAAGAACAAAAGAGAAGGAGATCTCTTTTGTGCCCATATGAACCGAAATTCCAATGTAAGGATGAATGTTTCTTCTTTATTTTGTTAAATAGTTTGCATGCATAAGATCACTTGTTAATTTTATGACAAATTAAAATGGAACATATATGAATATGTTAGTATATAGATCTACTTTTCCTTCAGACAATTGAGAGGAGAACAACACAAGAGGGGTAATATGAAAAAAATGTATACAACAATGGGTAAAATTAAAATATATTGCGTAATAATCAAGTTATGAAATCTACGACAATTTTATATCCATATTTTAGATTTCATCTCACATAAGAAAGTAATAAAAAAAGGAGAGTACTCCGAATAAATTTAAGCAATTTAAACTTATCTAAGGTGTACGAGTAGACAAAAGAAAATTTTCTAAAATTTAGTCATTTACTAAATCCAAAAAATACATAAATGTTTACTTTTAATAATACTTTTCATTACCACCCGTGGAGTGCATGGGTTGTAAGACTAGTATATATATATATATATAAGTCGGATCAATTAAGTCCCCCTTAAAGTATTGAGTCCTTAAGTCCCTTATATGTGCATTGAATTGTTGAGATGGATGTTTGGGATTAAGAGAAAAAAACAAATAAAAATATTAAAAAATTATGTTCCTTATTTTCCTCTCTCATATAGACTTCTAGCCTCACTTTACTCTCTAATCATTCATTTATACTCCTCTTCCCTCTCTCATCATTCATTTTCAAAACACTAAGTCCAAAACTCACTCTCTCATCTTCTTCTCCTCTCCTATTACTGTTTTTTTATACAATTCCGGTATAAAATAGGATCGGTTTTATAAAAAGTTTCGTAAATTTTCATCCGGACTCCGATTAAGGCGAAAAAAGCCTAATTTTTTTTCCCGAGCCCATCGCAATAGTGATATTTTTGTATACTTTTGAATTTTCTAAATATTCATTGCTGCTCGGTTGTGCTCGAAAATTCAGTTGAATTTTGTTTAAATTAATTATTTATGTTGAAAAATAAAGGTTTGTGTGCTTGTTTCTTGTGAATTATTTTAATGTTTCTTGTTTGAACTGTTGGTTTGATATATTTTGTTTTTTTGTAAGAACTTTGTGAATTTTTCTTGTGAATTTTTTTGTAACCTTCAGGGCATGAAAAGTGTAACTTTGGGGTTATAAAAGTGTAACTTTGAGCATTATGAAGTGTAACTTTGATGTTTTAAAAAGTTTCATTTTAATGTTTAAAAAGTGTAACTCTGATGTTTTAAAAAGTAACTCGAAAATTCCGTTGAATTTTGTCTAAATTACCTATTTATGTTGAAAAATAAAGGTTGTGTGTTTGTTTTTTGTGAATTATTTTGTTGGAACTTGTTTGAATCGTTGGCTTGATATATTTTGTTTTTTTGTAAAAGTTTTTGTCAAATTTTCTTGTAAATTTTTTTGTAAACTTCAGGGCATGAAAAGTGTAACTTTGGGGTTATAAAAGTGTAACTTTGAGCATTATGAAGTGTAACTTTGATGTTTTAAAAAGTGTCACTTTAATGTTTAAAAAGTGTAACTCTGATGTTTTAAAAAGTAACTCGAAAATTCGGTTGAATTTTGTCTAAATTACTTATTTATTTTGAAAAATAGAGGTTGTGTGTTTGTTTTTTGTAATTTATTTTGTTGGATCTTGTTTAAACCTTTAGTTTGATATATTTTGTTTTTTTGTAAAAGTTTTTGTCAATTTTTGTTGAAATTTTTTTTGTAACCTTCTGGGCATGAAAAGTGTAATTTTGTGGTTATAAAAGTGTAACTTTGATGTTTTCAAAAGTGTCACTTTGATGTTTAAAAAGTGTAAGTCTGTTGTTTTAAAAAGTAGCTTGAAAATTCTGTTGAATTTTGTTTAAATTACTTGTTTATATTGAAAAACAGAGATTGTGTGTTCGTTTTTTGTGAATTATTTTGTTGGAACTTGTTTGAACCGTTGGTTTGATATATTTTGTTTTTTTGCAAAGGTTTTTGTCAGTTTTTCTTGTGAATTTTTTTGTAACCTTCAGGGCATGAAAAGTGTAACTTTGGGGTTATAAAATTGTGACTTTTAGCATTATGAAGTGTAACTTTGACGTTTTAAAAAGTGTCACTTTGATGTTTAAAAAGTTTTAACTCTGATGTTTTAAAAGGTAGCTTGAAAATTTGGTTGAATTTTGTCTAAAGAGGTTTGTTTGTTTTAAAAAGTGTAACTTTGAGGAGATGTTCTAAAACTTTTTTGAATGTGTACTCTGATGTTGCATTACAACCATCCAAAACAGCTTGTGCATTAATATTCTAGGATACTCTTGCATAAAGTTTTTGCATAAATATCGAGAACAAAACCTTCTGTAGGCATCAGGCCAAACCCTCTCCAAGGCTGGCTCAACACCCAAAGTATAAAGAACAATAATGAGCAAAAAACATTAATTAATGAGGAATATTAATGAATAATTAGTAAGAGCAATAATTAGTTACCTTTTGCCTATCAGAAATAACTGTCGAATCGGTCGTCCACTCTCACTCACACATTGCTTTAAGAACATAAAGAAGTTAGACCAACTGTCCTTATTTTCAGCTTCAACAACTCCAACAACAACATGAAACATTTCATTGTTCCCATCAAGGGCTACTGCATATAACAATGCACCGCCATGATTTCCTTTGAGGTGTGCACCATCAACACCTATCAAACTTTTGTACCCTCTAATTAACTGTAACACCCCCATACACTAAGATGACTTACCAAGGACCACCCTAGTATATCAAGATGCTACCATCTCGGTTGCCTGAGATAGAGTATATCAAATTTACCATCTAAGAACAATTATTATAACATGCCAAAACTATTTAAAGTATAAATACAACTGAAATTAAACTCAAAATGTTTATAACCAAAACTGTCATAGGAACTAAATTAAAACTGTAAACGAAAGCTAGATAAAACTGGTGACGACTCAACCCTCAAGCAAACCCGCTAGCTATCCACAGCCATACCTGCTCAATCAACTGCTCACCATCCCCGAATGGATCACCACAGTTTTGAAAACAATACCGGGGTCAGTCAACTGTATAATCAAGATAAGAATTCACAACACAAACGATACAATCAATTCAATTGCATTAGCACTCTCCAACTCCATTATCAATCAATAACTAACTACACACTTAAGTGTATAGTCCTGCCAGATTACCCATCGCAACAGGTAATTCTCACCGCCAGTGGGGGACCTGAGCCGTTCCCACCGAAGCCCCGCTCATCGCAACGAGCGCACCCAGATCATTAATGTGCACATCTCCCTTGTGAGGAGAGCCACAAGAGGCGAACATGGGGTTGGAACCATCTCCCGAACATGTTCCCATCTCACCATTACCAATCTCAATATCAACATAATATCATCTCAACCAATATCAATCCAATACAACATATTAATCAATCAATCAATCACCCCAATCTTAAATTAATTACACAACCGATTGAGTAGGGAAACCCTACCTTATTCGTGAATCTGAAATCAACAAACAACAGCGGAAGCTAGAATTGTTCCTCTACGAACTCGTCACCTAGCAATAAATCAAAAGAATACTATATCACAATCATACCAATCAACCCTTTTCCTCAACCTAATCAATTAGGGCAACCCCTAAAGGACAACATAACTAATTAACAAGGTACTAGAGACTTACCAACAAAAACGATATGGAAAAGACGGATTGTAGACTCAAGATCGATCGCACTTGACTTGGGAGTGATTAGGGCGATTAGAGAGATGATGTACATAGTTTAGGGTTTGATAAAAAAGATTAGTAACTGTTAAACGAAATATTTATAACCTCTAGTCACCTTAATCAAACAGCGGAAATTAATCCCGCCAGACCGGGTACTCGGTCAAGTACCTGGGGTACTCGGTCGAGTACGACCTACTCGGCCGAGTATTCCTGGACAATAACCTGACCAGAAGTCACACGATGACCTACTCGGTCGAGTTCCACTTACTCTACCGAGTAACTGAGGACCAGAAAACCGTGGTAATACAATAACCCCATGAACTGAGCATGAAATGATATAAAGACTGACTTGAACTGCAAAGTCTTCTCTGGATTACCCATATCACTTCCACTGCAATGGGCAATTATACCATTGTTTGTCAATTTTATCATCTCACAATATTGACAAAGTAGTTTATAAGACTCATCATGTCCTCTATTAATTTCTCTAAATGTTATGTCCTTCATCTTGTATACTGAACTAGTGGCCATTTTCAATCCATATCTCTTCATTAGTAGGTCTTGAATTGAATTTGCAGAGATGAGTGTGTTGGTCCTTATGTCTTCTATTATCTTCTTAGCCATCCAAACACAGTTGGCCATTGGGTTATTTGCCATGACACCCACACAACCATGGTTAGGATACTTGATTGACTTAATGGCCCAAGTAGGGCCGTGAGGAAGAACTGAAGCATGTATCCTTCAACCACATTCTCGAGTGTGTAAACTCCTCGTTCCTGCACCTCCCACCACCAACCAATGATTATTGGGCCACATATTTAATCACGCAATACGATTTATGACATTTCGTAAGTTCGTAGACATGTGATAGCTCAAACAGTTGACTTAACCTCATGGTCGTCATCCACGCGCTGATACGGTCGTTTTGGCAATAATTAGAGTTAATTTAGAGTCCCGGTCAAAAATCGCTTCCATTTTCTAAAACAGTTATAAAACTGAGTCGGAATATTCTAGATTTTTCTAGATTATTATTCCTAAATTTTATCTTTATCACGGAAATATCTTCCTTGCGGAATAAGAAAGCTTACATCTTTCCTAATTCCAAATAAAAACCGCGGAAATCTTTCTTACTGAGGAGGAAACCACCCAAGAGAAAACGCAGTACGAGGTGCGCCTCTTGTAAAGGTTGCAGTTCGTGCTGCACCTTTTCCTGGGCTGGCTTTTTCCTAGTTTCCAGATTTTGTAATACTACGGTTTTCTAAGTCTGTTACTCAGCCGAATATGGCTTACTCGGCCGAGTAAGTGTGTCGTGTGTTTCTGGACAGACTACTGTCCAGGAATACTCGCCCGAGTATACTCTGTACTCAACCGAGTATCCGGTTTGACGATGTTTATTTCCGTGGTTTGATTTAGAGAGGATTAGAGTTATATAAAACGGGATTTACAGTTTCTTAATCATTTTACCAAAACCTAAACTTACTATGTAACTCTAATCATCTCCAAATCTCTCCTAAGTTCGTGGATCGTTCGTGAGTCTTGTTCATCCTTCCTTCGCGTCGATTCTGTCGGTAAGCCTCTAATTATATGAGTTTCATCAGTTTGTCTTTTAGGATTTTTCCCTAGTTCATGATTTGGGGGGAAATGGGAGATTTTGGCATGTTGTAATTGGAATTATGTGATTGTTGTTAGGCGGAGACTTCGTAGAGGAGCCATGTTAGCCTACTTGATTGTCTCATTTGATTTTGTGCTAAGGTAGGGTTTCCCTACTCGGTTTACTATTTAATTGATTTAAGATTATGTTGTAATTTTTTGTACGATTGATATTGTGACTATCTGCTGTTGTTGGGATTAGAGTTTGGTGTTGGTGTTGTGATGTTTGATGATGATGTTCGCAAGTGCGTCCTCGGCTGAGTGGAGTCACTTGCGGGAGTGGCATCACGCCCTAGTTTTGCCCTCTGTGAAACCCGCCAAAGGAGGGGATGTGCCCATTAATGAACAAGGTTATCGCTCGTTGATGAGCGTGGCTTAGGTGCGTACGGCTGCGGTCCCCCATTGGCAGGGCTACACACTTTAGTGTGTACTCAGTTACATGATATGATTGGGATTTGGAGGTGTATTGTGAACAGTTGTTTATCTTATCGTACTTTGTCTTATTTTGATTATGCAGTAAACTGTCCCCGTTGTTGTTTTGTAAATATGTGGTGATCCATTTGGGGATGGTGAGCAGGTTGTGATAGGTGATGATGGTCATTAGATTCGGGGACGAGATGGGGAGTCATCACTCGAGTCTAGCTTCTACTGTTATGAGATTTACTTTTCTAATTTCAGTCGTTTGAGTATTAGTGAACATTGTTTTGGATTTGTTTTTGGAACATGTAATCGTTAATTCTATATACTTAAATAAATGTTGTTTTGGAATGGTAACTTTGATATACTAGCTTCGGGAAACCGAGATGGTGACGGTCTCTAATGCTAGGGTGGTCTTGGTAAGGCACCTTGGTATGTGGGGGTGTCACAAAGTGGTATCAGAGCGACGATTCTGTAACCTAAAACTAATGAACCTAATGAACATAAGGAGTCTAAATAAAATGAAGCCGGGGAGAGTTGTTTGGAGCTACCGCAAAGACTTGGGAGACGTCCTGAAGTCGCATTGAGGCCCTTACGATATCGAGCCAATCACATGGGGGAGTCTTGGGAACCGTTATGTGTTTAAAGTTATGTGTGTGGTACTTGTAGTTGTGAACCTTGTGAAGTTGTTGGATGAAATGATGAAAGAATTTGAACATGGTGTTATATGAAAGGTGAATTGCTTAGATGAATATGATAGACTTTGAGCATGTTATGTGTCTACTACTTCGTTTTTGAAAGGGTAGTGGAGTATATATATATACATATATATATACATATATATATATATACATATATATATATATAGAATTGGGATCCTGTAAGAACCACCAAGATAATGAGAACCGTGAGAACTCCACCTTACGGATCTTTTCTTTAAAAAATAACGACATATTTGGATTCGGCATAGAATTTTATGGTTAGATAACATATTTCTTGGTCCAAAAAGTATAAACTATTGACGGAAATCTAAGCGACTTTAATTTTATTAATTTTCATGCACCTGCTACTCATTTTCATTTAACTAAAAATATTCATGCACCTAGAACTCGATTTCGTGCATCTAGCGCTCATTATTTTCATGCACCTAGTACTCATTTTCATGCATGTAACAATTTTCATGCACCTAATATTCGTTTTAGTGCATCGATAGCCATTTTAGTATACTTCATTTTATTTTTTTTGCATTATGTTTATGTATTGTTAATAAAATCGATAAATTTTGTTTAGGTATGCTTAAAAATGTGTTTAAATAAACTAAACTAAGGGGAAATGATCCATCAAAATTTTCGGAACAAGATTTGATGAAGATTTAGTAAGGGTTCTCACGGTTCTCATTATGTTGGTGGTTCTCACCGGATCCTGACCATATATATATATAAGCATGTTTAAGTATGTTAACGTAAGTTCGTAGCTCGTTTTTGGCATGACTCGGCCGAGCAGGGCGGGTACTCGACCAAGTAGGAGACACTGCGCCGAGTAACCAGGCACTCCACCGAGTGTTGATCGTTGTGTACGTAGCAGTAGCTACTGGATTGTGACTACTCGGCCGAGTAATAGGCGTACTCGACCGAGGGAGGCATACTCGACCGAGTAGTACCCACACTCGACCGAGTATGTATTCTGTGTTTTCGACGTTTGGCTCTCGGAGTGGAACACTCGGCCGAGTAATAGTAGAACTTGACCGAGTAGTCCATACTCGACCGAGTATCTCACCATACTCGGCCGAGTACTTCTTTGGCGGAGGGTCTTTTTTATTTTGAGCCGTAGGCTATGTTCTTACGTTTCCTTGCTTCTATCAGCTCAAAATGCCGCCAAAGAGGTCAGCAGCATAGATCCAAGCCTCTGAGATGACCACGGATGAGGTAGCTCGTATGATTAAGCGATATGAACACCTAGAGGCTCTTAAGAATGTGGGAAAGGGGCCTGAGAAACCGGTGGACGCAACCCATCTAAGCACCATCATTGCCAACTTTAACCCTTCGACTTATGAGGGAACCGGAGAACCTAAGCTACTCGATAACTGGCACCACGAGATGGAGAGTCTTCTTGAGGTTGTGAAGTGTCCGGCGGAGTTGGTCATCGAACAACAGGGTGTACTACCCGAGAGGTGAGGCTGCGCAGCTTTGGTGGCGGCATCGTGAAAGAAGATGTCAGGGCATACTATAGGGACGAGGGGCTTGATGTTATACCGTGGCGGTGTCTAAAGAGTGCTATGAGGGAGAAATTTGTGCCTAAGCACATCCGTCGAGGAAGCCGAGAGCCGAGTTTGATTCTTTCACCATGAGTAATGATATGACGGTCACAGAGTACTATCACAGGTTCCTTGAGTTGTCACGTTATGCAGAAGATATGCAGCTGGGTCAGCGAGGTTTGGCTCTTCATTTCGAAAAGGGGTTGGCTCTTAAGATCATAAATAGATTACCAGCTGGAGTTCTTAGCAATCTAAAAGAGGTCTATGCGTGGGTTAGGCATGCTGAGAGGTTGGTGGACTTGGCCAAGGAGGCTAGTGAAAGAAACACTAAAAAGAGGAAAACAGAGAGTGAGAGTGGCAATCAGTCGCGCCACAAGAAGAGTAACTATGGACAGTCTAGGGCTTTTTCTGGAGGGTTTGGGTTTTCAGGGGGATCTTGAGCATGAGAAAGAGGTGGTGGTCGGAGTGTTAGTGACAACTCCAACCTTACTTGCTTCAACTGTGGTGGAGTGGGTCACAAGAGGCATGACTGTACCAGTGCCAAGGTTGGAGGCTTTTTAGGGGAGTTTTTCCCAGGCGCTGAGCCAGAGCTTTGCTAGCAACAGGCCATCTGGGTCTAGGGGTAACCGTGGAGGGCAGAACAACAACAATGGAAGCTTCAACTACAATAGTGGAGGATCCTATCAGTGCCCGAATAACAGTGCGACTCAAAACTCAACAGCTAAGCCGACTACTTCAAACACCTCAGTCCAGGGTGGAGGTCAGAGAAACAACGGGAAGCTCTTTATGATAGGAAAACAGGAAGAAGAGAACGATGCCCATGTGGTTACCGGTACCTTTCTTGTTCATAATAAACCTTCGTTTTGTTTTACTTAGGGGCAACTCATTCTTTTATATCTAGGGTTCAAGCCTTAGCTATGGGTTTTGGGGAGTATGAGCTTGTAGAAGATAATGTTTTTATACCTTCTGGGGAGTCGGTGTCTTGTGTTAAGTTGTATAGAGATGTGTCCATGTTGGTAGGGGAGGTAAAATTACCGGTCAACTTGTTAGAGTTTCCGTTAGATGGGTTTGCGGTCATCAAGGATGGACTGGTTGGGTAAGTATGATGCTAAGATAGATGCCGACAAAAGAAAGTGTCTTTAAAGGGTCCCAAGGGTGTCAGAGTGTCTTATAGGGGGTTTGTTATGAGACCAAAGTGTAAGTTCATCACTGTAATGACTTTAAAGTCATGTTTGAGGAAGAAGTGTCCCTTGATTCTTTGCCAAGTGAGAGATAGGCGTGCGGAGCAGCTAACAGCACCTGATATACATGTGGTTGGAGAGTTTAGTAATGTCTTTCCATATGAGATACCGAGGTTACCACCTAAGAGAAATATCGACTTCAATGTAGAGCTCAAACCGGAGACATGTCTTATATCTAAACCACCGTACCATGTGGCACCCAAAGAACTGGAAGAGTTGAAGAAACAGTTACATGATCTGTTAGACAAGGGGTATATCCGGCCTAGTGTGTCACCGTGGGGAGGACCCAATGTCGTTTGTGAAAAAGAAAGATGGGATCATGAGGCTATGCATCGACTACAGAGAGCTGAATCATGTCACGGTGAAGAACATGTATCCTTTGCCAAGGATCTACGACCTTTTTGATCAGCTGAGTGGCGCATGAGTGTTTTCTAAGATCGATTTGAGGCCTGGATGTCATTAGTTGAGGATAGCAGATGAGGATATTGCTAAGACATCTTTTTGGTCACGTTATGGTCACTATGAGTACGTAGTGATGCTTGTTGGTTTGGCGAATGCACCAGCAGTTTTCATGGATCTTATGAACTGGATTTTCAGCCCGTTCTTGGACAAGTTTGTGGTCGTCTTCATTGATGACATCTTAGTCTACTCTAAGAATAAGAAAGAGCATGAGGAGCATCTGAGGTGAATTTTGTAGACCTTGCGAGATAATCAGCTATATGCCAAGTTTTCCAACTGCGAGTTTTGGCTAGAGAAAGTAGTTTTTATGGGTCATGTGATATCTAAAGAGGCTATGTTAGTGGATCCTACCAGAATTTAGGAAGTGAAAAAGTGGAAGTCACCAAAGAATGTTGCTAAGATTCGTATTTTCTTGGGTTTAGCTGGCTACTACAGGAGGTTCGTGAAAGACTTTTCTACAATCGCGAGGCCTATGACAGCTTTGGTGAGAAAAGAGACCAGATTTCGGTGGGAGGAGACTTGTGAGACGGCGTTCCAGAACTTGAAGGAACGTTTGACCACAACTCCTAGCTTAGCTTTACCTAAGGGAAGTGAGGACTTTGAAGTATACACAGATGCTTCAAAGAATGGTTAAGGATGTGTTTTGATGCAGAATGGCAAGGGTATAGCTTAAGCATCGAGGCACCTGCAGCTGTATGAGGAGAACTATCCTACTCATAATTTGGAGCTGGGTGCGGTTGTGTTTGCTCTTAAGATTTGGAGACACTATCTTTATAGGACAACTTTTAAAGTGTTTTCAGATCATAAGAGTCTGAAGTATATTTCCACTCAGAAAGAGCTTAACATACGACACAGACGATGGATGGAGCTGATTAGGGACTATGATATGGAGATCATCTATCATGAAAGTAAGGCCAATTCGTGGCAGATGCCGTGAGTAGGAAGAGTGTTCATTCGTTGTGTAAAGCTATGTCTTTGCTGAAGCTGAGGGATGAAATGTCCAAGATGGGAACCCACATGATTCGGAAAGGGGATACCATCGGGGACTTGACGATCGAGCCAGACTTGTATGATGATAAAAAGAGGAAACAAGAGCCTGATCCAAAGATCCAAGAATGGAAGTCAAGGGTGGAGAGTGGCACGGTTTCCAGGTTTTCTATCCATACAGATGAGAGTGTTCATTTTGATGGGAGATGGTTTGTTCCTAATGATGCATATTTGAGGAGAGTAATCATGACAGAGGCTCATTGCACTCCTTATTCAGTTCACCCAGGAGGTGACAAGCTTTATAAGGACCTCAAAAAAACGTTTTGGTGGCCTAATATAAAGAGGGATGTGGCCGAGTTTGTGGCTAAGTGTCTGACATGCTAGAGAGTAAAGGGTGAGCAACGAAGACTGCAAGGTAAGATTCAGTCACTTGAAGTACCCGAGTGGAAGTGGGAGTCGATCTCTATGGACTTTATATTGGGGTTACCAAGGACACCACAAGATAACAATATGATTTCGGTGATCGTCGATCGTTTAACTAAGTCAGCTCACTTCATTTTGATAATGAATACTTGGACCAAGATAAAACTAGTTTTGCGTTACAGAAAGCATGTAGTTCAGTTACATGGTGTGCCAAACGATATAGTGTCGGATCAATATGCGAGGTTCATATCACGGTTTTGGCAGGAGTTGCAGGATTTGATGGGAACGACCTTAAAGATGAGTATAACTTTTTATTCGGCGACAGATAGTCAGACTGAGAGGACTATCAAGAATTTGGAGGACATGTTGAGGGCTTGTGCCATGGAGTTCGGTGGGAGTTGGGAAGATAGGCTGGACTTGATTGAGTTTTCTTACAACAACAACTATCACACCACTATTGGGATGGCACCGTTAGAGGCTTTGTATGGCAGGAAGTGCAGGAGTCCGGTTTGTTGGAATGACAGTACATAGGGAGTGGTTTTAGGACCACAGATGGTGCAATATATGATTGAGCAAGTTCATCTGATTCGTCAAAAGATGAAAGCAGCTCCAGATCGCCAAAAGAGTTATGCAGATTTGCACCACAGGGACATCGAGTTCGCAGTGGGTGACAAAGTCCTTTTGAAAGTGTCACCTATGCGAGAGGTGATGAGGTTTGGCAAGAAAGGTAAGTTGAGCCAGGATTTTATCGGTCCGTATGAGATCTTGGATCGTGTAGGTGAAGTAGCCTACCGGCTAGCTTTACCACCAGCGTTGGACCGAGTCCACAACGTGTTTCATGTTTCACAACTCCGGAAGTATGTGAGTGATCCATCACATGTGCTTGAGGTTGAGAACATAGAGATTGATGAGTCTTTATCTTATGCGGAGGTTCCTAAGGAGATCTTAGACCGCAAGGTGCGCAAGACACGGAATGGTGAGACCGTCTTACTAAAGGTGCTTTGGTCTAATCATAATGTGGAAGAGGTCACATGGGAACCAAAGGAGTCTATGAGAGAGAGTTTTGCCCACCTATTTAATCAGGTATGTATGGTTACGGGGACGTAGCCGTTGTCTTTTTATAGGGGTAGGGGATGGTCGCATGCTTGCTTTTGAGTTAGTTGAGTTAGCTTAGCTATGTTTGTGTCATCTTGTCAGCTATGTGTGTGTCATCTTGTCAGTTTGAGTTGGCTGTTTTGTTTTATGTAGTGGGAGTTGTTTGGTTCTGGTAGTAGTTGTTGGTCTTGTTTTGTTTGTATAGTGTGAACTTCGGGGACGAAGTTCTTTTTAAGGAGGGAAGACTGTAATACTACGGTTTTCTAAGTCTGTTACTCTGCCGAGTAAGCATGTCGTGTGTTTCTGGAGAGACTACTGTCCAGGAATACTCGGTCGAGTATGGGAATACTCGACCGAGTATCCGGTTTGACGATATTTATTTCCGCGGTTTGATTTAGGGAGGATTAGAGTTATATAAAACGGGATTTACAGTTTCTTAATCATTTTACCAAAACCTAAACTTACTACATAACTCTAATCATCTCCAAATCTCTCCCAAGTTCGTGGATCTTTCGTGAGTCTTGTTCATCCTTCCTTCGTGTCGATTGTATCGGTAAGCCTCTAATTTTATGAGTTTCATCAGTTTGTCTTTTAGGGTCTTGCGCTAGTTCATGATTTGGGGGAAAGGGGGGATTTTGGCATGTTGTAATTGGAATTATGTGATTTTTGTTAGGTGGAGATTTCGTAAAGGAGCCATGTTAGCTTGCTTGATTGTCTCATTTTAGTTTGTGCTAGGGTAGGGTTTCCCTACTCGGTTTACTGTTTAATTGATTTAAGATTGTGTTGTTATTTTTTGTACGATTGATATTGTGACTATTTGCTGTTGTTGGGATTGGAGTTTGGTGTTGGTGTTGTGATCGTTGATGATGCTGTTCGCGAGGTGCGTCCTCTGCTGAGTGGAGTCACTTGCAGGAGTGACTTCATGCCCTAGTTTCCCCCTCTGTGGAACCCGCCACAGGAGGGGATGTGCCCATTAATGAACAGGGTTATCGCTCGTTGATGAGTGGGGCTTAGGTGGGTACGGCTATGGTCCCCCCACTGGCAGGGCTACACACTTTAGTGTGTAGTCAGTTACATGATGTGATTGGGAGTTGGAGGTGGATTGTGAACAGCTGTTTATCTTATCGTACTTTGTCTTATTTTGATTATGTAGTAAACTGACACCGTTGTTGTTTTGTAAATCTGTGGTGATCTATTCGGGGATGGTGAGCAGGATGTGATAGGTGATGATGGTCATTAGCTTCGGGGACAAGATGGGGAGTCATCACCCGAGTCTAGATTTCGCTGTCATGAGATTTACTTTTCTAGTTTCAGTCGTTTGAGTATTTGTGAACATTGTTTAGGATTTGGTTTTGGAACATGTAATCGTTAATTCTATATAGTTAAATAAATGTTGTTTTGGAATGGTAACTTTGATCTACTAGCCTCGAGAAACCGAGATGGTGACGGTGTCTCATGCTATGGTGGTCCTGGTAAGGCACCTTGGTATGTGGGGGTGTCCTAAATTTCTTCCGGATTTCTTTCCTAATCCTACTTTTTTCCTAAATTCCTCCACGTGATTAGTATAAATAGAGGCCTCCGCCTCACATATTACTCACGTGAGTGTCCGCCCTTCTCTTCTCCCTTTGCATTATAACACCACGCTCTTGCTTTTTGACGCCTACGTTCTTGCTCTACGCGACCACGTAAGCTCAAATCATTCTAAGTACTAGCCACATTGACATAGAATGATCTGTAACACCCCGGCCCAAACCGGGTTGGGAGCGTTTACTTGTGATAGTTCACCAGGCTGTGTAAATGGCCCACAGATCAACACGGGTCCTTTATAGCGTATTTTGTCCTCACCCATGCGCATCTCGGGAACCTTCCTAGGAGGTCACCAATCCTAAGACTACTCTTAGCCAAACACGCTTAACTTTGGAGTTCTTTTGCATGGATGACCATAAAAGAAAGTGCACTTTGTTGATACGAGTATTACTTTCAGTCCTTTTAAGGACTAGTCATTTAAGCCTGATACTGTCGTTTTGTACCAAAAATAAAAACCTAAGTTACTACCAACAGAAGTCAGCGGTAAGTAGGGTCGATCTCCACAGGGAGGCTAAGTTGCTATCTATCTGTTTAATTTGGTCTGTCAGGGTGTCACAGAAATGGGGGTTTTGATTGAATTGGACTAACTGAACTACTGAGGCTAAAGGCAAGAGAAAAGGGATAAAAGAAATTAACAATAAGAGAAAGAAAATATGCTAGGAGTCGGTCCACCGTGGTAGCTATACTATCGGAAATACTAAGGCGATTAGACTATTGATAAGAAGAGCTATGGTCGTCACCTTTCGGTCCTTAAACCGCCCTAGGGCGTAAATAGGTTAACTTTCGTCCTCACTACAATACCCTATTGTAATTAAGCAAGCCTTCCCTTCCAATCTTTCGATCCAGGTCGGGGTTAACTAAATTTATTGGTCTCCTACATGCATTCATTCGACCGGATAACAATTAAATTGCCTAATACAATTCTTATCGCAAGGCTAATCTACTCAAGTCAATTAAAACATGCTACCACGACTTCCGTAATCCTAACATACTACGGGATTAGCTAGACATAAATAAGGGGGAAACGAGAAATAAAGGAAGAACAATAAACATAAATAATAATTAAAGAGGAAAAGAAAGAGAAAGAATTAATACTGAATTATTGATCCTAAATTAAGAACAAAGTAACAAAGAGCAAGATATTCGAACCAGAGAGAAAGGGAACGAAGTAAAAGTGTGTGAGAGAGTTTATAATGACATACTGACTTCCTATTTATAAGAAAATAGGATTAGCTAAACTAAATGACAGAATTAAACCTAAAAAGCCCAGCCCGTAGCAAAATCCACTCGATCGAGTGGAATAAAACCACTCGATCGAGCAAACCGAGCCAGAAACCGCTCGATCGACCAACTAATTCACTCGGTCGAGTAAAGACATATAAGGAACTGGTCGATCGAATGAATAAACTACTCGATCGACTGATTATTGAATCCTAAACCACTCGATCGACTAGTTAAGCACTCGATCGAGTGGATCTTGACTTCAGCAGCTCATAATTCTCGTTAGTTTGACTTTGACTTGTCCTTTTAGCTCCCGAAACACCTTCACGCATCCCAAGACAGCTATAATTCCCGCTCCAAATCCACTCTTCCTCCAAATGCATGCAAAACAAACGGTAAATGGCTTGATTTCACTACTTTATGGTCCATTCCTGTAATTAAGACAAAATACACCAAAGTAGCATATTCGGGCATTTCGTAACAATAGACTACGATAAAAGCATAGAAATACGTGCATAAAATAGGCTAAAAAGACTATATAAAATGCACGTATCAAATCTCCCCAAACCAAACCTTTACTCGTCCCTGAGTAAACTAAAATGCAACTAATGGAACGGAAAAATATAACTCAAAGCTAGCTACGAATGCCCACTTAAGCCAATTTAATGCAAGCGAACTAACACTTATAGCAAGACAGTCAAATGCAAACGAATTATAGGATGTTTATAATAAAGCTGAACCGTCGACCTTGCAAGACCTTTAACAATGGACTCTCACGGGTCACTCTTCCCTCATGAAGCAAAGGGTAAGCATATGGATGTAAGAGAGAGAGAGAAAAATAGTCGCTCACCTAGACTACGACCCACATAAACATGCATGCAACTAATATGATAGACAATTCTAGTTACCGTACACACATTCCAACCAAACAAGGTCCTGTCACAGGTAGGGCTTACAAAAATATGGTAAAGTGAGGCAATGGGTAAGAAAAGGCAAAACATTTATGGGAATGTGGAGGTATAGGTGATCAAGCTAGTACCTAAACAAAACCATATATCAACATCCATTTCCAACTCAATTATGAATTAAGCACATGCCCTTCATTTTGCATGAAATCTAACCAAACCAAGCTGAAAACACTCCTCAAATGATATAGATAAAGCATAGGAGTGAAACCGACAACAATACAAACTCTTCTTTTTTTTCGAACTTTCTTTTCTTTTTCTATTTTCTTTCGGTTTCTTTCTTTTTTTTTTCGAATTTTTTTTCTCTTTTTTTTCTTTCTATTTCACGTTTTTTTTTTCAACTCTTTTTTTTTTTTTTTTTCTATTTTCCTCCTTTTCTTCATAAATACCAACTCCAAAACAATAGATATAAGCCAAACTTGATACAATAGACAATATACCGTAGAACAACCTAAACTAGCTTGACAAGGCAGGCTAAATTTGGAATGTAGCTAAGGGTCAACAAGCAAATTTGGCTAATGTGGAGTTAAATGGGTAAAAATTAAAGAAAGGGAAATTGTAAGCACCTCCCTGCATGTGACACCAACCACTAACCCGAATGTATGACGGCAAAAAGTAATAGAATTTCATATACGTGCAAATTAATGAACATGCTATGCAAGGAGTATACTACTCACAATCCTACGTGAAACTGGTAATAAATGACACCAGTTATAAGGCTCTAAATCTTAGAAATTATAAGTAGGTTGCCAAAATTTCAGGTCAAGTCTATTCGTTCAGCTAAATTAAACATTAACTCGTAGATTATGCAATAAGACAAAGCTAAAAGAATAATAGTATAATGCAAGGCTTAAGCAAAAAAACAATTGCAGTGCAATTTCATCATTGAAATCTACCGTTCCGACTCAACCTATATGCTAAAATAAACGTGAAATTTTTGAATTTTAACAATTTTTTTTTAATTTTTATGGAAATTTTGAATTTTTAACAAAAATAAACAACAATGCAAACATAAATTAAACGTGATAACTGAAATGTAATGAAAACAAAATGCAGACACAGATATGGATGCATAACCTCCCCAAACCAAACCGTACAATGCCCCCATTGTACTAAAACATGGGAAGGAAATGCAAACTAAAGGAGGAAAGGAGCAAATACGGAAAAACTCACAAAATGCGCGAATAAGGGGACCTCCCCAAACCGACCATGAACATGGGAGGTTGCTAAAGGCCTGGAAAACCGTTTCAGGAAGCTAATCCAAGTCAACAATACTCAGTCAAGAGGAATTGTGTCTGATCGAGTAGAATGGGCGCTCAAAACTGCTCGATCGGATGGAATTTAGGTCGATCGAGTGGTTTCTAATCCTACAGGTGGTCGATCGAGTAGATTAATCACTCGATCGAGTGAATTCATCAGCAAAAATGCTCGATCGAGTGATCCTCGGTGTAATTCCTGCAAAACGCAATAAAAACAGCCCGCAACTAACAAAAACAAGCTTAACTGAGTCCGTCTATGGTGTAAAAACCATTTATTACAACTTAAATGAAATAAAATGCAGAATAAAATTGCCGGGTTGCCTCCCGGGTAGCGCTAGCTTCAGTCAGGTCCCAGCTCGACCTTCTTTTCTTCGAGCCTCTCTAATAGTCATAATCAAAACAACTCAAAGCGCGCAGCATTAAATCATACATCTGCGCATGTGCTACAAAAAAGCATAAGTAGCACCAAAGTGGAATAGCAAAATAGGAAATAAAAATGTTTAACTTTTTAAGTCGTACAAATTTCCTATGAGCGCTCCTAAATTTATCCACAAAATATAGGAGCGCGGGAGCAATTAACGATAATCTAGGGCTCCATCTCAGATTAACAGTTTGGAAATGATGAGAACGGTGAAAAATCGTTATTTTACGCGTCCACATGTGAGAGGGTATAACATTAAAAGTGATAGCACGAGTCAAACGAGGCAATATACTATTAAAACAAACAATAATTAAATTATCGTTTACTACCTCAGGTTGGTCGCTCTCAATGACGGAATCGTAGATAAAAGAGTTTATTACCTCTTCCGTGCTAGGAGCAATTACCGGCTCAGCTGTCCTTTCGTCGCCCTCGGTGGAATTCAGCCCATAAATCTCAGCTTCAAGTGTATCCGACTCAGCCTTGGATAAGGGATATTCACCGTGATCGTCATCATCGTCAAAATCGTCATTCAAAGTGAACCCAAGTGACGAATCAAAGCTCCCCATGGCCAATTCAGTCGATCGAGCAAAATACTCACTCGATCGACCAACTTCCTCCTGAATTCCACTCGATTGAGTGGAAATATCACTCGATCGAGCACTTTCTCCTGGAAAATCACTCGATCGCCTAATATCAGTCACTCGATCGAGTGATTCCTCCTGTACAGGGCTGAAATCTTCGCGTAAGCTAGTGAAATATGATAGAAACTCGTCGTCGGAGTCATAGAGGTCATCTTCAGCATTGGGCAACACGGTTTCCTCAGAGGAAAAACAGCTCTCAGCAAGGTATACCTCTTCTTCTTGCATCTCAGCTGCTAACTGAGCAATGTCAGTTTCGAGCTTAAGGAATCGAGCGTCCATATTTTTATTGCTCTCTTGCATTTGTGATACAAGCGTCACCATTGAATATGTCAGCTCCGCGATCTCTTCTATCTCCATCTCAGCTGCTAACTGAGCAACTACAGACCCGAGCTTATCAACTCGCGAGAAGTGTTGTCTATCATAATCTTGCTGAGCTTGCATTTGAGATGCAATTGTCTCCATTAAAGATTTCAGCTCTGCGAATTCTTCTTCTTGCATATCGGGAGGATCTCGTTGCGGTGGCCATTGATAAGGTGGATGTGGCGGCACAACTACAGCTGCATTGTGCTCAAGAAGACACCACATCCCCAAGATTTATTCCTTTCCCAACTAGCAGGTCTTTCAGCTTGGGCTTCAAACTGAGCAATTAGTCGGGAGACAGATGTCATCTTGGCAAGAGGGATCGGAGGTACTCAAGCCTTCCCTTCGATAATCTCCCTCAGTAGCCTGTTTAATAAACCTGTAGGCCTATCAAAACAGCACTAAAGAAAAAGATAAGAACGGCCTCAAGGTACTTAGTCTTCCCTTGAGGCGGAAAGACAAACAAAATAAAACAGATAAAAAGCGTCGCCTCCCCGGCAACGGCGCCAAAATTTGATACTGTCGTTTTGTACCAAAAATAAAAACCTAAGTTACTACCAACAGAAGTCAGCGGTAAGTAGGGTCGATCTCCACAGGGAGGCTAAGTTGCTATCTATCTTTTAATTTGGTCCGTCGGTGTGTCACACGAAAATGGGGTTTTGATTGAATTGGACTAATCAACTACGAGGCTAAAGGCAAGAGAAAAGGGATAAAAGAAATTAACAATAAGAGAAAGAAAATATGCTAAGAGTCGGTCCACCGTGGTAGCTATACTATCGGAAATACTAAGGCGATTAGACTATTGATAAGAAGAGCTATGGTCGTCACCTTTCGGTCCTTAAACCGCCCTAGAGCGTAAATAGCTTAACTTTCGTCCTCACTACAATACCCTATTGTAATTAAGCAAGCCTTCCCTTCCAATCTTTCGATCCAGGTCGGGGTTAACTAAATTTATTGGTCTCCTGCATGCATTCATTCGACCGGATAACAATTAAATTGCCTAATACAATTCTTATCGCAAGGCTAATCTACTCAAGTCAATTAAAACATGCTACCACGGCTTCCCTAATCCTAACAAACTACAGGATTAGCTAGACATAAATAAGGGGGAAACGAGAAATAAAGGAAGAACAATAAACATAAATAATAATTAAAGAGGAAAAGAAAGAGAAAGAATTAATACTTTGAATTATTGATCCTAAATTAAGAACAAAGTAACAAGATGTGATATTCGAACCAGAGAGAAAGGGAACGAAGTAAAAGTTTGTGAGAGAGTTTATAATGACATACTGACTTCCTATTTATAAGAAAATAGGATTAGCTAAACCTAATGACAGAATTAAACCTAAAAAGCCCAAATTAGCAAAATCCACTCGATCGAGTGGAATAAAACCACTCGATCGAGCAAACCCAGCCAGAAACCGCTCGATCGACCAACTAATTCACTCGATCGAGTAAAGGCATATAAGGAACTGGTCGATCGAATGAATAAACTACTCGATCGACTGATTATTGAATCCTAAACCACTCGATCGACTAGTTAAGCACTCGATCGAGTGGATCTTTACTTCAGCAGCTCATAATTCTCGTTAGTTTGACTTTGACTTGTCCTTTTAGCTCCCGAAACACCTTCACGCATCCCAAGACAGCTATAATTCCCGCTCCAAATTCACTCTTCCTCCAAATGCATGCAAAACAGACGGTAAATGGCTTGATTTCACTACTTTATGGTCCATTCCTGTAATTAAGACAAAATACACCAAAGTAGCATATTCGGGCATTTCGTAGCAATAGACTACGATAAAAGCATAGAAATACGTGCATAAAATAGGCTAAAAAGACTATATAAAATGCACGTATCAAAGCCTATCAATATCTTTAATTACCGTGGGGTGTTACAATCACTCCCACTTGAAGAACGCAAACCGCTAACCCAGAATCCTCCCCCGCTTGGTGGGTGATCCCCATGGAGCGTATAACAACTACCTCCAGGAGCATATAACAACTGCCTCCCGTCACCACACAGTCGCAGGGTTGCTTTGATACCACTTGTAACACCGCGGCCCAAACCGGGTCGGGAGCGGTGACTTATGATAGCTCACCGGGTTGTGTACATGGGTCACAGATCAACATGGGTCCTTTATAGCACATTTTGTTCTCACTCATGCGCATCCCGAGAATATTTCCAGGAGGTCACCCATCCTATGACTACTATCAGCTAAGCACGCTTAACTGTGGAGTTCTTTTGCATGGATAACCATAAAAGAAAGTGCACTTTGTTGATATGAGTAGTACTTTAAATCCCTTGAAGCACTAGTCATTTAAGTCTATCAATGGACCTCTTCAATTACCGTGGGGTGTTACAGACCAGTATGACCAACTCCAGTCAATCAATCTAGTCAACTTTTTTTAAATCTTTTTTTAAGGGCACTTTATTTCATACATCGAGTCGAGCATTCACTAAGGACAACTTAGTCAATCTCGTTTCATCAAACATGTAAGTCTGAGGGTGTAAATCCCAATTTTATTTCCATATTATATTTTTTGTAAGAATTTATGTCATAAGTATGCTCAAAACCGTTTGTAGACATAAAAATGTGTTACATTTTTAAAATGGGGCCAAAAGTCAAATGTTGACATTTGTGAGAATATCGTTTAAGAAATGGGTCGGTGAATTTTTGCCCGAACAAATATGAAGGTATTTAGCCATCTTGTGAAAATAAAAAATCGGTCCACTTGGAAAATGGATTGTGCTATATTTCTAATACGAAGTATTGGACATAAATGTTAAACCCAAAAGTAATGGTTCTAAGCGACTCACGCTTTGGGCAGCCCACAAAATGGGGCTGACAAGCCCAAGACACTCTCGAAAAGAAAACAAAGATCATGTTTTTTTTTTTTTTTGTGACGAGGGGTTTATTCCCCCGGCCCAGCATTCCAACGTCACCACCCTGGCCATGTAAACCACCCCAATTGGGGCCGCCAAGATAACCGCATGCATTGCTCATCCGTGAGTTCGAACACGGGACCTCGCAATTCTTGCGTTTGCAAGCTTTGAGGTTACCCAAGTCTACCACTAGACTGCAAGCACTTGGTTAAAACAAAGATCATGTTGGTTGACGTAGAAAACGTGATCCATGTGCTTATATACCATTATAGGATAATGATTACAAAGATCATGTTGGTTGACGTAGAAAACGTGATCCATGTGCTTATATACCATTATAGGATAATGATTGCAATTAGGATCCTCTCCATTTTCTTTCTCTCCATTTCCTCTCACAAATCCATTTAATAATATTATCCTCTCCACACTCTATTAATCCTTTATTTCTATGCATAAATCGTGAACCGTTTGATGTTAATAGAATCCAATCTCGTCCGTTGATAGGAAATGGACTCTTTTTTTTTTTTTAAGAAATGGCGAAGATTTTTACTCTAATGATTGCATGGCTTTTCAAAACAAAAAGGCTTGGTCAATAACAGTGGAAATTTGTTCCACTAAATTAGGAAAGTTGGCATGAGTCCCGAAAATCAACGAAATATGGGAAAGGTTACATGAGTCCAGGGAGCCAGTCAAACGAAAAAAGAAGAGAAGTGATAGAAATGTTTGCATTTTGTTACGATAAAACAAAAGTTCTTGTAAATTGAGAGTGTACACTCTCATTTGGGAGTAATCACCAAATCACAAAATCACCACATTTCACAAAAAATACACTACAAATAAAACTCTCTACAAAACTTTCTCTAAAAAATCTCTCCTAAGAGAAAAAATAAGAGAAAAGAAAAGACATTCACCTCTCTACAAAAATCTCTCCTAAGAGAAAACTAGAGAAAAAGAAAGAACTATTCTTCAATCCGACGTTAAGCATCAATTGCAGTCAATTGAAGAGAAGCAAGTCAAATTCATCAAAGGAGAATCAAGTCTTCAAATCTAGACCCTCCTATTCATTCAAAGTGCGGAAATCAAATCAATAGAATAACTAGTAGATTGTACCCAAAATCTTTTGAATAAATAAAATTTTATTTTGTTGCATCTATTTGTGTTTTCTCTATTTGTTTGCAGATAAACACAAATTTGTTGTTACACCGTTTTAAAACCTTTTTGACAAAACACCAGCGAAAGACCGTCGAGAAGAAACGCACCAGTAGGTGCGTCTTCTGGAACAGTCGCAGCATCTGCTGCGCCTCTGTCAGAGGCTACTTGTCTGCTGTTGCTCTTCTTCCTCTTCCTCGAGTATCTGCTTTCTCCCTTTCTTTCGTTTTATTTTATATTTTCTTAAAATTCTCATATTTTCAATTCTCTTACTTATCTTTACTAATCCTTTTCGACCTAAATCCCTTATAGTTCAATATTTGCGGGTTTTCGTCATTAATTCAAACCTGGATTTCAAAAGATTAGATTTCTCCATATCGAGAAGTTTGAATTCGTCTTTCTACATGTTTTTATTTTGTTTTCCAGTTTTGTCAACCTTAACTTCGTTTTCGTTTGTTTTGTAGTCGTAGTTCTCATCTTTTGCAATTCCGACATCGTAAATACCCATAACTCGTAAACCTTCGTTTTAATTCCTTTTCTTTCACTTTATGACGATCTTAGATGCATCTAATCTGATTAAATCACTTCTACTCGAGTCGTATGCTAATAATCAAAGTAAAACAACCAACGAGCATTAACTAACCACGGGTCTGACTTCCACATCCCAACTCTAGAATAGCCGCAACAGGTGATGCGCCTCTTCCAGAGGACGCACCCGTTGTAGCACCTGTTCTGGGCTGGCTTCTGCCTCTGAGCTCTTCTCGTTTTGACATAGGGTTTCTATTTAAGTTTTTAATTAACTATTATTGGTATTATCACTTATAATACGGCATATTCTCGTATTTTAATTTCTTCTTTTATTTTATATTAATTTATTTTTTTATTTTTTTCTTTTCAAATCCTTTTCGAGCATATTTATGACCTAAATTCAAATTATCCATTGTAATTCAATTGTAATTATTTTATTTTCATTCTTTATTTCTTGTATGATTTATTTAATTGGCTTTCACATGTAATTAATCTAATTCCAACTTCAACCCAATTAATTGCTAAATTATTTGTTCACCGAGTTAGTCTAAGTCTCACATGCTAGGTTTAAAATGTGGATGTTCCATTGCATGTATACCACTCACGACATATCGAGTATAAAAACATCCCTGATCATTAGTAGAGGCCGCTATCGAGGCGGGCAGGATTATGTGTTCAAATAAACGATCTTCCTAATACGTACCCTTACCCCTTAATCAAAATCTCTATGAGCATCTGTGTTCATTGGCATCACGAGAGTCATTCCAGGCATAGAATGCTAAGGGTAACGAATTTCTTAGTGTTCATGTTACTACTTTGTGCCTTGAAATGACATGAAGTATTCGAACGGTTCTAATTTTCCATAAAATTTGGTGGCGACTTCATAAATGCAGGCTTGTCAAACCTTTCACTTGTTTCAATACCTCACAAATCGATAACGGCCCATGATGTGCTTTGGCCCTCGCACCGGAGTTCTGTGAGAGAAGTGTCGCCGCCTCAAAACTAACGCGCGGGTGCGCATGGCGTGGGTGGTTGTGTCCACAGTTTGGCGACTCCGTCTGGGATGATACACTTAGACTAAGTCTAGTGTTACCTAGGGTGAAACTTGAACAAGGTTAGGGAATAGTTTATACACTGGGGATGATACACTTAGACAGTTGTCAGCTTTCATTACTCGACTTTCTTAGGTCGTTTTAGCCAGCCTTCTTAGGCTTAACCCAACCAATCCGACCAATCGTCTTGTCCGGACGGTACAAGTTCCTATTTTTGCCCAAAGATGGATAGCAATTGACGTCAACGATACCACGATACTTACTCTTGTTTTTATCAAGAACTTTCATTACTCGAGCGAATGGACTAGGAACCAACCCAACTCACGTTTGGCACGGATCTCTCATAGACTAGGGTACGATAGCTTGGTATGGCAACCCACCCTTTTAAACCAAAACCCTTCTAAAATCACTCAGCATGCCGTTATAATTCCTATGCTTATGTAACTTGTATGTTGTCATCTTTGTAAATAACACCATGACGAAATTTTAAAAACTCTCTCGACAAAATGCAAAAATGTAAATCTTTCAAAATGGCCTAAAAAGCTCAAAGTCGACAAAATAAAGTCAAAGCTCTGTCAAAATTCAAAAATCAACCATTTTTTCAAAATCATTTCAAAATCGACACTCCTACAGTCACACACAATGATTGTCTAGGATAACATTTCAAAACCAACTTTTTTTCAAAACCCGCACGACACAAAGGACATACATGTCCTTTCTCTTTTAAGTCCTTCCACGAGTCTTTTCTTATTTGAGTAAGTGTGCAAAGTAGTCGATTATGTCTTAATTTGTCGTCGGTTCTTATCTTCAGTCCAAGATGTCGTGACAAATGAACGTGAAGCAAGCGTCCAGGGTCCACCCAAAGGTAATGGTAATAATCAAGTTTTGGCTACACTACTCCATCTCCATGCCAGTCAAGACGTCGCCTATGCTCGTCCCCAAACAATCGAAGGCCACATTGTAGCCGTGGAAGCTAGACTTCCTCATACAGAGGGTCCTATTCCTAACATCCCTTTACACGATGATCCTCCACCCTTCAAAAAACCTGAAAACAATTCTCCACCTATCCTTACTGAAGCGGAAAAGCGTCTTCAGTACTTAGAAAAGAAACTTATGTACCTCAAGGGGGATGACATCTACAGGGAAAAAAGCCGAAAGTATGAAGCAGTGAATGCCCAACTACCAACCAAGTTCAACATGACTGGCATCTCGAAGTTCAAGGGGCACGAAAACCCTCTAAACCACATTCGTGCTTTCAAACCCTACATGTATATCAAAGGCATCAAGCCAGAGATGTTCTTATGGTCTTTTCTTCATCTCTCCACACCATTACCAAACAATGGTCCTATTCTCTAGACCACAAGAAGATTTCTACTTTGGATGATGCTGCCATCGAGTTCACCAAACAGTACGCAGATAATGCCGAGATTCAAGTTAACATGCGCACTATAGAGGTTCTTACACAAAATGAAAAAGAAGGGTTCACCGACTTCCTAAGTAGGTGGAGAAAGACAAGTACCCAACTTGTTGAGCGTCCAGACGAGGCCACTCTTATGGAAAAGTTCGTAGACAATTTATGACCTATCTATGTAAATCACTTGAGGTACCAAAACATAAAGTCTTTCAAAGATTTAACGGTTCTAGGTACAAGGATCAAAGACGATATCCGCAAAGGACTCTTGTCCAAAAGTGTGGGACGCGGATATCAAGGTTCAAGGTCAGCTGGAAGTCGTTCCTACGGTTCCGCTATCAAGAACGACGACGTCAACCTCATCGAGTCATCCAAGAAGAGCAATACGCTGAGAAAGTTCACCGATATTGGTGACACATACACAATGCGCTGAAAAGGTTAATGAAACAGAGAAGAATCCAACCAATAGGACCTACACCGACCCGAAAAGAAGTCTAAATTCCGAGATGGCAATACATTGCGAGTTTCACAGGGGTAACAGATATGACAAAGAAAACTATTATAGGTTGAAGCATGCTATCGAAGACATGATCAAAGATGGACGATTGCCTATCCCTCCTGCAAGTAAGCCTAACAACACAAAGAATCCTCTTGGAATTATGATGATCTCAGATGAAGAATCCACCTTATATTGTTCACACCTTATCTCTCCAATCGAGGATGAGATCAATATGGTCGATCATGGAGAAACCAACTTTACCATCGCACCCACTATCGCAGATTTTGTCGTATGGGTAAAGAGTGTGAGAAGACAATTTGCCTAACTGGAAGATGTCGTGTCATCCCTACAAATACCTAGCATCTTGACTCAGAAAGCCACGCAAATGGCCACTTCATTATCCTACGAATCTAAAATGCAAAAAGTCGTCACGGTAGTGGACGATTTGGTCCAAATGATTATCAGTTTAGAATCCAAAATTCTGCGCTTGAGAGAGCTCAACACTGTTAATGGCGTTTGGGCAGATGACGTTGAATATGTCTACCTCAGAGATCATCCTCTAATCAAAATCACAAAAAGTCTCACAGACAAGATTATTATGATGATACTACGGGATAACCATATCAACCCTACAACGCTCATCACGGATGCAAATCCAGCCAATCAGCAGAAAGGATGGAGAAAATTAATCAAATGGACCAATAACTAGGGAAGGTTCTCCAAACTCACAACTGGAGAAGGAGACATATTCAAAGGAGAACCAGAAGATGACGAATTCGAATCTGAGTCAGAGTCAGAGTCAGAAACTGAGTCTAAGTCTAGGGAAGTCGTTAGAGAGTCTCCTCGTGGTGTCACTCCCCATCCCATCGTCTCTTCTTGTTTAGCATCATCTAGTAACAGTAGCTTGGGGAATGACCCAGCAACTGTCCCTTTGCCGCTGCTGATTACCGTGTAGATGGCTTCTTTGTTTCAGCTATTTTCAAACATTAATATGAATAAATGTGATTCTGCTTACTCTTCGTGTTATCTTGATTGTAATTCTGTTTACGATGATATTGAGGATGATCCTGACCCAGACTCAATCGAACTACCTCCTTATATAATTAAAAAAATACTAGAGGAGCGGAAAGGGGCACCAGTTTTAGAGAACACTAAACTTAACAACGTAGGGACAGATTTAGAACCCCAAGAACTTAAAATAGGGACAACCCGAGACCCAAATGAAAGAGCTCGCTTCATCGACATTCTTCACGAATTCAAAGACGTTTTCGCTTGGTCCTACAAGGATATGTCAGGGTTAGACAGGGATATTGTAGAACATCGAATCTCAATCAAGCCAGGTTTCAAACCCGTAAAGCAGAAGCTTCGCCGAATGAGAACATAATGGGCTCTTAGGATTAAGGAGGAAGTGGAGAAGCAATTCAAAGTCGGGTTCATCAAAGGTTCCAAGTACTCAGACTGGGTGGCTAATATAGTCCTCGTACCTAAAAAGGATGGGCGAATCCGAGTTTGTGTTGATTTCAGAGTTCTAAACAAGGCCAGTACAAAAGACGATTTCCCACTCCCAGACATCGACACACTAGTAGATAATACAGCAGATCACGCACTCCTTTCTTTTGTAGATGGGTATGCGGGATATAATCAGATCAAAATGGCTGAAGAAGATATGCATAAAACGACGTTCGTCACTTAATGGGGTACTTATTACTACACCGTTATGCCATTTGGATTAATCAATGCTAGAGCAACATATCAATGCACCGCGACTACCCTGTTGCATAACATGATGCACAAAGAAGGAGAGGTATATGTAGATGACATGATTGTCAAATCCAAGGATAGACAAGGTCACATCGCCAACCTTCGCAAGTTCTTTCTCAGGTTGCGCAAGTACAACATGAGACTTAATTCTTAAAAATGCGCATTCGGAGTCACATCCGGCAAATTATTGGTATATGTTGTCAGTTAGAGGGGAATAGTGATTGATCCATCCAAGATCATGGCTCTAATCGAGATGCCACAACCACAGAAAGAAAACAAAGTTCGAGGATTCTTGGGCAAGGTGCAATATATAAGCCATTTCATTTCAAAGCTCACTATGATTTGCGAACCTATATTTAAGAATCTCAAGAAAACGGACCACACCATGTGGGACGACGATTGTCAAAAGGCATT
This sequence comes from Silene latifolia, assembly GCF_048544455.1. Classification (NCBI taxonomy): domain Eukaryota; kingdom Viridiplantae; phylum Streptophyta; class Magnoliopsida; order Caryophyllales; family Caryophyllaceae; genus Silene; species Silene latifolia. The sequence goes on from NC_133538.1 coordinate 399,928,431, forward strand.
TCATAGAATCAAGATGATATTAGCCAAGCCAACCATTTTAATGCCACCGCAGAAAGATCAACCTCTATCTCTGTACCTGTAACACCCCATACTCCAAGTGCCTTACCAGGACCACTCAGGTATAAGGATGCCACCATCTCGGTTACCCGAGGCATGATAATCATAAGACAATGAAGAAACATACTTTATTAAATAAGTTTAAGTGATTACATTACAAAACCAACTGTAAGCAAAATACAACTGTTCTCAAACTATAAACCAACCGAAAAGGAACTGTCCTAACAAACACAAATGGAAGACTAAGACTACGATATGTGATGACTCCATCCCCTGCTAGATCCCACGCGTATCCAAGATATACCGCACCTTGCAAATCGCTCACCACCCCGAATGGATCACCACAGTTTTTAAAACATTTAAACGGGGTCAGTACTAATCACACAACTCAATATACATCAACAATAAGATAAACAGACAAATTTGAATCACACACACACACACACACACCACCAACCAATTCCCATTATCTCAATACTGACCGTCCCACCGACCACCGCCAGATGGGGGACCGCAGCCGTTCCCACCTAAGCCCCGCTCATCATACGAGCGATAACCCTGTCCATTAATGTGCACATGCCCTTTCGTGGCGGGTTCCACGAAGGGCGAAACTAGGGCGTGAGATCACTCCCGCAAGTGACCCCACTCAGCCGAGAACGCATCTCGAGAACCATCAACAAACACAACCACAATCACAATCACAATCACAATCATCATATCAAACAACTAACTACAGCACATCACCAATATCCCATTATGGGACTAATACTGAGTAGGAAATCCTACCTGGAAAGCACAACACGCAGACGGTATCTACAGCTGTATCAAAACGGCTCCTCTACGAATTCTCCTCCTATCATACAACACATAGATGCTACCATTCAAATACTACTCATAAAAACCCCCAATTCCTAAATTAGGGTTTCATCAATCTTAACAAAACATTATAGAAATTATATTAAAAGCTTACCCTCGACGCAAGGAATCCAACGACACGAACTACGATACGAACCGACCGTCTGAACTCCGAGAATTGTCAAGAACGCGATTAGGAAGAAGAACTAGTTGCTTTCTCTCTTAAACAGGTTTTAGGTTTTGTAAAAAGTGATTTAAAACAATGACGAATATGTTTAAATACCTTAATCGCGTAATTAACAAAACCCGAGAAAACTCCCCCGTAAAACCGGACACTCGATCGAGTACCCAAGGCACTCGATCGAGTACCCCCCTACTCGATCGAGTGCCCCAGCTACTCGATCGAGTACCCAACAGGTCAGAAACTATTTTATTCCGTAACTTGCCCATACTCGACAGAGTAAGGGCTACTCGATAGAGTACCTAAAGACTTATAAATACGGAGTATTACAGTCTTCCCTCCTTAAAAAGAACTTCGTCCCCGAAGTTCAACCCATACATAAAAACAACCATACTAACTCGACCAAGACACAACAACATAACTAAGAACTCAAGAACTCGATCAAACAGAAAACATGAACTTTTAACACCCACTCCACCAACTATGTTTACTTCCCTAACATGACTCACGATATCGTATCCACCACATGTATATCTCTCACGACACTAACTCCATACATAACCAACTACCGTCCTCTAACGCTGCTAGCTCCATAATATCATCCACTATCAAATCCAAAATCAAGACACTCATAGACATCAAACGGAATGTTACATTCTACCACCCTTAAAAGGAACTTCGTCCTCGAAGTTTACTCACGCTCATAATCTCATCATCCAACTGTCAACACTACCGAGGTATTCTCGCATTCCTAACATCAAACTACTACAAGCACGTCCGTGACCTTTTAACACTATCAACCACAACATATACAAATCAATATCTTATGCTACACCCACATTCTACTTCCAAATATACTACCATATGAACAACCATCAAAATCTCTTTTATCGTATCCTACTCCTCTTAAGATAAATGTTACGTCCTCGTAACCTACTAATACTATATCCTTAGTTATATCTTCTCATTATTCTCATCATCATCACATGTCATAGATAATCACCTATACTCTAAACACTCGCCATGCATGTATCTAAGGCTCTCTTACTTAAACAATTATCATACTTCAATTCACTCGTCACACCACCTAACCTATACCTCAAAATCTTTATCTTAACCCAAAACTTCAACTTTTCCACATTACCGCAACATGACATACCTCTCTATATAAACTATATGAAACTCCCGTCATCAAAAGCATAACTCACGATCCACACTTGTTACGTGCACTCATTCCAGACCCTCAAGTTCTTTCCGTCATTACCGCAAAACTCATACATAACTTAATATGACACTAATTCCCCCAACACCCTACACTCACCGTCCCAACAAAAGATTATGAACTCCCCGCCGCCTTCGATCATTACAACACATGTTCCACGAATCATTTTCCATTACCATGTCTACTAAAGCCTTATCTAGAACAAGATCAAAATTACTGTAACAACCTCTCACAACCGTATCCCATCAATAGAACATCACTATACCATGACAACAACGAAAACATATTCAACTCTATTGCATATCATACTCTACCTCATTCTTAACTTAACCTGGTAAAGAAAACATCAATAAGCAAGACAACTGTCTATATGTTCAACCAAAACTCACAAAGAACAACGAAGAAACAAAACAACAATCTATGTATAACTGGTATGCACTTTCGAAAACTCGTATCATAATCATCCCGCCGACTCCACCACAACCGGTGACGGCATCACAACACCGCCACCAACAGGCACACCGTAGTGCGAAAATACCCGCATCACAACACTAAATATCGTGCCCGGATCACCACCCGAGGCACCACAACCACATCGATAGACATCACAACACACACAATCCCATAAACACCGACTCAAAGATAACTTCTCAGACAAGAAAAACTTACTCAAATCTACTTTATTAAGTCACCACGCAACATATTATATGGATACACAGATAAGCATCTCATGAGCATCATCTCTACCATTTCACGGAATACACATGTGTTATTAATACATTTAAAATTTTAACTAGCCATGTCAATTAATCAAATTATTACCGTTTTGTATATCATTCAATTAAATTACCGTGTCCAACATATATATTACAGAACATTCATAAAACAACTTTATAATTATCACACCATACCACTTCTTGTGAGGTCAGAACCTCACCCAAACATTTACACATATCATAGACCCGTAATCACAACCAACTAGTCAATCCTGATCACGTAAGTTACCACTCAACATAGGTTACCGATCGCCCGAGCTTAACTTGTATACACCTCATAACATATTCTCCCTTTCGCATATCCATCACCCTCTGCCAAATGTAGCCACACCATTAATACTCAACTACTAACAACCGCCTCATATAACCACATCTTATACTCTTTCATAACTGTACTTATCAATCTGGTCTCTGCAAAATCAACCTCTTTAGAATTGTTACCTTTCTAATATACCATTACCCTTAACCACTAGTCACAAACCATAACACTACCGCTGTCCGGGCATCAAACCTCTTACACTCATCTCTAAACATCACGATTTGTTTCCTATCTTTGGTTGACATCCCAAATAACGAACATCCAATCCATTAACAAAATTACCTCAACATTCTTCCCAATACTATCCTTAATTGTATCATCATCTAATTCTCCACCAAAAATCTCGTATCGTGCAAATACTCCACCAACTTCGTACTCCCTTAATTCCTCGAAACTCATGATTAATCATGTTGTCCTGAAACTTCTGTATAACTACTAACTTACTTACCCTTGATAGTATCATACATCTCGACGATTCCTTACTTTATGTCACATAACTCCGGTGAACTTTTTCTCAACTTACTTTTATCCTTCTTTTCTCGTTATACTCAAAAATACCATTAATAGCTCAGCTCCTTATTACTTCTATCTAACTCTTTAGTGCTCCGATTACCTTTTCATTGCTCCAAAACTCAAACCCCATTATTTCATATCGATATCATCTCACTCTTTCTTACCATAAATATTATTTTATTATGCCATTAATCACCCTTGCCTCTAGTTTATCCATAAAATCAACGTTCACTGTTCTAACAATTGCATCTTTTTTGTACCTCTCTAGAAATCAGAATTCCTTTTGTACCATTAATTGCCCAAGGAAATCACACAGTAGTTTCCTCTCTTAAAAAGCCAAATCTCCACCCCGCGACATGACTCCACAAAGTTCACTATATACCACTCTTCTCAACCCCTTTAAAACGAACTTTCATTATGTATATTCTTAACCCACACGGCTCTTAACTACCTCCCTCCATAATTCTTTACACATCTCAAGTTGTCACTATCCATATCCTTACTCTCAATCCTTTCGTTCTCACGTTCCTTAGACTCACATCATCCATTGCCCACATTCACTTACTTTTACGTTACTCAACACACACTCATATCACTCATCTCATTTCATCTCAGAAAACATGCTCTATGTCTCAATTAAGCCATAACAATCTTCCTTTTCTTTTTCCACTATCTATTACAACCACGTATAACTCATGTCACTCACTACACCACAAGATTGGGTAACTTACGCGTCAAGACCAACATACATGTAAAACAATGCATAAAGAAGCAAAATAATAACTTTGAATTAAACATAGTATGCAACGAAGTCAAAAGATAAGCATATCACCCAAAACAAGGGTCACTAGATCGAGTACAGGCCACTCGATCGAGTAAGGGACTTACTCGATCGAGTAGGTCAAGATCAGAAGCACGTAAAACAAATCACCAGGGCTACTCGATCGAGTAACTAACGTACTCGATCGAGTGCCCCCTTACTCGATCGAGTACCGAGGATACTCGATCGAGTACCCCAATTCTCAGCACTGTCCAATTTTCGTAAAACAGTCATAACTCACTCATTTCTTGGTCGTTTTGGGCGTGTGACCTATCGTTAGAATCGTAAAAGGACAAGCTATCACCTCCAATTGGAATCACATCAAAATCATTTATGAATCTCAAGTTATAACAGTTTAAAGACAACCTCTTTATAATCGAAAAACACAACTACTTGATTTTACTTCCAAACAACTTAAACAACAACCAAGCAAGCAAAACCAGTCCAAAACTCATAAAACCAGTATTCATAATCATATGTTACTATTTTCAAAAGCCAAACAACAACATTCATCATGCACATAACTTATCTAACTTGCCAATTATGACTTACCCACATGTTTTTATTCTATCACTTTTCGTAAACAAAATCACAAATACATGACATCAAGTCCCCTATTCACATGTTACTACCACGATGATTCATCTTTTCCACTAATTCATCCATCATACCACATATTTATCCACCATATTCGTTCAACATATTCACTCAGCACATGTTCAATTCACACTCCCAACCTTCTGTACTTTTACTCAAGACGACAACAACAACATGTAGACTTACACATCGCTTTATATATATATATAGACAAAACACTTTTCCCTTACATAACTATAACATGCCAAATTACATGTATCAATCATTATACTTTCATGCTTTACAATCCACCAACATATAATTCACGTCATCATCATCAATTCATGCAACATACTACTACATAGATACACACAGCACACAATATGCACATAACGATCCCGACACTTATCCCATGGTGACCGGTTCAAAATTGTAGGGCGAGTTCGCGACTTTAGGACGTCTCCCAAGTCTTTGCATTAGCTCCTACAACCTTTACCCCGGGTTCATTTTAATTGACTCCCTATGTTCATTAAGTTCATTGGTTACAGGTTTCAGGATCGTCTCTCTGATACCATTTGTAACACCCCCATACTCCAAGTGCCTTACCAGGACCACTCAGGTATAAGGATGCCACCATCTCGGTTACCCGAGGCATGATAATCATAAGACAATGAAGAAACATACTTTATTAAATAAGTTTAAGTGATTACATTACAAAACCAAACTGTAAGCAAAATACAACTGTTCTCAAACTATAAACCAACCGAAAGGAACTGTCCTAACAAACACAAATGGAAGACTAAGACTACGATATATGATGACTCCATCCCCACTAGATCCCACGCGTATCCAAGATATACCGCTTAAGCAATCGCTCACCACCCCGAATGGATCACCAGAGTTTTTAAAACATTTAAACGGGGTCAGTACTAATCACACAACTCAATATACATCAACAATAAGATAAACAGACAATTGAATCACACACACACACACACACACACACCAACCAATTCCCATCATCTCAATCGATCCACTCCACCGGACCACCTGCGATGGGGGGGGACCGCAGCCGTTCCCACCTAAGCCCCGCTCATCATACTAGCGATAACCCTGTCCATTAATGTGCACATCCCCTTTCGTGGCGGGTTCCACGAAGGGCGAAACTAGGGCGTGAGATCACTCCCGCAAGTGACCCCACTCAGCCGAGAACGCATCTCGAGAACCATCAACAAACACAACCACAATCACAATCACAATCACAATCATCATATCAAACAACTAACTACAAAGACATCACCAATATCCCATTATGGGACTAATACGAGTAGAAATCCTACCGGAAAGCACAACACGCAGACGGTATCTACAAAAGTATCAAAACGGCTCCTCTACGAATTCTCCTCCTATCATACAACACATAGATGCTACCATTCAAATACTACTCATAAAAACCCCCAATTCCTAAATTAGGGTTTCATCAATCTTAACAAAACATTATAGAAATTATATTAAAAGCTTACCCTCGACGCAAGGAATCCAACGACACGAACTACGATACGAACCGACCGTCTCGAACTCCGGAATTGTCAAGAACGCGATTAGGAAGAAGAACTAGTTGCTTTCTCTCTTAAACATGTTTTAGGTTTTGTAAAAAGTGATTTAAAACAATGACGAATATGTTTAAATACCTTAATCGCGTAATTAACAAAACCCGAGAAAACTCCCCGTAAAACCGGACACTCGATCGAGTACCCAAGGCACTCGATCGAGTACCCCCTTACTCGATCGAGTGCCCCACTACTCGATCGAGTACCCAACAGTCGAAACTATTTTATTCCGCAACTTGCCCATACTCGACAGAGTAAGGGCTACTCGATAGAGTACCTAAAGACTTATAAATACGGAGTATTACAGTCTTCCCTCCTTAAAAAGAACTTCGTCCCCGAAGTTCAACCCATACATAAAAACAACCATACTAACTCGACCAAGACACAACAACATAACTAAGAACTCAAGAACTCGATCAAACAGAAAACATGAACTTTTAACACCCACTCCACCAACTATGTTTACTTCCCTAACATGACTCACGATATCGTATCCACCACATGTATATCTCTCACGACACTAACTCCATAAATAACCAACTACCGTCCTCTAACGCTGCTAGCTCCATAATATCATCCACTATCAAATCCAAAATCAAGACACTCATAGACATCAAACGGAATGTTACAGTACCTCACAGTCAGAGAAACAGCCATGGGGGCTATGCTTGCACAGGTCATCTGGAAAGAAGAAACAGCTATCTATTACCTTAGCTAGAAGTTCTTGGAATATGAGACTAAGTATACACCACTCGAAAAGACATGCCTCGCTTTTGTGTCGGAAACCAATAAGCTATGCCATTATTTGCTTCGTTACTCCGTCAAGGTGTACTAAAAGATGGACCCTGTCAAATACATTTTCGAAAAACCAGTCTTAAATGGACGTTTGGCAAGATGGACTTTGATACTTTCAGAGTTCGATCTCAAATATGTACCTCTGAAGGTCATTAAAGGACGAGCAGTAACCGAATTCTTTGCAGATAACCCAATTCATGATACCCAAGTAATAGATACATGGTCATTTTCGGATGAAGATATTATACACACCAATACAGAATCATGGGACCTCTACTTTGACGGGGCTTCCAACCTAAGAGGGTATAGTATATGAGTGTTGCTCATTTCTTCTGAAGGCGAGCATACACCAATTTTTGTCAAACTCGACTTCGAGGTGACCAATAACGCAGCGGAATATGAGGCATGCCTCATTGGTTTACAAGCAACACTCAGTTTAGGTATCAAGAGACTTCGAGTCTATGGCGATTTGTCTTCAATCATCAATCAAATTACTGGATCTTGGAAAATCCGAAGTGAAAGTCTTGTACCATATCAGGCCAAGATAGATCAAAAGGCTCAATTCTTTGACCAAGTGGTTTACTTACATCTACCCGAAGAAGAAAATCAGTTTGTAGACGCTCTTGTGAAACTTGCATCCTTGATCAACATGCCCGACAACATGATAGAAATGCCATTATGCATTAAACGACGGTCCGAACCAGCTTATGTGCATTTTCTTACTGATGAAATTGAAAATCAGGAGGAGCCTTGGTATCAAGCCATTTTTAATTATAAGCTCCACGACGCAAACCCACTGGATATGGATAGGAGAGGACAGCGAGCAATTCGTTTATTAGCATCTCACAATGTCCTAAACCAAGGGGAGTTATACAAGAGAATGCCACAAGGCATAATTTTGTTTTGGCTTGATCATTCAAAAGCAAATAAAGTTATGGAAGAAGTCCGTGATGGAGAATGCGGTCCTCATATGAGTGGTCCCATGATGGCAAAGAAAATCATGCGTCTATGATATTATTGAACGACAATAGAGACAGATTGCATCAAATACGTAAGGCATTGCCACAATTGCCAAATATCCGGGAATGTACAACACGTCCCACCATCTCTACTATACACGATAACATCTCCTTGGCCGTTTTCTACTTGGCGAATTGACATCATAGGGAAGATCACTCCACCGGGACGGGTGGTCATTGCTTCATTTTGGTAGCCATCGATTACTTCACGAAATGGGTAGAAGCAACATCCTATACTGCTCGGACATCCAAACATGTTGCTAAGTTCATACTAACCAATATCGTCTGTCGATATGGGTGCCCACATGAGATAATCAGCGATAACGGGTCCCACTTTCAAGCTGAAACCGAACAGTTGTTGGCCAAGTACAAAATCAAGTATCATCATTCTTCGCCCTATTTGACCTCAGACTAATGGTGCAGTAGAGGCAGACAATAAAAATGTCGTCATGATCCACAAGAAAATGATCGACAACTATCGAGACTGGCCTAGCAAGATACCCTTTTCATTATGGGGATATCGAACCTCAGTCAGGACGGCCACTAGGGCTACTCCTTTTTATCTAACATATGGCATTGAAGCCGTATAACCAGTATAGCTAGAGATCTCATCTTTACGCATTCTACTTGAAAGCCAAATTCCAGAAGCAGAATGGAATAAGGATAGGTATAAAGAATTCGTCCTCTTAGACGAACGAAGATTACGTGCCTTGTTGGGAAATGTGTCCTCAACAATAGTGAGATCACATGATTTAAATATCATTATTAAATCTCATTTCAAGAATACGGAAGGGATGATACATTACATATATATAGTCAACTGGTCCACACATATCAGTAATGATTGGCTGGCTAGAGTTTGACATTACTGTCGTGCGACGGTGGTGATCAGTTGATCCCTTGAGGTCACACCTAAAGGACGATTCCCTTAATTAAAAAGGTTAATTAATTGTATACCGATACAGATTAATTAATTCCTTAAAAATTGAACAAATTCAATTGTGAGAGAGAATATTGATATCTTATTGTAATGGGATTAAATAAGATTTATTTTAGTAAATAAAATGCTTTATTACTAAAATTGTTTATTTGTTGAGAAACAATAAAGATAAGAATGAATGGTTGATTATAATTACAAGACATTGTGAATTATAATTATATGACCCATTTTATTTACGTGATCAAGTATCACTAGTCAATTTGTTGAAAGTAACTTAATTAATTCATAAACTGATATTTATGTGATAAATATGCATTAAATTAATTAATAACATGTATCATACTACATGTGACATATTGTGTGACAAATGACAAATTGACAAAATAAAATGGTAGTCCATTTTAAGTATATGGACCGAAAATGGAGGGTGTGTTAGTGGGTTTTGGTTGTTTTATTTTATTTGATAAAATAAACATAATGATGCCTACCTACTACTAGTCTTACACCTCTTACACACCTACTATTTTTGAGAAGAGTAAAAGGAAAAGAAATGATGCCAATTTTGGCTCTTCCAACCGTGACACTCCCTCTCTATTGTGGGTTGTTGGTTATTTTATTTTCCTTACACACATTCATATGATGATATAATTCATTCTTACAAAACATGCAAAAAGGGGTTCATGCTTTTCTCTCTTCTCTCTCTTTAATCTTCATAAAAAAGATGAGATTTTAATCTAAATTTGTTCAAAAAGATTACTAAAATGATCAAAGTAATATATGAGTATTAGTAATCAAATTTAAGGTAAACCACTATATAAACATCTAGTACATGTTAGTTTGTGGGATTAAGGGATTGTCTTGGGTGCTACTAATTGGAGAATCTCTACTTTGGGATTTTTGTATGTTCATCCATTATTGGAATGCTCAAGAACAAGAGAGAAAGGTGATCTCTCTTGTGCCCATAAACCGAAAATCCATATATAAGAATAATGCTTCTTCCTTATTTTGTTTTAAAGTTTGCATGCATAAGACCTTTATTAATTTTATGACAAATTAATATATATATAACATGTATGAATATGTAAATATATAGATCTTCTTTTCTTTCAATCGGTATCAGAGCCACGGTTGTTTGCATGCAAATCGGTTAAAAGTTTTTCCGAGTTATAAGAATAACATATAAAACTTGAAAATTTGTGTTATTATGATATATCACGAAATTAATTCATGCATGTTAATATTTCTGGTCCTAAAATGTTTTAGGATATTTTGGTTAATTTTACGGATTTTTATTGTTCATATAATACAATAATGGCATTTAAATATGATTTTATGAGTAAAAATGTCATTTTCGGTCTAAAATTAGCTATACTTCGAATTTTCAGTTGATTTTTGGATATGTTGTCACATATATTATTTTGAGATAACCTGTAAATTTTCATAATTTTTGGACATGTTATGCTCGAAAAATGGATTTTTCATTATTGAATTCGGATTTAAGTGAATAATAGGTTAATATGAGTTAAATTTCGAATCTGGTCATAGAAAATTAATATGTTGTAACATGCAATTTTAAAAGATGTTTGTAAAATAATTGGCTATAAAGAAGTCTTTTTGCATGATTTATGGATTTTTGAAGAAAAATAGCATAAATAGTGACATTATTTGTGTAAAATTAATAAAAACATAATCTATGACTTAGGAAAAACGTCTAATATTGCATTTTATTATCTTTTTCAGATCTAAAATTGAAAATTTAATGAATATAATTTTTCTATGTTTTATGATTATTTTATTAAAAAACCGATAAACCGCAACATTGTTTTTCCTAAAAATTTCAAATTTTTAACCTAAGATTTTGAACATTATGAGTGTCATGGTATTTTTCCAGAATGTTCATGAGTTTAAATTTCAAATTTTGAATTTATTTGAAATTTTGTGATTTATTTGAAGTTTATAGCTTATTTTTGTATTTTTTAGTCCATTAATGAACAATTTTATAAATATGAGTTAATTATGGTCAAATTATTTGTGAAGACTAAATTTTGAGTCCTAAGAGGTTAGGGTAATTAACTTATGCATAAATATGAATTTGTGTAATTTTTGTGATTATAAAATGTTGAAATCACGCAAATCCGTAAAAACCAAGTAATATACGATATTGGCTAATTAAAGGCGATTTAGCATAAAATTGAGCATGTTCATACATATTATAATGCTGAATTTTTCTTTATTATTGTCATAATTTTAATTTATGTAATTTTGAATTATGTAATTTTACTTAGTATGGCCTTAGATTTTAATTGGTATTTCCCGAAATGTATGGGAATATCGATTCGGTTGTAATTTTATTGTGATCTCGTATAACTATTTTGTAATTTAATAGATTTATTTTATTTTAGTTACAAATGTATAATAGAAAATTATGTAATTTGTTATGTAATTTAATTTATCTCGGAGTTCCCAAAGACGGATTTCTTCAAGAATGGCGATACATAAAGACGGTGTTACCTCGAGATTCGTGTCACAACCGAAGTTCAAGGGACCAATGGAGTTGGTTTCCGAATATGTAATAGTTAAATAGTTTTTCTATTTTAGGAAAGGCCATACTAGGATTTATTTTATGCTTGCATTTTATTTATATGTCACATGCATCGCTAAATCGCCATAACTAAACATGCATTGTCTTTTATCTAGTTTATCGACCGTGTCAATTAAAATTATCGTAGTTCACCGCTTTAGTTCACTTAAAACGTGATAGATAATAAATTGACATGACCTCTCGCTAAAACAAAACAATTGAGACATAGCCTTACCAAATAGTAGAAACCATGAAAACCTATTTCGTAAGGGAGTGCACTCGGCCTTACCGGGGTACAAACCTTGTTACGTAGGGGAAGTGGGTGATGAGTGTTAATCCACCGAGTTCATGTTAATGAGGGTTTCATCGGCCATACCGTGCCCAAGTTGATGTGGATTTGGATCATGGACACATTTATTCGAAATTTGGATTGAGCTCAACGGAAGTATTCGTGACCGTAGTCGCATGTGTTCCGGCTATAGATAAATATTAGAGTAATTTTATCGACCAAGAGTTCTAAAAGTAGAATCGATTAATACGTTAATCCACCGAGTTATATTGATAAGGGTTTCATCGGCCATACCGTGCCCAAGTTAATATGAATTTGGGTCTTGGAATCATTTATCATAGTTGGGTAGAGGTCACTATGTAAATGCTATACTTGTTTACAAGTATTAATAAAACGATAAATGTTAAAGTTTTCCACTATTCCGTTGTTATTATTGTTCTATTTCTTTACCACAATTCATATACGATATCATTTCGTTTTTGATTCAAATCTCCATTAAAATATCGTAACTAAAGACAAATTTGAATTTGCATCTAAAACCTTATATGAACCATTACTAAGAATCTCTTGTAAAGAGTATAGATTAAAGTTATTCATTATCAAACAGGTTTTTGATTCTTAACTAACACATCTACTTACAATGGATTGTTTTTCATGTACTTAAATGAATTAAGTACCTTGAAGCGATAAATTGTTTTGGTAATTAGTTTTGTCCAGAATTCGTAATTGACCGAAAAAAAAATAAAAAAAAAAAATAAACGCAACCACTTCAATGAAAGTTTTAAGACTAAAACGAACAAATGAAGAGTGATCTTCGTGAATTCAATTTTGCTTCTCAAAGCAAAGACTCATTGAAATAAGTGGGAGCATTCTCTTAAACTGTTAAGATGAGGACGAGGTTCAAGAAGTAAATGGAATTGATACAAGGTAATGTTAAAGGTAAAGTTGTTGAGAATGACGATACTAAACCTATCAATCCCGACCGATAAAGTTTCCATTGTCTTAAATGTTGGACACGAGAAAGGAAACTACCCCAAATTATTGAAGAATCAACAAGTTAGTTGTGGGACATCTAATGGGACCTTCTTCGTTAAATGTTTATTTGATTAAACACAAATTTTGCTAGTATTACTTCGTCAATATTAGAAACCGGTGGTGGTTTTCATCATTATGTTTGATACATAGGATGATTAGAATATAACGACTAGCAACAATGAAGTCAAGAGATAGAGTCATTGTGTACTAAATCTAGTTTTCGGGTTTGGAGTTGTACTTAATTGTGACTATTAAGTACATAAACTCTAAATAAGAATACAATTTGTTATAGATACAAAAGAGGTTTCACTTTTGTGACCCTATACACCATGATTTGATGTATGGCTAGCCCATCATCAAGGTGATTATATTCTAAACCAAACTAGAATAATATATCATGAAGATGATGCAAGACTCAAATTGGTAACCCAAGATTAAACCTTAAAATTTTTGAATAATGAACGCAAAGAGTTAACGAGTACTCTTGAAACCATTAGATTGTTAATGGTATATGCGTATCCTGTATTCAAAGCAAGATGTCTCGTGCCTTTTGGTTGAAAAGGAGATCAAGGTTATAAATCATTGATCCATAATAGGTTGATCATTCTCTTTTACCAACGATTTAAGTTGACGCTAGTGTGTTCACTTAATAAGGTAAATAGAGAAATCTTTGAAGAAGTTCAAGAGTTCAAGGAATCACGATTTAGTCGTGATGGGATTATCAAAGTGAAGACTTTGATATAAGCCAAAGGAAATGTGATATAGTATCACAAGTTAATCTCTCTTAGCACGCATTATGAAATAATGTGTGAATGGATAAGAAATCAAACGCTATTCTATATGGTTTGGACTTCAATCAAGTTACTTTGAGTTACTTGATCCTTTTGGGGATTTTATCATTTTTGCCTAAATTATTTTTCCACTAAATCGAATCATATGAGATATGAAATGGTAAGGGTACCATGTTTGTAAGTTTTCACAAAGGAACAAATGCTCATTTTTCCCTTTTCAATTATCACGAGTACGACAAGGTTTGTGGCTCGTGAAGCTGTCTTTCTAAAATACAAGTTTATTTCTAGAAGACAGAGTGGGAGAAATTATTCAAGAGCCACAAAGAATGCCACAGAGAATGTTATGTCGCAAGAAACTGGTCTTTCTTGCCTACATGAGACGTTTTGTGTAAGACATTATACATTGTTTCTTTAAAACCTAGGAGGTTAAATTCGTCACTTGTTAAAGATGATGAATTCATGCTACTCTTAAGAAAGTAAAGAGCTTATAACTTACAAAAGAAATTGTTTGATTTAAGTTGATTACTTCTAGAAAGTAATGAACATATGACTTACATAAGAGTGTTTAAAGTCACAACTCAAAACAAGGCTTAGAGCCATGAAAATCCGAAACGAAAGGGCTTGATTAGTGACAAAGGGTCTTGCACTAATAAAGAGATATTTCAATGCAAGATTAGTTGCAAAGGGTTTTGCACTAATTGAAATGATTAAGTCTATTTGGATCTTCTTAGGGATTGTGTTTCATTATGAGGATATGCATACAAAGTGAAATCTAAAACCCACTTCTTCAATAGAAGGAATGTATTCAATACATGTCATAAGTTTTATAGATTCTTGCAATCCTAAGATAATGTGAAACTTAAGAGAGAATCTTAAGTAGGACATCAATGAGTTGGAATCAACATTTTGATCATGTGATAAAACATTTCTCGATAAGTCGAGAAGTTGTGTTTATACATGGAGTTTAGTGGGAGTTACGGAATTTTTAATTAGTCCGATATGTGGATGACATATTGATCATTGAGAATGATTTAAGACTTTTGGAGTATTAAAATACATCTTGAATATCGGGATTTATGAAGATAAATCCACATGATATTAGCGTCAGTAAGAAGTCTTGTGTTGATAAGATTCATGACTAGTTCAATTAAATTGAACATATTTGATTGATTTCATTTGCTTCCGCTGCCGAATCAATTAAAAAAAATGATGTATAACACTTCATATGCTTTGAGTATGATGAATTGTTTTCAAAAATCGAATTTAAGTAATCTTTACCAAGTAAGCTATAAAGATTACCCTTAAGTGCTTGCAGAAGCATTAAGGAAGTAAAGCAAAGTGTTTATGATGCAATATTGTGTAAGGGTGTTACAAAAGTAACAATTGACAATTGAGATTGCGCATGGTTTCCGACAAAACCATAATCAAAACACATTAGGATGGTTAAGATACCATTGTGGCAATGTTAATTAAGAAGTAGATTTTCTAGAATCGTTCTAGGCAATAAAGAACAATGAGAGATATTTATAACGGAAATTGAGTACACTTGCGATCATGAGATGTGCAAGAAGGATGAGTCCCGCACACCGTGAAAAACAAGGGGAGCTATTCTAAGGCTAGAGGGCCTATGTCTTGATTGGATCTCGACACGTACTCAGAAAGTTTTGTAATGCAAATGTATACATTACAAAGGAAAATGAGTATGTAGTAAGGTTGAGTAAGGTACAAGAAGTTGATAAAACCTACTAACCAAAGCCTTCTCATAGGCTTAACATGATGAGTCATATTTGGATTCGGCATAGAATTTTATGGTTAGATAACATATTTCTTGGTCCAAAAAGTATAAACTATTGACGGAAATCTAAGCGACTTTCATTTTATTAATTTTCATGCACCTGCTACTCATTTTCATTTAACTAAAAATATTCATGCACCTAGAACTCGATTTCGTGCATCTAGCGCTCATTATTTTCATGCACCTAGTACTCATTTTCATGCATGTAACAATTTTCATGCACCTAATATTCGTTTTAGTGCATCGATAGCCATTTTAGTATACTTCATTTTATTTTTTTTGCATTATGTTTATATATTGTTAATAAAATCGATAAATTTTGTTTAGGTATGCTTAAAAATGTGTTTAAATAAACTAAACTAAGGGGAAATGATCCATCAAAATTTTCGGAACAAGATTTGATGAAGATTTAGTAAGGGTTCTCACGGTTCTCATTATGTTGGTGGTTCTCACCGGATCCTGACCATATATATATATAAGCATGTTTAAGTATGTTAACGTAAGTTCGTAGCTCGTTTTTGGCATGACTCGGCCGAGCAGGGCGGGTACTCGACCAAGTAGGAGACACTGCGCCGAGTAACCAGGCACTCCACCGAGTGTTGATCGTTGTGTACGTAGCAGTAGCTACTGGATTGTGACTACTCGGCCGAGTAATAGGCGTACTCGACCGAGGGAGGCATACTCGACCGAGTAGTACCCACACTCGACCGAGTATGTATTCTGTGTTTTCGACGTTTGGCTACTGGAGTGGAACACTCGGCCGAGTAATAGTAGAACTTGACCGAGTAGTCCATACTCGACCGAGTATCTCACCATACTCGGCCGAGTACTTCTTTGGCGGAGGGTTTTTTTTATTTTGAGCCGTAGGCTATGTTCTTACGTTTCCTTGCTTCTATCAGCTCAAAATGCCGCCAAAGAGGTCAGCAGCATAGATCCAAGCCTCTGAGATGACCACGGATGAGGTAGCTCGTATGATTAAGCAGAAGTATGAACACCTAGAGGCTCTTAAGAATGTGGGAAAGGGGCCTGAGAAACCGGTGGACGCAACCCATCTAAGCACCATCATTGCCTGCTTTAACCCTTCGACTTATGAGGGAACCGGAGAACCTAAGCTACTCGATAACTGGCACCACGAGATGGAGAGTCTTCTTGAGGTTGTGAAGTGTCCGGCGGAGTTGGCTGTCGAACAGGTGGTGTACTACCTGAGAGGTGAGGCTGCAGTTTGGTGGCAGACTGTGAAAGAAGATGTCAGGGCATACTATAGGGACGAGGGGCTTGATGCTATACCGTGGGCAGGTCTAAAGAGTGCTATGAGGGAGAAATTTGTGCCGGAAGCACATCCGTCAGAAGCTGAGAGCCGAGTTTGATTCTTTCACCATGAGTAATGATATGACGGTCACAGAGTACTATCACAGGTTCCTTGAGTTGTCACGTTATGCAGAAGATATGCAGCTGGGTCAGCGAGGTTTGGCTCTTCATTTCGAAAAGGGGTTGGCTCTTAAGATTATGAATAGATTACCAGCTGGAGTTCTTCGCAATCTAAAAGAGGTCTATGCGTGGGTTAGGCATGCTGAGAGGTTGGTGGACTTGGCCAAGGAGGCTAGTGAAAGAAACACTAAAAAGAGGAAAACAGAGAGTGAGAGTGGCAATCAGTCGCGCCACAAGAAGAGTAACTATGGACAGTCTAGGGCTTTTTCTGGAGGGTTTGGGTTTTCAGGGGGATCTTGAGCATGAGAAAGAGGTGGTGGTCGGAGTGTTAGTGACAACTCCAACATTACTTGCTTCAACTGTGGTGGAGTGGGTCACAAGAGGCATGACTGTACCAGTGCCAAGGTTGGAGGCTTTTTAGGGGAGTTTTTCCCAGGCGCTGAGCCAGAGCTTTGCTAGCAACAGGCCATCTGGGTCTAGGGGTAACCGTGGAGGGCAGAACAAACACAATGGAAGCTTCAACTACAATAGTGGAGGATCCTATCAGTGCCCGAATAACAGTGCGACTCAAAACTCAGCAGCTAAGCCGACTACTTCAAACACCTCAGTCCAGGGTGGAGGTCAGAGAAACAACGGGAAGCTCTTTATGATAGGAAAACAGGAAGAAGAGAACGATGCCCATGTGGTTACCGGTACCTTTCTTGTTCATAATAAACCTTCGTTTTGTTTTACTTAGGGGCAACTCATTCTTTTATATCTAGGGGTCAAGCCTTAGCTATGGGTTTTGGGGAGTATGAGCTTGTAGAAGATAATGTTTTTATACCTTCTGGGGAGTCGGTGTCTTGTGTTAAGTTGTATAGAGATGTGTCCATGTTGGTAGGGGAGGTAAAATTACCGGTCAACTTGTTAGAGTTTCCGTTAGATGGGTTTGCGGTCATCAAGGATGGACTGGTTGGGTAAGTATGATGCTAAGATAGATGCCGACAAAAGAAAGTGTCTTTAAAGGGTCCCAAGGGTATCAGAGTGTCTTATAGGGGGTTTGTTATGAGACCAAAGTGTAAGTTCATCACTGTAATGACTTTAAAGTCATGTTTGAGGAAGAAGTGTCCCTTGATTCTTTTCCAAGTGAGAGATAGGCGTGCGGAGCAGCTAACAGCACCTGATATACATGTGGTTGGAGAGTTTAGTAATGTCTTTCCATATGAGATACCGAGGTTACCACCTAAGAGAAATATCGACTTCAATGTAGAGCTCAAACCGGGGACATGTCTTATATCTAAACCACCGTACCATGTGGCACCCAAAGAACTGGAAGAGTTGAAGAAACAGTTACATGATCTGTTAGACAAGGGGTATATCCGGCCTAGTGTGTCACCGTGGGGAGGACCCAATGTCGTTTGTGAAAAAGAAAGATGGGATCATGAGGCTATGCATCGACTACAGAGAGCTGAATCATGTCACGGTGAAGAACATGTATCCTTTGCCAAGGATCTACGACCTTTTTTATCAGCTGAGTGGCGCATGAGTGTTTTCTAAGATCGATTTGAGGCCTGGATGTCATTAGTTGTGGATAGCAGATGAGGATATTGCTAAGACATCTTTTTGGTCACGTTATGGTCACTATGAGTACGTAGTGATGCTTGTTGGTTTGGCGAATGCACCAGCAGTTTTCATGGATCTTATGAACTGGATTTTCAGCCCGTTCTTGGACAAGTTTGTGGTCGTCTTCATTGATGACATCTTAGTCTACTCTAAGAATAAGAAAGAGCATGAGGAGCATCTGAGGTGAATTTTGTAGACCTTGCGAGATAATCAGCTATATGCCAAGTTTTCCAACTGCGAGTTTTGGCTAGAGAAAGTAGTTTTTCTGGGTCATGTGATATCTAAAGAGGCTGTGTTAGTGGATCCTACCAGAATTTAGGAAGTGAAAAAGTGGAAGTCACCAAAGAATGTTGCTAAGATTCGTATTTTCTTGGGTTTAGCTGGCTACTACAGGAGGTTCGTGAAAGACTTTTCTACAATCGCGAGGCCTATGACAGCTTTGGTGAGAAAAGAGACCAGATTTCGGTGGGAGGAGACTTGTGAGACGGCGTTCCAGAACTTGAAGGAACGTTTGACCACAACTCCTAGCTTAGCTTTACCTAAGGGAAGTGAGGACTTTGAAGTATACACAGATGCTTCAAAGAATGGTTAAGGATGTGTTTTGATGCAGAATGGCAAGGGTATAGCTTAAGCATCGAGGCACCTGCAGCTGTATGAGGAGAACTATCCTACTCATAATTTGGAGCTGGGTGCGGTTGTGTTTGCTCTTAAGATTTGGAGACACTATCTTTATAGGACAACTTTTAAAGTGTTTTCAGATCATAAGAGTCTGAAGTATATTTCCACTCAGAAAGAGCTTAACATACGACACAGACGATGGATGGAGCTGATTAGGGACTATGATATGGAGATCATCTATCATGAAAGTAAGGCCAATTCGTGGCAGATGCCGTGAGTAGGAAGAGTGTTCATTCGTTGTGTAAAGCTATGTCTTTGCTGAAGCTGAGGGATGAAATGTCCAAGATGGGAACCCACATGATTCGGAAAGGGGATACGATCGGGGACTTGACGATCGAGCCAGACTTGTATGATGATAAAAAGAGGAAACAAGAGCCTGATCCAAAGATCCAAGAATGGAAGTCAAGGGTGGAGAGTGGCACGGTTTCCAGGTTTTCTATCCATACAGATGAGAGTGTTCATTTTGATGGGAGATGGTTTGTTCCTAATGATGCATATTTGAGGAGAGTAATCATGACAGAGGCTCATTGCACTCCTTATTCAGTCACCCAGAGGTGACAAGCTTTATAAGGACCTCAAAAAACGTTTTGGTGGCCTAATATAAAGAGGGATGTGGCCGAGTTTGTGGCTAAGTGTCTGACATGCTAGAGAGTAAAGGGTGAGCAACGAAGACTGCAAGGTAAGATTCAGTCACTTGAAGTACCCGAGTGGAAGTGGGAGTCGATCTCTATGGACTTTATATTGGGGTTACCAAGGACACCACAAGATAACAATATGATTTCGGTGATCGTCGATCGTTTAACTAAGTCAGCTCACTTCATTTTGATAATGAATACTTGGACCAAGATAAAACTAGTTTTGCGTTACAGAAAGCATGTAGTTCAGTTACATGGTGTGCCAAACGATATAGTGTCGGATCAATATGCGAGGTTCATATCACGGTTTTGGCAGGAGTTGCAGGATTTGATGGGAACGACCTTAAAGATGAGTATAACTTTTTATTCGGCGACAGATAGTCAGACTGAGAGGACTATCAAGAATTTGGAGGACATGTTGAGGGCTTGTGCCATGGAGTTCGGTGGGAGTTGGGAAGATAGGTTGGACTTGATTGAGTTTTCTTACAACAACAACTATCACACCACTATTGGGATGGCACCGTTAGAGGCTTTGTATGGCAGGAAGTGCAGGAGTCCGGTTTGTTGGAATGACAGTACATAGAGAGTGGTTTTAGGACCACAGATGGTGCAATATATGATTGAGCAAGTTCATCTGATTCGTCAAAAGATGAAAGCAGCTCCAGATCGCCAAAAGAGTTATGCAGATTTGCACCACAGGGACATCGAGTTCGCAGTGGGTGACAAAGTCCTTTTGAAAGTGTCACCTATGCGACAGGTGATGAGGTTTGGCAAGAAAAGTAAGTTGAGCCAGGATTTTATCGGTCCGTATGAGATCTTGGATCGTGTAGGTGAAGTAGCCTACCGGCTAGCTTTACCACCAGCGTTGGACCGAGTCCACAACGTGTTTCATGTTTCACAACTCCGGAAGTATGTGAGTGATCCATCACATGTGCTTGAGGTTGAGAACATAGAGATTGATGAGTCTTTATCTTATGCGGAGGTTCCTAAGGAGATCTTAGACCGCAAGGTGCGCAAGACACGGAATGGTGAGACCGTCTTACTAAAGGTGCTTTGGTCTAATCATAATGTGGAAGAGGTCACATGGGAACCAAAGGAGTCTATGAGAGAGAGTTTTGCCCACCTATTTAATCAGGTATGTATGGTTACGGGGACGTAGCCGTTGTCTTTTTATAGGGGTAGGGGATGGTCGCATGCTTGCTTTTGAGTTAGTTGAGTTAGCTTAGCTATGTTTGTGTCATCTTGTCAGCTATGTGTGTGTCATCTTGTCAGTTTGAGTTGGCTGTTTTGTTTTATGTAGTGGGAGTTGTTTGGTTCTGGTAGTAGTTGTTGGTCTTGTTTTGTTTGTATAGTGTGAACTTCGGGGACGAAGTTCTTTTTAAGGAAGGAAGACTGTAATACTACGGTTTTCTAAGTCTGTTACTCTGCCGAGTAAGCATGTCGTGTGTTTCTGGAGAGACTACTGTCCAGGAATACTCGGTCGAGTATGGGAATACTCGACCGAGTATCCGGTTTGACGATATTTATTTCCGCGGTTTGATTTAGGGAGGATTAGAGTTATATAAAACGGGATTTACAGTTTCTTAATCATTTTACCAAAACCTAAACTTACTACATAACTCTAATCATCTCCAAATCTCTCCCAAGTTCGTGGATCTTTCGTGAGTCTTGTTCATCCTTCCTTCGTGTCGATTGTATCGGTAAGCCTCTAGTTTTATGAGTTTCATCAGTTTGTCTTTTAGGGTCTTGCGCTAGTTCATGATTTGGGGGAAAAGGGGGATTTTGGCATGTTGTAATTGGAATTATGTGATTTTTGTTAGGTGGAGATTTCGTAAAGGAGCCATGTTAGCTTGCTTGATTGTCTCATTTTAGTTTGTGCTAGGGTAGGGTTTCCCTACTCGGTTTACTGTTTAATTGATTTAAGATTGTGTTGTTATTTTTTGTACGATTGATATTGTGACTATTTGCTGTTGTTGGGATTGGAGTTTGGTGTTGGTGTTGTGATCGTTGATGATGCTGTTCGCGAGGTGCGTCCTCTGCTGAGTGGAGTCACTTGCAGGAGTGACTTCATGCCCTAGTTTTCCCCTCTGTGGAACCCGCCACAGGAGGGGATGTGCCCATTAATGAACAGGGTTATCGCTCGTTGATGAGTGGGGCTTAGGTGGGTACGGCTATGGTCCCCCCACTGGCAGGGCTACACACTTTAGTGTGTAGTCAGTTACATGATGTGATTGGGAGTTGGAGGTGGATTGTGAACAGCTGTTTATCTTATCGTACTTTGTCTTATTTTGATTATGTAGTAAACTGACACCGTTGTTGTTTTGTAAATCTGTGGTGATCTATTCGGGGATGGTGAGCAGGATGTGATAGGTGATGATGGTCATTAGCTTCGGGGACGAGATGGGGAGTCATCACCCGAGTCTAGCTTTCGCTGTCATGAGATTTACTTTTCTAGTTTCAGTCGTTTGAGTATTTGTGAACATTGTTTAGGATTTGGTTTTGGAACATGTAATCGTTAATTCTATATAGTTAAATAAATTTTGTTTTGGAATGGTAACTTTGATCTACTAGCCTCGAGAAACCGAGATGGTGACGGTGTCTCATGCTATGGTGGTCCTGGTAAGGCACCTTGGTATGTGGGGGTGTCCTAAATTTCTTCCGGATTTCTTTCCTAATCCTACTTTTTTTCCTAAATTCCTCCACGTGATTAGTATAAATAGAGGCCTCCGCCTCACATATTACTCACGTGAGTGTCCGCCCTTCTCTTCTCCCTTTGCATTATAACACCACGCTCTTGCTTTTTGACGCCTACGTTCTTGCTCTACGCGACCACGTAAGCTCAAATCATTCTAAGTACTAGCCACATTGACATAGAATGATCTGTAACACCCCGGCCCAAACCGGGTTGGGAGCGTTTACTTGTGATAGTTCACCAGGCTGTGTAAATGGCCCACAGATCAACACGGGTCCTTTATAGCGTATTTTGTCCTCACCCATGCGCATCTCGGGAACCTTCCTAGGAGGTCACCAATCCTAAGACTACTCTTAGCCAAACACGCTTAACTTTGGAGTTCTTTTGCATGGATGACCATAAAAGAAAGTGCACTTTGTTGATACGAGTATTACTTTCAGTCCCTTTAAGGACTAGTCATTTAAGCCTGATACTGTCGTTTTGTACCAAAAATAAAAACCTAAGTTACTACCAACAGAAGTCAGCGGTAAGTAGGGTCGATCTCCACAGGAGGCTAAGTTGCTATCTATCCGTTTAATTTGGTCTGTCAGGTGTCACGAAATGGGGTTTTGATTGAATTGGACTAATCAACTACGAGGCTAAAGGCAAGAGAAAAGGGATAAAAGAAATTAACAATAAAGGAAAGAAAATATGCTAGGAGTCGGTCCACCGTGGTAGCTATACTATCGGAAATACTAAGGCGATTAGACTATTGATAAGAAGAGCTATGGTCGTCACCTTTCGGTCCTTAAACCGCCCTAGGGCGTAAATAGGTTAACTTTCGTCCTCACTACAATACCCTATTGTAATTAAGCAAGCCTTCCCTTCCAATCTTTCGATCCAGTGCCTGTCGGGTTAACTAAATTTATTGGTCTCCTGCATGCATTCATTCGACCGGATAACAATTAAATTGCCTAATACAATTCTTATCGCAAGGCTAATCTACTCAAGTCAATTAAAACATGCTACCACGGCTTCCCTAATCCTAACATACTACGGGATTAGCTAGACATAAATAAGGGGGAAACGAGAAATAAAGGAAGAACAATAAACATAAATAATAATTAAAGAGGAAAAGAAAGAGAAAGAATTAATACTGAATTATTGATCCTAAATTAAGAACAAAGTAACAAAGATGGCAAGATATTCGAACCAGAGAGAAAGGGAACGAAGTAAAAGTTTGTGAGAGAGTTTATAATGACATACTGACTTCCTATTTATAAGAAAATAGGATTAGCTAAACCTAATGACAGAATTAAACCTAAAAAGCCCAGCCCGTAGCAAAATCCACTCGATCGAGTGGAATAAAACCACTCGATCGAGCAAACCCAGAAAAACCGCCGATCGACCAACTAATTCACTCGGTCGAGTAAAGGCATATAAGGAACTGGTCGATCGAATGAATAAACTACTCGATCGACTGATTATTGAATCCTAAACCACTCGATCGACTAGTTAAGCACTCGATCGAGTGGATCTTTACTTCAAAGACTCATAATTCTCGTTAGTTTGACTTTGACTTGTCCTTTTAGCTCCCGAAACACCTTCACGCATCCCAAGACAGCTATAATTCCCGCTCCAAATTCACTCTTCCTCCAAATGCATGCAAAAAGAATGTAAATGGCTTGATTTCACTACTTTATGGTCCATTCCTGTAATTAAGACAAAATACACCAAAGTAGCATATTCGGGCATTTCGTAGCAATAGACTACGATAAAAGCATAGAAATACGTGCATAAAATAGGCTAAAAAGACTATATAAAATGCACGTATCAAAGCCTATCAATATCTTTAATTACCGTGGGGTGTTACAATCACTCCCACTTGAAGAACGCAACGTCCTCCTTGCGCCTAGGACCATAACCGCTAACCCAGAATCCTCCCCCGCTTGGTGGGTGATCCACATGGAGCGTATAACAACTACCTCCAGGAGCATATAACAACTGCCTCCCGTCACCACACAGTCGCAGGGTTGCTTTGATACCACTTGTAACACCGCGGCCCAAACCGCGTCGGGAGCGGTGACTTATGATAGCTCACCGGGTTGTGTACATGGGTCACAGATCAACATGGGTCCTTTATAGCACATTTTGTTCTCACTCATGCGCATCCCGAGAATATTTCCAGGAGGTCACCCATCCTATGACTACTATCAGCTAAGCACGCTTAACTGTGGAGTTCTTTTGCATGGATAACCATAAAAGAAAGTGCACTTTGTTGATATGAGTAGTACTTTAAATCCCTTGAAGCACTAGTCATTTAAGTCTATCAATGGACCTCTTCAATTACCGTGGGGTGTTACAGACCAGTATGACCAACTCCAGTCAATCAATCTAGTCAACTTTTTTTAAATCTTTTTTTAAGGGCACTTTATTTCATACATCGAGTCGAGCATTCACTAAGGACAACTTAGTCAATCTCGTTTCATCAAACATGTAAGTCTGAGGGTGTAAATCCCAATTTTATTTCCATATTATATTTTTTGTAAGAATTTATGTCATAAGTATGCTCAAAACCGTTTGTAGACATAAAAATGTGTTACATTTTTAAAATGGGGCCAAAAGTCAAATGTTGACATTTGTGAGAATATCGTTTAAGAAATGGGTCGGTGAATTTTTGCCCGAACAAATATGAAGGTATTTAGCCATCTTGTGAAAATAAAAAATCGGTCCACTTGGAAAATGGATTGTGCTATATTTCTAATACGAAGTATTGGACGTAAATGTTAAACCCAAAAGTAATGGTTCTAAGCGACTCACGCTTTGGGCAGCCCACAAAATGGGGCTGACAAGCCCAAGACACTCTCGAAAAGAAAACAAAGATCATGTTTTTTTTTTTGGTGACGAGGGGTTTATTCCCCCCGGGCCCAGGCATTCCAACGTCACCACCTGGGCCATGTAAACCACCCCAATTGGGGCCGCCAAGATAACCGCATGCATTGCTCATCCGTGAGTTCGAACACGGGACCTCGCAATTCTTGCGTTTGCAAGCTTTGAGGTTACCCAAGTCTACCACTAGACTGCAAGCACTTGGTTAAAACAAAGATCATGTTGGTTGACGTAGAAAACGTGATCCATGTGCTTATATACCATTATAGGATAATGATTACAAAGATCATGTTGGTTGACGTAGAAAACGTGATCCATGTGCTTATATACCATTATAGGATAATGATTGCAATTAGGATCCTCTCCATTTTCTTTCTCTCCATTTCCTCTCACAAATCCATTTAATAATATTATCCTCTCCACACTCTATTAATCCTTTATTTCTATGCATAAATCGTGAACCGTTTGATGTTAATAGAATCCAATCTCGTCCGTTGATAGGAAATGGACTCTTTTTTTTTTTTTAAGAAATGGCGAAGATTTTTACTCTAATGATTGCATGGCTTTTCAAAACAAAAAGGCTTGGTCAATAACAGTGGAAATTTGTTCCACTAAATTAGGAAAGTTGGCATGAGTCCTGAAAATCAACGAGAAATATGGGAAAGGTTACATGAGTCCAGGGAGCCAGTCAAACGAAAAAAGAAGAGAAGTGATAGAAATGTTTGCATTTTGTTACGATAAAACAAAAGTTCTTGTAAATTGAGAGTGTACACTCTCATTTGGGAGTAATCACCAAATCACAAAATCACCACATTTCACAAAAAATACACTACAAATAAAACTCTCTACAAAACTTTCTCTAAAAAATCTCTCCTAAGAGAAAAAATAAGAGAAAAGAAAAGACATTCACCTCTCTACAAAAATCTCTCCTAAGAGAAAACTAGAGAAAAAGAAAGAACTATTCTTCAATCCGACGTTAAGCATCAATTGCAGTCAATTGAAGAGAAGCAAGTTAAATTCATCAAAGGAGAATCAAGTCTTCAAATCTAGACCCTCCTATTCATTCAAAGTGCGGAAATCAAATCAATAGAATAACTAGTAGATTGTACCCAAAATCTTTTGAATAAATAAAATTTTATTTTGTTGCATCTATTTGTGTTTTCTCTATTTGTTTGCAGATAAACACAAATTTGTTGTTACACCGTTTAAAACCTTTTTGACAAAACACCAAAAAAGACCATCGAGAAGAAACGCACCGGAAGGGTGCGTCTTCTCGGAACAGATCGCAAAGATCTGCTGCGCCTCCGTCGAGGCTACTTGTCTCGTTGTTGCTCTTCTTCCTCTTCCTCGAGTATCTGCTTTCTCCCTTTCTTTCGTTTTATTTTATATTTTCTTAAAATTCTCATATTTTCAATTCTCTTACTTATCTTTACTAATCCTTTTCGACCTAAATCCCTTATAGTTCAATATTTGCGGGTTTTCGTCATTAATTCAAACCTGGATTTCAAAAGATTAGATTTCTCCATATCGAGAAGTTTGAATTCGTCTTTCTACATGTTTTTATTTTGTTTTCCAGTTTTGTCAACCTTAACTTCGTTTTCGTTTGTTTTTTAGTCGTAGTTCTCATCTTTTGCAATTCCGACATCGTAAATAGCCATAACTCGTAAACCTTCGTTTTAATTCCTTTTCTTTCACTTTATGACGATCTTAGATGCATCTAATCTGATTAAATCACTTCTACTCGAGTCGCATGCTAATAATCAAAGTAAAACAACCAACGAGCATTAACTAACCACGGTCCGACTTCCACATCCCAATTCTAGAATAGCCGCATGACAGGTGATGCGCCTCTTCCAGGAGGACGCACCGCTTGTAGCACCTGTTCGGGCTGGCTTCTGCCTCTGAGCTCTTCTCGTTTTGACATAGGGTTTCTATTTAAGTTTTTAATTAACTATTATTGGTATTATCACTTATAATACGGCATATTCTCGTATTTTAATTTCTTCTTTTATTTTATATTAATTTATTTTTTTATTTTTTTCTTTTCAAATCCTTTTCGAGCATATTTATGACCTAAATTCAAATTATCCATTGTAATTCAATTGTAATTATTTTATTTTCATTCTTTATTTCTTGTATGATTTATTTAATTGGCTTTCACATGTAATTAATCTAATTCCAACTTCAACCCAATTAATTGCTAAATTATTTGTTCACCGAGTTAGTCTAAGTCTCACATGCTAGGTTTAAAATGTGGATGTTCCATTGCATGTATACCACTCACGACATATCGAGTATAAAAAACATCCCTGATCATTAGTAGAGGCCGCTATCGAGGCGGGCAGGATTATGTGTTCAAATAAACGATCTTCCTAATACGTACCCTTACCCCTTAATCAAAATCTCTATGAGCATCTGTGTTCATTGGCATCACGAGAGTCATTCCAGGCATAGAATGCTAAGGGTAACGAATTTCTTAGTGTTCAGGTTACTACTTTGTGCCTTGAAATGACATGAAGTATTCGAACGGTTTTAATTTTCCATAAAATTTGGTGGCGACTTCATAAATGCAGGCTTGTCAAACCTTTCACTTGTTTCAATACCTCACAAATCGGTAACGGCCCATGATGTGCTTTGGCCCTCGCACCGGCGTTCTCTGAGAGAAGTGTCGCCGCCTCAAAACTAACGCGCGGGTGCGCATGGCGTGGGTGGTTGTGTCCACAGTTTGGCGACTCCGTCTGGGATGATACACTTAGACTAAGTCTAGTGTTACCTAGGGTGAAACTTGAACAAGGTTAGGGAATAGTTTATACACTGGGGATGATACACTTAGACAGTTGTCAGCTTTCATTACTCGACTTTCTTAGGTCGTTTTAGCCAGCCTTCTTAGGCTTAACCCAACCAATCCGACCAATCGTCTCGTCCGGACGGTACAAGTTCCTATTTTTGCCCAAAGATGGATAGCAATTGACGTCAACGATACCACGATACTTACTCTTGTTTTTATCAAGAACTTTCATTACTCGAGCGAATGGACTAGGAACCAACCCAACTCACGTTTGGCACGGATCTCTCATAGACTAGGGTACGATAGCTTGGTATGGCAACCCACCCTTTTAAACCAAAACCCTTCTAAAATCACTCAAAGATGCCGTTATAATTCCTATGCTTATGTAACTTGTATGTTGTCATCTTTGTAAATAACACCATGACGAAATTTTAAAAACTCTCTCGACAAAATGCAAAAATGTAAATCTTTCAAAATGGCCTAAAAAGCTCAAAGTCGACAAAATAAAGTCAAAGCTCTGTCAAAATTCAAAAATCAACCATTTTTTCAAAATCATTTCAAAATCGACACTCCTACAGTCACACACAATGATTGTCTAGGATAACATTTCAAAACCAACTTTTTTTCAAAACCCGCACGACACAAAGGACATACATGTCCTTTCTCTTTTAAGTCCTTCCACGAGTCTTTTCTTATTTGAGTAAGTGTGCAAAGTAGTCGATTATGTCTTAATTTGTCGCCGGTTCTTATCTTCAGTCCAAGATGTCGTGACAAATGAACGTGAAGCAAGCGTCCAGGGTCCACCCAAAGGTAATGGTAATAATCAAGTTTTGGCTACACTACTCCATCTCCATGCCACCAAGACGTCGCCTATGCTCGTCCCCAAACAATCGAAGGCCACATTGTAGCCGTGGAAGCTAGACTTCCTCATACAGAGGGTCCTATTCCTAACATCCCTTTACACGATGATCCTCCACCCTTCAAAAAACCTGAAAACAATTCTCCACCTATCCTTACTGAAGCGGAAAAGCGTCTTCAGTACTTAGAAAAGAAACTTATGTACCTCAAGGGGGATGACATCTACAGGGGAAAAAGCCGAAAGTATGAAGCAGTGAATGCCCAACTACCAACCAAGTTCAACATGACTGGCATCTCGAAGTTCAAGGGGCACGAAAACCCTCTAAACCACATTCGTGCTTTCAAACCCTACATGTATATCAAAGGCATCAAGCCAGAGATGTTCTTATGGTCTTTTCTTCATCTCTCCACACCATTACCAAACAATGGTCCTATTCTCTAGACCACAAGAAGATTTCTACTTTGGATGATGCTGCCATCGAGTTCACCAAACAGTACGCAGATAATGCCGAGATTCAAGTTAACATGCGCACTATAGAGGTTCTTACACAAAATGAAAAAGAAGGGTTCACCGACTTCCTAAGTAGGTGGAGAAAGACAAGTACCCAACTTGTTGAGCGTCCAGACGAGGCCACTCTTATGGAAAAGTTCGTAGACAATTTATGACCTATCTATGTAAATCACTTGAGGTACCAAAACATAAAGTCTTTCAAAGATTTAACGGTTCTAGGTACAAGGATCAAAGACGATATCCGCAAAGGACTCTTGTCCAAAACCGTGGACGCGGATATCAAGGTTCAAGGTCACCGGAAGTCGTTCCTACGGTTCCGCTATCAAGAACGACGACGTCAACCTCGTCGAGTCATCCAAGAAGAGCAATACGGCGAGAAAGTTCACCGATATTAGTGACACATACACAATGCGCTGAAAAGGTTAATGAAACAGAGAAGAATCCAACCAATAGGACCTACACCTGACCCAGAAAAGAAGTCTAAATTCCGAGATGGCAATACCTGTTGCGAGTTTCACAGGGGTAACAGATATGACAAAGAAAACTATTATAGGTTGAAGCATGCTATCGAAGACATGATCAAAGATGGACGATTGCCTATCCCTCCTGCAAGTAAGCCTAACAACACAAAGAATCCTCTTGGAATTATGATGATCTCAGATGAAGAATCCACCTTATATTGTTCACACCTTATCTCTCCAATCGAGGATGAGATCAATATGGTCGATCATGGAGAAACCAACTTTACCATCGCACCCACTATCGCAGATTTTGTCGTATGGGTAAAGAGTGTGAGAAGACAATTTGCCTAACTGGAAGATGTCGTGTCATCCCTACAAATACCTAGCGTCTTGACTCAGAAACCCACGCAAATGGCCACTTCATTATCCTACGAATCTAAAATGCAAAAAGTCGTCACGGTAGTGGACGATTTGGTCCAAATGATTATCAGTTTAGAATCCAAAATTCAAGCGCTTGAGAGAGCTCAACACCGTTAATGGCGTTTGGGCGGATGACGTTGAATATGTCTACCTCGTAGATCATCCTCTAATCAAAATCACAAAAAGTCTCACAGACAAGATTATTATGATGATACTACGGGATAACCATATCAACCCTACAACGCTCATCACGGATGCAAATCCAGCCAATCAGCAGAAAGGATGGAGAAAATCAATCAAATGGACCAATAACTAGGGAAGGTTCTCCAAACTCACAACTGGAGAAGGAGACATATTCAAAGGAGAACCAGAAGATGACGAATTCGAATCTGAGTCAGAGTCAGAGTCAGAAACTGAGTCTAAGTCTAGGGAAGTCGTTAGAGAGTCTCCTCGTGGTGTCACTCCCCATCCCATCGTCTCTTCTTGTTTAGCATCATCTAGTAACAGAGTTTGGGAATGACCCAAAGAATCGTCCCTTTGCCGCTGCGATTACCGTGTAGATAGCTTCTTTGTTTCACTATTTTCAAACATTAATATGAATAAATGTGATTCTCGCTTACTCTTCGTGTTATCTTGATTGTAATTCATTTACGATGATATTGAGGATGATCCCGACCCGGACTCAATCGAACTACCTCCTTATATAATTAAAAAAATACTAGAGGAGCGGAAAGGGGCACCAGTTTTAGAGAACACTAAACTTAACAACGTAGGGACAGATTTAGAACCCCAAGAACTTAAAATAGGGACAACCCGAGACCCAAATGAAAGAGCTCGCTTCATCGACATTCTTCACGAATTCAAAGACGTTTTCGCTTGGTCCTACAAGGATATGTCAGGGTTAGACAGGGATATTGTAGAACATCGAATCTCAATCAAGCCAGGTTTCAAACCCGTAAAGCAGAAGCTTCGCCGAATGAGAACATAATGGGCTCTTAGGATTAAGGAGGAAGTGGAGAAGCAATTCAAAGTCGGGTTCATCAAAGGGTCCAAGTACTCAGACTGGGTGGCTAATATAGTCCTCGTACCTAAAAAGGATGGGCGAATCCGAGTTTGTGTTGATTTCAGAGTTCTAAACAAGGCCAGTACAAAAGACGATTTCCCACTCCCAGACATCGACACACTAGTAGATAATACAAAGATCACGCACTCCTTTCTTTTGTAGATGGGTATGCGGGATATAATCGATCAAAATGGGTGAAGAAGATATGCATAAAACGACGTTCGTCACTTAATGGGGTACTTATTACTACACCGTTATGCCATTTGGATTAATCAATGCTAGAGCAACATATCAATGCACCGCGACTACCCTGTTGCATAACATGATGCACAAAGAAGTAGAGGTATATGTAGATGACATGATTGTCAAATCCAAGGATAGACAAGGTCACATCGCCAACCTTCGCAAGTTCTTTCTCAGGTTGCGCAAGTACAACATGAGACTTAATTCTTAAAAATGCGCATTCGAGTCACATCCTAAAAATTATTGGTATATGTTGTCAGTTAGAGGGGAATAGTGATTGATCCATCCAAGATCATGGCTCTAATCGAGATGCCACAACCACAGAAAGAAAACAAAGTTCGAGGATTCTTGGGCAAGGTGCAATATATAAGCCATTTCATTTCAAAGCTCACTATGATTTGCGAACCTATATTTAAGAATCTCAAGAAAACGGACCACACCATGTGGGACGACGATTGTCAAAAGGCATTTGATAGAATCAAGATGATATTAGCCAAGCCAACCATTTTAATGCCACCGCAGAAAGATCAACCTCTATCTCTGTACCTGTAACACCCCATACTCCAAGTGCCTTACCAGGACCACTCAGGTATAAGGATGCCACCATCTCGGTTACCCGAGGCATGATAATCATAAGACAATGAAGAAACATACTTTATTAAATAAGTTTAAGTGATTACATTACAAAACCAACTGTAAGCAA
Organism: Silene latifolia; assembly: GCF_048544455.1. Classification (NCBI taxonomy): domain Eukaryota; kingdom Viridiplantae; phylum Streptophyta; class Magnoliopsida; order Caryophyllales; family Caryophyllaceae; genus Silene; species Silene latifolia. Next base: position 399,961,555 of record NC_133538.1, read on the forward strand.
AATACAACTGTTCTCAAACTATAAACCAACCGAATGGAATCGTCCTAACAAACACGGCGGAAGACTAAGACTCGATATGTGATGACTCCATCCCAGACTAGATCCCACGCGTATCCAAGATATACCGCTAAATCGCTCACCACCCCGAATGGATCACCACAGTTTTTAAAACATTTAAACGGGGTCGATTAATCACACAACTCAATATACATCAACAATAAGATAAACAGACAATTTGAACTCATCACACACACACACACACACCACCAACCAATTCCCATCATCTCAATCTCGATCGTCCACCGGACTGACCACCGCGATGGGGGACCGCAGCCGTTCCCACCTAAGCCCCGCTCATCATACGAGCGATAACCCTGTCCATTAATGTGCACATGCCCTTTCGTGGCGGGTTCCACGAAGGGCGAAACTAGGGCGTGAGATCACTCCCGCAAGTGACCCCACTCATCCGAGAACGCATCTCGAGAACCATCAACAAACACAACCACAATCACAATCACAATCACAATCATCATATCAAACAACTAACTACAAAGACATCACCAATATCCCATTATGGGACTAATACCGAGTAGAAATCCTACCGAAAAGCACAACACGCAGACGGTATCTACAGCTGTATCAAAACGGCTCCTCTACGAATTCTCCTCCTATCATACAACACATAGATGCTACCATTCAAATACTACTCATAAAAACCCCCAATTCCTAAATTAGGGTTTCATCAATCTTAACAAAACATTATAGAAATTATATTAAAAGCTTACCCTCGACGCAAGGAATCCAACGACACGAACTACGATACGAACCGACCGTCTGAACTCCGAGAATTGTCAAGAACGCGATTAGGAAGAAGAACTAGTTGCTTTCTCTCTTAAACATGTTTTAGGTTTTGTAAAAAGTGATTTAAAACAATGACGAATATGTTTAAATACCTTAATCGCGTAATTAACAAAACCCGAGAAAACGCCCCGTAAAACCGGACACTCGATCGAGTACCCAAGGCACTCGATCGAGTACCCCTACTCGATCGAGTGCCCTACTCGATCGAGTACCCAACAGTCGAAACTATTTTATTCCGTAACTTGCCCATACTCGACAGAGTAAGGGCTACTCGATAGAGTACCTAAAGACTTATAAATACGGAGTATTACAGTCTTCCCTCCTTAAAAAGAACTTCGTCCCCGAAGTTCAACCCATACATAAAAACAACCATACTAACTCGACCAAGACACAACAACATAACTAAGAACTCAAGAACTCGATCAAACAGAAAACATGAACTTTTAACACCCACTCCACCAACTATGTTTACTTCCCTAACATGACTCACGATATCGTATCCACCACATGTATATCTCTCACGACACTAACTCCATACATAACCAACTACCGTCCTCTAACGCTGCTAGCTCCATAATATCATCCACTATCAAATCCAAAATCAAGACACTCATAGACATCAAACGGAATGTTACAGTACCTCACAGTCAGAGAAACAGCCATGGGGGCTATGCTTGCACAGGTCATCTGGAAAGAAGAAACAGCTATCTATTACCTTAGCTAGAAGTTCTTGGAATATGAGACTAAGTATACACCACTCGAAAAGACATGCCTCGCTTTTGTGTCGGAAACCAATAAGCTATGCCATTATTTGCTTCGTTACTCCGTCAAGGTGTACTAAAAGATGGACCCATCAAATACATTTTCAAAAAACCAGTCTTAAATGGACGTTTGGCAAGATGGACTTTGATACTTTCGAGTTCGATCTCAAATATGTACCTCAAGGTCATTAAAGGACGAGCAGTAACCGAATTCTTCGCAGATAACCCAATTCATGATACCCAAGTAATAGATACATGGTCATTTTCGGATGAAGATATTATACACACCAATACAGAATCATGGGACCTCTACTTTGACGGGGCTTCCAACCTAAGAGGGTATAGTATATGAGTGTTGCTCATTTCTCCCGAAGGCGAGCATACACCAATTTCACAAACTCGACTTCGAGGTGACCAATAACGCAATGGAATATGAGGCATGCCTCATTGGTTTACAAGCAACACTCGTTTTTAGGTATCAAGAGACTTCGAGTCTATGGCGATTTGTCTTCAATCATCAATCAAATTACGGATCTTGGAAAATCCGGTGAAAGTCTTGTACCATATCGTGGCAAGATAGATCAAGTGGCTCAATTCTTTGACCAAGTGGTTTACTTACATCTACCCGAAGAAGAAAATCAGTTTGTAGACGCTCTTGTGAAACTTGCATCCTTGATCAACATGCCCGACAACATGATAGAAATGCCATTATGCATTAAACGACGGTCCGAACCAGCTTATGTGCATTTTCTTACTGATGAAATTGAAAATCAGGAGGAGCCTTGGTATCAAGCCATTTTTAATTATAAGCTCCACGACGCAAACCCACTGGATATGGATAGGAGAGGACAGCGAGCAATTCGTTTATTAGCATCTCACAATGTCCTAAACCAAGGGGAGTTATACAAGAGAATGCCACAAGGCATAATTTTGTTTTGGCTTGATCATTCAAAAGCAAATAAAGTTATGGAAGAAGTCCGTGATGGAGAATGCGGTCCTCATATGAGTGGTCCCATGATGGCAAAGAAAATCATGCGTCTATGATATTATTGAACGACAATAGAGACAGATTGCATCGGATCGTAAGGCATTGCCATAATTGCCAAATATCCGGGAATGTACAACACGTCCCACCATCTCTACTATACACGATAACATCTCCTTGGCCGTTTTCTACTTGGCGAATTGACATCATAGGAAGATCACTCCACCGGACGGGTGGTCATTGCTTCATTTTGGTAGCCATCGATTACTTCACGAAATGGGTAGAAGCAACATCCTATACTTTGCTCGACATCCAAACATGTTGCTAAGTTCATACTAACCAATATCGTGCAGTCGATATGGGTGCCCACATGAGATAATCAGCGATAACGGGTCCCACTTTCAAGCTGAAACCGAACAGTTGTTGGCCAAGTACAAAATCAAGTATCATCATTCTTCGCCCTATTTGACCTCAGACTAATGGTGCAGTAGAGGCAGACAATAAAAATGTCGTCATGATCCACAAGAAAATGATCGACAACTATCGAGACCGCCTAGCAAGATACCCTTTTCATTATGGGGATATCGAACCTCGATCCAGACGGCCACTAGGGCTACTCCTTTTTATCTAACATATAATTGAAGCCGTATAACCAAAGATAGCTAGAGTTCTCATCTTTACGCATTCTACTTGAAAGCCAAATTCCGAAAGCGAATGGAATAAGGATAGGTATAAAGAATTCGTCCTCTTAGACGAACGAAGATTACGTGCCTTGTTGGGAAATGTGTCCTCAACAATAGTGAGATCACATGATTTAAATATCATTATTAAATCTCATTTCAAGAATACGGAAGGGATGATACATTACATATATATAGTCAATCGGTCCACACATATCGCAATGATTGGTGGCTAGAGTTTGACATTCTTGTCGTCTGACGGTGGTGATCAATTGATCCCTTGAGGTCACACCTAAAGGACGATTCCCTTAATTAAAAAGGTTAATTAATTGTATACCGTCTGATTAATTAATTCCTTAAAAATTGAACAAATTCAATTGTGAGAGAGAATATTGATATCTTATTGTAATGGGATTAAATAAGATTTATTTTAGTAAATAAAATGCTTTATTACTAAAATTGTTTATTTGTTGAGAAACAATAAAGATAAGAATGAATGGTTGATTATAATTACAAGACATTGTGAATTATAATTATATGACCCATTTTATTTACGTGATCAAGTATCACTAGTCAATTTGTTGAAAAGTTACTTAATTAATTCATAAACTGATATTTATGTGATAAATATGCATTAAATTAATTAATAACATGTATCATACTACATGTGACATATTGTGTGACAAATGACAAATTGACAAAATAAAATGGTAGTCCATTTTAAGTATATGGACCGAAAATGGAGGGTGTGTTAGTGGGTTTTGGTTGTTTTATTTTATTTGATAAAATAAACATAATGATGCCTACCTACTACTAGTCTTACACCTCTTACACACCTACTATTTTTGAGAAGAGTAAAAGGAAAAGAAATGATGCCAATTTTGGCTCTTCCAACCGTGACACTCCCTCTCTATTGTGGGTTGTTGGTTATTTTATTTTCCTTACACACATTCATATGATGATATAATTCATTCTTACAAAACATGCAAAAAGGGGTTCATGCTTTTCTCTCTTCTCTCTCTTTAATCTTCATAAAAAAGATGAGATTTTAATCCAAATTTGTTCAAAAAGATTACTAAAATTATCAAAGTAATATATGAGTATTAGTAATCAAATTTAAGGTAAACCACTATATAAACATCTAGTACATGTTAGTTTGTGGGATTAAGGGATTGTCTTGGGTGCTACTAATTGGAGAATCTCTACTTTGGGATTTTTGTATGTTCATCCATTATTGGAATGCTCAAGAACAAGAGAGAAAGGTGATCTCTCTTGTGCCCATAAACCGAAAATCCATATATAAGAATAATGCTTCTTCCTTATTTTGTTTTAAAGTTTGCATGCATAAGACCTTTATTAATTTTATGACAAATTAATATATATATAACATGTATGAATATGTAAATATATAGATCTTCTTTTCTTTCAATCGGTATCAGAGCCACGGTTGTTTGCATGCAAATCGGTTAAAAGTTTTTCCGAGTTATAAGAATAACATATAAAACTTGAAAATTTGTGTTATTATGATATATCACGAAATTAATTCATGCATGTTAATATTTCTGGTCCTAAAATGTTTTAGGATATTTTGGTTAATTTTAAGGATTTTTATTGTTCATATAATACAATAATGGCATTTAAATATGATTTTATGAGTAAAAATGTCATTTTCGGTCTAAAATTAGCTATACTTCGAATTTTCAGTTGATTTTTGGATATGTTGTCACATATATTATTTTGAGATAACCTGTAAATTTTCATAATTTTTGGACATGTTATGCTCGAAAAATGGATTTTTCATTATTGAATTCGGATTTAAGTGAATAATAGGTTAATATGAGTTAAATTTCGAATCTGGTCATAGAAAATTAATATGTTGTAACATGCAATTTTAAAAGATGTGTGTAAAATAATTGGCTATAAAGAAGTCTTTTTGCATGATTTATGGATTTTTGAAGAAAAATAGCATAAATAGTGACATTATTTGTGTAAAATTAATAAAAACATAATCTATGACTTAGGAAAAACGTCTAATATTGCATTTTATTATCTTTTTCAGATCTAAAATTGAAAATTTAATGAATATAATTTTTCTATGTTTTATGATTATTTTATTAAAAAACCGATAAACCGCAACATTGTTTTTCCTAAAAATTTCAAATTTTTAACCTAAGATTTTGAACATTATGAGTGTCATGGTATTTTTCCAGAATGTTCATGAGTTTAAATTTCAAATTTTGAATTTATTTGAAATTTTGTGATTTATTTGAAGTTTATAGCTTATTTTTGTATTTTTTAGTCCATTAATGAACAATTTTATAAATATGAGTTAATTATGGTCAAATTATTTGTGAAGACTAAATTTTGAGTCCTAAGAGGTTAGGGTAATTAACTTATGCATAAATATGAATTTGTGTAATTTTTGTGATTATAAAATGTTGAAATCACGCAAATCCGTAAAACCAAGTAATATACGATATTGGCTAATTAAAGGCGATTTAGCATAAAATTGAGCATGTTCATACATATTATAATGCTGCATTTTTCTTTATTATTGTCATAATTTTAATTTATGTAATTTTGAATTATGTAATTTTACTTAGTATGGCCTTAGATTTTAATTGGTATTTCCCGAAATGTATGGGAATATCGATTCGGTTGTAATTTTATTGTGATCTCGTATAACCATTTTGTAATTTAATAGATTTATTTTATTTTAGTTACAAATGTATAATAGAAAATTATGTAATTTGTTATGTAATTTAATTTATCTCGGAGTTCCCAAAGACGGATTTCTTCAAGAATGGCGATACATAAAGACGGTGTTACCTCGAGATTCGTGCCACAACCGAAGTTCAAGGGACCAATGGAGTTGGTTTCCGAATATGTAATAGTTAAATAGTTTTTCTATTTTAGGAAAGGCCATACTAGGATTTATTTTATGCTTGCATTTTATTTATATGTCACATGCATCGCTAAATCGCCATAACTAAACATGCATTGTCTTTTATCGAGTTTATCGACCGTGTCAATTAAAATTATCGTAGTTCACCGCTTTAGTTCACTTAAAACGTGATAGATAATAAATTGACATGACCTCTCGCTAAAACAAAACAATTGAGACATAGCCTTACCAAATAGTAGAAACCATGAAAACCTATTTCGCGAGGGAGTGCACTCGGCCTTACCGGGGTACAAACCTTGTTACGTAGGGGAAGTGGGTGATGAGTGTTAATCCACCGAGTTCATGTTAATGAGGGTTTCATCGGCCATACCGTGCCCAAGTTGATGTGGATTTGGATCATGGACACATTTATTCGAAATTTGGATTGAGCTCAACGGAAGTATTCGCGACCGTAGTTGCATGTGTTCCGGGCTATAGATAAATATTAGAGTAATTTTATCGACCAAGAGTTCTAAAAGTAGAATCGATTAATACGTTAATCCACCGAGTTATATTGATAAGGGTTTCATCGGCCATACCGTGCCCAAGTTAATATGAATTTGGGTCTTGGAATCATTTATCATAGTTGGGTAGAGGTCACTATGTAAATGCTATACTTGTTTACAAGTATTAATAAAACGATAAATGTTAAAGTTTTCCACTATTCCGTTGTTATTATTGTTCTATTTCTTTACCACAATTCATATACGATATCATTTCGTTTTTGATTCAAATCTCCATTAAAATATCGTAACTAAAGACAAATTTGAATTTGCTTCTAAAACCTTATATGAACCATTACTAAGAATCTCTTGTAAAGAGTGTAGATTAAAGTTATTCATTATCAAACAGGTTTTTGATTCTTAACTAACACATCTACTTACAATGGATTGTTTTTCATGTACTTAAATGAATTAAGTACCTTGAAGCGATAAATTGTTTTGGTAATTAGTTTTGTCCAGAATTCGTAATTGACCAAAAAAAAAATAAATAAAAAAAATAAACGCAACCACTTCAATGAAAGTTTTAAGACTAAAACGAACAAATGAAGAGTGATCTTCGTGAATTCAATTTTGCTTCTCAAAGCAAAGACTCATTGAAATAAGTGGGAGCATTCTCTTAAACTGTTAAGATGAGGACGAGGTTCAAGAAGTAAATGGAATTGATACAAGGTAATGTTAAAGGTAAAGTTGTTGAGAATGACGATAATAAACCTATCAATCCCGACCGATAAAGTTTCCATTGTCTTAAATGTTGGACACGAGAAAGGAAACTACCCCAAATTATTGAAGAATCAACAAGTTAGTTGTGGGACATCTAATGGGACCTTCTTCGTTAAATGTTTATTTGATTAAACACAAATTTTGCTAGTATTACTTACAATATTAGAAACCGGTGGTGGTTTTCATCATTATGTTTGATACATAGGATGATTAGAATATAACGACTAGCAACAATGAAGTCAAGAGATAGAGTCATTGTGTACTAAATCTAGTTTTCGGGTTTGGAGTTGTACTTAATTGTGACTATTAAGTACATAAACTCTAAATAAGAATACAATTTGTTATAGATACAAAAGAGGTTTCACTTTTGTGACCCTATACACCATGATTTGATGTATGGCTAGCCCATCATCAAGGTGATTATATTCTAAACCAAACTAGAATAATATATCATGAAGATGATGCAAGACTCAAATTGGTAACCCAAGATTAAACCTTAAAATTTTTGAATAATGAACGCAAAGAGTTAACTAGTACTCTTGAAACCATTAGATTGTTAATGGTATATGCGTATCCTGTATTCAAAGCAAGATGTCTCGTGCCTTTTGGTTGAAAAGGAGATCAAGGTTATAAATCATTGATCCATAATAGGTTGATCATTCTCTTTTACCAACGATTTAAGTTGACGCTAGTGTGTTCACTTAATAAGGTAAATAGAGAAATCTTTGAAGAAGTTCAAGAGTTCAAGGAATCACGATTTAGTCGTGATGGGATTATCAAAGTGAAGACTTTGATATAAGCCAAAGGAAATGTGATATAGTATCACAAGTTAATCTCTCTTAGCACGCATTATGAAATAATGTGTGAATGGATAAGAAATCAAACGCTATTCTATATGGTTTGGACTTCAATCAAGTTACTTTGAGTTACTTGATCCTTTTGGGGATTTTATCATTTTTGCCTAAATTATTTTTCCACTAAATCGAATCATATGAGATATGAAATGGTAAGGGTACCATGTTTGTAAGTTTTCACAAAGGAACAAATGCTCATTTTTCCCTTTTCAATTATCACGAGTACGACAAGGTTTGTGGCTCGTGAAGCTGTCTTTCTAAAATACAAGTTTATTTCTAGAAGACAGAGTGGGAGAAATTATTCAAGAGCCACAAAGAATGCCACAGAGAATGTTATGTCGCAAGAAACTGGTCTTTCTTGCCTACATGAGACGTTTTGTGTAAGACATTATACATTGTTTCTTTAAAAACTAGGAGGTGAAATTCGTCACTTGTTAAAGATGATGAATTCATGCTACTCTTAAGAAAGTAAAGAGCTTATAACTTACAAAAGAAATTGTTTGATTTAAGTTGATTACTTCTAGAAAGTAATGAACATATGACTTACATAAGAGTGTTTAAAGTCACAACTCAAAACAAGGCTTAGAGCCATGAAAATCCGAAACGAAAGGGCTTGATTAGTGACAAAGGGTCTTGCACTAATAAAGAGATATTTCAATGCAAGATTAGTTGCAAAGGGTTTTGCACTAATTGAAATGATTAAGTCTATTTGGATCTTCTTAGGGATTGTGTTTCATTATGAGGATATGCATACAAAGAAGTGAATCTAAAACCCACTTCTTCAATAGAAGGAATGTATTCAATACATGTCATAAGTTTTATAGATTCTTGCAATCCTAAGATAATGTGAAACTTAAGAGAGAATCTTAAGTAGGACATCAATGAGTTGGAATCAACATTTTGATCATGTGATAAAACATTTCTCGATAAGTCGAGAAGTTGTGTTTATACATGGAGTTTAGTGGGAGTTACGGAATTTTTAATTAGTCCGATATGTGGATGACATATTGATCATTGAGAATGATTTAAGACTTTTGGAGTATTAAAATACATCTTGAATATCGGGATTTATGAAGATAAATCCACATGATATTAGCGTCAGTAAGAAGTCTTGTGTTGATAAGATTCATGACTAGTTCAATTAAATTGAACATATTTGATTGATTTCATTTGCTTCATTTGCCGAATCAATTAAAAAGAAATGATGTATAACACTTCATATGCTTTGAGTATGATGAATTGTTTTCAAAAATCGAATTTAAGTAATCTTTACCAAGTAAGCTATAAAGATTACCCTTAAGTGCTTGCAGAAGCATTAAGGAAGTAAAGCAAAGTGTTTATGATGCAATATTGTGTAAGGGTGTTACAAAAGTAACAATTGACAATTGAGATTGCGCATGGTTTCCGACAAAACCATAATCAAAACACATTAGGATGGTTAAGATACCATTGTGGCAATGTTAATTAAGAAGTAGATTTTCTAGAATCGTTCTAGGCAATAAAGAACAATGAGAGATATTTATAACGGAAATTGAGTACACTTGCGATCATGAGATGTGCAAGAAGGATGAGTCCCGCACACTGTGAAAACAGTGGGAGCTATTCTTAGGCTAGAGGGCCTATGTCTTGATTGGATCTCGACACGTACTCAGAAAGTTTTGTAATGCAAATGTATACATTACAAAGGAAAATGAGTATGTAGTAAGGTTGAGTAAGGTACAAGAAGTTGATAAAACCTACTAACCAAAGCCTTCTCATAGGCTTAACATGATGAGTCATGTCATTTCAATTAAATTGAGATGAGTAACTACATAAAAGATCAGATTAGATTATAGAATATGAAGTAGTAATCAAGCATTGACTATTCATATGTGATAATCGCATTTGTCGTTTGAGTTTTACTCTAAAACTCTTCTTTTATACTTTGTTACATCCAAACGGGTTGTAGAGACAACATTGAACCCCGTTAAAGTGAACACGGATTAGCATTGTATTCTCCCATAGTCACTTGTATGAGGTGACGTCTCGAAGTGACTAGAGTGTGATGCGATTGATGGCAAGTTCAAGTGCCATAGAGTCATGTGAGATGACTAGTCGATCACATAGGCAGATCGTTAGGAACAATTTGTCCGGCAAAGACCGCTATACGCTTCCGGTAAATTTATAAAGCCTGGTCGTGGCGAGAGCTACTATAGTATTCTAATGAGTCGATTCTTTTAACTAAAGACTGTTCACCTAAGATGGCACAGTTTCAGATTAACTTTGATTTGTGTTACTACGACCTTCGTAAATGGGGTCAAATGGGCATATTTTGGGTTATGATGGCTGTGGCTAGTCGAAGGGAATAAGTGCAATAGGAATTGTCCACCCCTTTGTCGGGTTAAAACAATATCTCAGGGCCACTCGAGGAGTAATGAATTGGAAATGCGTGGCCACGCTCGGAAGGTATCCATGGTGGATAAATTCCGGTCAATCGATTGTTCTCCGGATCGAGGAAACCACTCTCGATATGATCACTTGCAAGTACGACCCGAAAGACACCTTGCATTGAGTGGGAGATAGTAATAGGACAAGAGAATTGGTGACGCACACTTGTCGAGGACAAGTGGGAGATTGTTGGGAAATGTGTCCTCAACAATAGTGCGATCACATGATTTAAATATCATTATTAAATCTCATTTCAAGAATACGGAAGGGATGATACATTACATATATATAGTCAACTGGTCCACACATATCGGTAATGATTGGCTGGCTAGAGTTTGACATTACTGTCGTGCGACGGTGGTGATCAGTTGATCCCTTGAGGTCACACCTAAAGGACGATTCCCTTAATTAAAAAGGTTAATTAATTGTATACCGATACAGATTAATTAATTCCTTAAAAATTGAACAAATTCAATTGTGAGAGAGAATATTGATATCTTATTGTAATGGGATTAAATAAGATTTATTTTAGTAAATAAAATGCTTTATTACTAAAATTGTTTATTGTTTGAGAAACAATAAAGATAAGAATGAATGGTTGATTATAATTACAAGACATTGTGAATTATAATTATATGACCCATTTTATTTACGTGACAAGTATCACTAGTCAATTTGTTGAAAGTAACTTAATTAATTCATAAAATGATATTTATGTGATAAATATGCATTAAATTAATTAATAACATGTATCATACTACATGTGACATATTGTGTGACAAATGACAAATTGACAAAATAAAATGGTAGTCCATTTTAAGTATATGGACCGAAAATGGAGGGTGTGTTAGTGGGTTTTGGTTGTTTTATTTTATTTGATAAAATAAACATAATGATGCCTACCTACTACTAGTCTTACACCTCTTACACACCTACTATTTTTTAGAAGAGTAAAAGGAAAAGAAATGATGCCAATTTTGGCTCTTCCAACCGTGACACTCCCTCTCTATTGTGGGTTGTTGGTTATTTTATTTTCCTTACACACATTCATATGATGATATAATTCATTCTTACAAAACATGCAAAAAGGGGTTCATGCTTTTCTCTCTTCTCTCTCCTTAATCTTCATCAAAAAGATGAGATTTTAATCCAAATTTGTTCAAAAAGATTACTAAAATTATCAAAGTAATATATGAGTATTAGTAATCAAATTTAAGGTAAACCACTACATAAACATCTAGTACATGTTAGTTTGTGGGATTAAGGGATTGTCTTGGGTGCTACTAATTGGAGAATCTCTACTTTGGGATTTTTGTATGTTCATCCATTATTGGAATGCTCAAGAACAAGAGAGAAAGGTGTTGGGGTTGGTGTCCTTAACAGTTAGTGCAAGGACTCATAAACCTCTAAAAGGATCAAAGGGCATACTTTGGTATTATTATCAGTTGATCCACGTTTATCAATAACGGTTGGCTTGCTAGATAAGTTTGACGTTATTGTCATACAGATGGCGGTGATCAACTGGTCCCTAAAAGTCACACCTATAGGATACGTTCGAGAGATGTGACGGTATGAAAATACTGTCATGTAGATGCCAAGATTGACTAACCAGTTAGTCCGAGTTATTTGACTAGTAATTAGTCAAATATGTGATGTTGAGATATTATATTTAATACGGATTAAATATCATGGGCTAAGGCGAATTAACCAGTTAATTCGTAAAATTAAATATAAAACGATTTATATTTAATTAAATGTATATTGAATATAATTATACAATACTGTTTTGTCGGACACGAATTAATAATTCAGCTAACCCGTATTATTAGCTGATGCCTTAATTTCCGATAACCGATAACAGTTTATAATCAAACCGCGTCATATACATTTGGAATTTAATGAACCGGACCACGAGTTAAAACCAAGAGGAAGTGGAAGCCCACTTCCCTTGTGTGGGTCTCGGTTTTGCCGAGTGAGAGGGATCAAAAGGGAGAGCTTCTCCTCCCTTCTGACCTAATCATCATTTGAAACAAAAATTAGGGTTTTGAAGAGTATTCTCCTCGAAAACCCGAGATCTCTCATCTCGAAAAAACACACATCAGTTCTCCCAATATTGCAAAGCAATCGGAGAACACCATCTAGCACAAGGGCATATCTCGGACAAGGTCTTGGGTGCAACAATTAGGAGGGAATCTGGTTTGATTTCTGTTCTTTACGCCGTGCATCAAAGGACCCGAGGTTGATTTCTATACATTAATCATTTCATTATGTTTTTCGTTTTATGACTATAAATTGCATGTTTAAATTTACGTTATAGTCCTGCAATTAAAGGGTAGTATACGGATATTAACCCACAAGTGGTATCAGAGCGAGGCCACGTATTTTTTTCTATGTAATTTTCATTAAACGAAATGAATCGATGATTTTTTGTTTAAAAATTTTGTCTCGGCAGCCAATTTTTACACGGCAGAAATTTTTTTTCCTGTTGTTGCTGCGTTTTTGGTTGCATTGGGAACCGTGTCCTGTTTACACGGTTGCTCTTGTTGTTGTTTTGTCTTGAAAACCGTGCCGTTTCATGTTTTACACTACTGCTTTTTTGTTTCAATTTTCATATTGTTTTTACATGTTGTTATTTTATACGGAGATTATAGCAACATGTCAAGTTTTTGTCAATTGTTAAATTTGTTTTGATGCGTTTTGATCAAAATTGCAATTGATTTTGTCTCGACAAACTGTTTTCACGAGGGTTTTGAAGTTTCAGCCATGTTTGCATTCGATCGAGCGTATTTCTACTCGATCGAGTGCTATTTCTGTCTTGTTTTTGTTCGATCGAGTCCCTGTTGTACTCGATCGACCCCTTTCAAAACCCTCCGCTCGATCGAGTTGTCCTCGTACTCGATCGAGTAGATTCGATGATAAAGGTACTCGATCGACCACCGGTTTAGTCGATCGAGCACTTTCTGTTTGCAACCCTCTCGATCGACTTGCGCTTGATCGATCGAGTTCTTTTTGTCCCCTCGATCGAGCACTTATGTCCCTGGATCGAAGGATTTCTGTTTTGACAGCTTTGAAAATTTATTCTTTTTGCTTTAAATTTTCTTTTGGCCTTAATATGTACTTTATACGGATATTGTACACTCGCTATGATTGTGAAACGGTTCACACACGTACCATTAAGTTATTTTAAAGCGTATTTAAAGTAACGGACTGTATTAGATTAAAATTAAATTGATAGAAGCAGTTTTATCACATGAATTTTAATCATTAAAAGGTGGTTTGGATAAATTTAACATAATTACGGAATTATGTCACGAATGAATTTGTTTTTAGTTGATGCATTTTTATTTATCGTTAATTTTTGAATGCCGTGAATGCCCTTTTATTACGTATTTAATTTTACAAACGGTTGTAACTTAGTGTGGCCTTAGTAGAACGTGTTACCGTAATGATGGAACACGGTCTTGGTTGTATTTTGAGATTTCGTATCTCCGTTTTGGATTTTTCACTTGTAATTACAGTTTTTAATTAGAATGTAAATAGGTTTATATTTTGTAATTTTAATTGTAATTTTTGAGAAGACCAAAGATGGAGACCGGATGCTCACTCCCGCTACATGGATCAAGATGGAACATCAAGACAAGCTTTTCGGGTCCAACGGTGGATTCCAAAGTTGTATTATGTTCTTATACTAGGATAGGCCACACTAGGAAATTTTTATTTACGTATTGCATTCTTTCATTTATTTTTATGCAACGATAATATGCATCATTTTCCGCCTAAAAACCAGACCACCTAATTTATTGCATGAAAACTGACACATATAGAGGTCACGAGTTAGTTTTCATTGACATTCTCATGTCACACGTTTTAAAGCCATCATCCAAATAAATTCATTCACGACAGACGCTAGTTATTCGTTCACTTAAAATGAATTATAATTTTGTTGATGGGATCTTCCTCGTATAAACCAAAATTGAGAACGGTCTTTATAGGTCAAACTCCAATGAGTCCCTTCTTCGTCGGTTGGCATAATATGACCCCTTCTACGTCGGGTAAGTTGGAACCGATTGACCTATTTTATCTCAACACTGTGGTCACTCGTACGATCCTGTGACTATGGTGGACTATAGATAGGATTTACGGAAATCTATCGACCAAGAGTTCTTCCGGAAGAATTAGCTAAACAGTTGGCTTATCAATTTACAGAAATTGAGTCTTGGGATCACTTGTATCTTTCTTGATGGAGATCAATTATGCAAGTGCGAGAGTCTACATGTTTAAAATGAATTTTAAAATAGACTTAAATCACCTCGATGAGTTGCTTATTTCGTTTTGTTTTTCTTTCTTTTTCAGTGTAGATCACGATTTTAAACTGCTAAACAACAAATGGCTGGTTCAAGTGATAACCCAATGCCAAGTGCCACATTGGACCGTGAGTCCTGGCCGGATCTTCATGAATCGGATGAATCGGTCTACTCGATCAAGAATGATGGATCCAACTTCGCGGACTGGGAGGCGGCATTACGGAATGCTTTTGCCGGCGACGGAAGCTCAAATATCTCTTGAGCCCATCCCAAAACCCAGTCCCACGGCTAGAGTGCACTGAAGTCACCAAGTTTAATGATTTCTGTATGGAAGCGGGTGCGATTAAAAACGTACTCATTTTTGCAATGGAACCCAATTTGCCGAAACGCTTCATAGCCCATGGTGCAAACAAGATTTTCACCACGCTCACTAAGGAATTCTCGAAAGCACCGAGAATCGTGACCTATGAGCATACCACTCGCTTCTTTGATGCGAGACTCCGAAAGGCCAACCGGTTAGCCCACACATTCTCGGCATGATTGAGAATGTCGAGAAACTGGAGACCTTTAATTGTAACATCAGCGAGAATATTGTTATCGACCGTATTCTTCATTCACTCCACGATGGTTATTCGCAATTTAGAGCGAATTACTATATGAATGATTTGAAGAAAACTCCGCATGAACTGCACTCCCTCCTCGTACAGACCGAGAAGGACATGAAGTTCAGTGGGAGCATGAAACAAGATGTTCTCGTTGTGTCGAATAAAGGGAAAGGTAAGGGCAAAGCTCGAGCAAACCTAGCGAGGTAAGGCGAAGTTCAAGAAGTCGGGTCGAGGTAAGAGTGGGCCTGGTGAGTCGAGCACCTCATCAGGCGTGACAAAGAGCAAGAATGAAAACATGGAATGCCATCACGCCACAAGATCGGGCATTGGAGACGCACATGTCCTGTTTATCATGAGGACTTAAAGGCAGGTCGTGTTAAACCTGTTGGTATGTCTTCCTCTTCTTCTACTTTTATTCATATGATTGAGATTAACCACGCAAGTTACGGAACTTGGGTACTTGATCCCTTTACACGATGATCCTCCACCCTTCAAAAAACCTGAAAACAATTCTCCACCTATCCTTACTGAAGCGGAAAAGCGTCTTCAGTACTTAGAAAAGAAACTTATGTACCTCAAGAGGGATGACATCTACAGGGGAAAAAGCCGAAAGTATGAAGCAGTGAATGCCCAACTACCAACCAAGTTCAACATGACTGGCATCTCGAAGTTCAAGGGGCACGAAAACCCTCTAAACCACATTCGTGCTTTCAAACCCTACATGTATATCAAAGGCATCAAGCCAGAGATGTTCTTATGGTCTTTTCTTCATCTCTCCACACCATTACCAAACAATGGTCCTATTCTCTAGACCACAAGAAGATTTCTACTTTGGATGATGCTGCCATCGAGTTCACCAAACAGTACGCAGATAATGCCGAGATTCAAGTTAACATGCGCACTATAGAGGTTCTTACACAAAATGAAAAAGAAGGGTTCACCGACTTCCTAAGTAGGTGGAGAAAGACAAGTACCCAACTTGTTGAGCGTCCAGACGAGGCCACTCTTATGGAAAAGTTCGTAGACAATTTATGACCTATCTATGTAAATCACTTGAGGTACCAAAACATAAAGTCTTTCAAAGATTTAACGGTTCTAGGTACAAGGATCAAAGACGATATCCGCAAAGGACTCTTGTCCAAAACTGTGGGACGCGGATATCAAGGTTCAAGGTCAGCTGGAAGTCGTTCCTACGGTTCCGCTATCAAGAACGACGACGTCAACCTCGTCGAGTCATCCAAGAAGAGCAATACGCTGAGAAAGTTCACCGATATTGGTGACACATACACAATGCGCTGAAAAGGTTAATGAAACAGAGAAGAATCCAACCAATAGGACCTACACCTGACCCAGAAAAGAAGTCTAAATTCCGAGATGGCAATACCTGTTGCGAGTTTCACAGGGGTAACAGATATGACAAAGAAAAC
This sequence comes from Silene latifolia, assembly GCF_048544455.1. NCBI lineage: Eukaryota > Viridiplantae > Streptophyta > Magnoliopsida > Caryophyllales > Caryophyllaceae > Silene > Silene latifolia. The sequence goes on from NC_133538.1 coordinate 399,978,626, forward strand.
TATTATAGGTTGAAGCATGCTATCGAAGACATGATCAAAGATGGACGATTGCCTATCCCTCCTGCAAGTAAGCCTAACAACACAAAGAATCCTCTTGGAATTATGATGATCTCAGATGAAGAATCCACCTTATGTTGTTCACACCTTATCTCTCCAATCGAGGATGAGATCAATATGGTCGATCATGGAGAAACCAACTTTACCATCGCACCCACTATCGCAGATTTTGTCGTATGGGTAAAGAGTGTGAGAAGACAATTTGCCTAACTGGAAGATGTCGTGTCATCCCTACAAATACCTAGCGTCTTGACTCAGAAAGCCACGCAAATGGCCACTTCATTATCCTACGAATCTAAAATGCAAAAAGTCGTCACGGTAGTGGACGATTTGGTCCAAATGATTATCAGTTTAGAATCCAAAATTCTGCGCTTGAGAGAGCTCAACACTGTTAATGGCGTTTGGGCAGATGACGTTGAATATGTCTACCTCAGAGATCATCCTCTAATCAAAATCACAAAAAGTCTCACAGACAAGATTATTATGATGATACTACGGGATAACCATATCAACCCTACAACGCTCATCACGGATGCAAATCCAGCCAATCAGCAGAAAGGATGGAGAAAATCAATCAAATGGACCAATAACTAGGGAAGGTTCTCCAAACTCACAACTGGAGAAGGAGACATATTCAAAGGAGAACCAGAAGATGACGAATTCGAATCTGAGTCAGAGTCAGAGTCAGAAACTGAGTCTAAGTCTAGGGAAGTCGTTATAGAGTCTCCTCGTGGTGTCACTCCCCATCCCATCGTCTCTTCTTGTTTAGCATCATCTAGTAACAGTAGCTTGGGGAATGACCCAGCAACTGTCCCTTTGCCGCTGCTGATTACCGTGTAGATGGCTTCTTTGTTTCAAATATTTTCAAACATTAATATGAATAAATGTGATTCTCGCTTACTCTTCGTGTTATCTTGATTGTAATTACCATTTACGATGATATTGAGGATGATCCCGACCCGGACTCAATCGAACTACCTCCTTATATAATTAAAAAAATACTAGAGGAGCGGAAAGGGGCACCAGTTTTAGAGAACACTAAACTTAACAACGTAGGGACAGATTTAGAACCCCAAGAACTTAAAATAGGGACAACCCGAGACCCAAATGAAAGAGCTCGCTTCATCGACATTCTTCACGAATTCAAAGACGTTTTCGCTTGGTCCTACAAGGATATGTCAGGGTTAGACAGGGATATTGTAGAACATCGAATCTCAATCAAGCCAGGTTTCAAACCCGTAAAGCGTAAGCTTCGCGAATGAGAACATAATGGGCTCTTAGGATTAAGGAGGAAGTGGAGAAGCAATTCAAAGTCGGGTTCATCAAAGGGTCCAAGTACTCGACCGGGTGGCTAATATAGTCCTCGTACCTAAAAAGGATGGGCGAATCCGAGTTTGTGTTGATTTCGAGTTCTAAACAAGGCCATACAAAAAGACGATTTCCCACTCCCGGACATCGACACACTAGTAGATAATACGGAAACAGATCACGCACTCCTTTCTTTTGTAGATGGGTATGCGGGATATAATCAGATCAAAATGGCTGAAGAAGATATGCATAAAACGACGTTCGTCACTTAATGGGGTACTTATTACTACACCGTTATGCCATTTGGATTAATCAATGCTAGAGCAACATATCAATGCACCGCGACTACCCTGTTGCATAACATGATGCACAAAGAAGTAGAGGTATATGTAGATGACATGATTGTCAAATCCAAGGATAGACAAGGTCACATCGCCAACCTTCGCAAGTTCTTTCTCAGGTTGCGCAAGTACAACATGAGACTTAATTCTTAAAAATGCGCATTCGAGTCACATCCTAAATTATTGGTATATGTTGTCGATTAGAGGGGAATAGTGATTGATCCATCCAAGATCATGGCTCTAATCGAGATGCCACAACCACGAAAAGAAAACAAAGTTCGAGGATTCTTGGGCAAGGTGCAATATATAAGCCATTTCATTTCAAAGCTCACTATGATTTGCGAACCTATATTTAAGAATCTCAAGAAAACGGACCACACCATGTGGGACGACGATTGTCAAAAGGCATTTGATAGAATCAAGATGATATTAGCCAAGCCAACCATTTTAATGCCACCGCAGAAAGATCAACCGCTATCTCTGTACCTGTAACACCCCATACTCCAAGTGCCTTACCAGGACCACTCAGGTATAAGGATGCCACCATCTCGGTTACCCGAGGCATGATAATCATAAGACAATGAAGAAACATACTTTATTAAATAAGTTTAAGTGATTACATTACAAAACCAACTGTAAGCAAAATACAACTGTTCTCAAACTATAAACCAACTGAAAGGAACTGTCCTAACAAACACAAAGGAAGACTAAGACTCGATATGTGATGACTCCATCCCCAACTAGATCCCACGCGTATCCAAGATATACCGCTAAATCGCTCACCACCCCCGAATGGATCACCACGCTTTTAAAACATTTAAACGGGTCAAGTACTAATCACACAACTCAATATACATCAACAATAAGATAAACAGACCGAATCACACACACACACACACCACCAACCAATTCCCATCATCTCAATATCGATCGTCCCACCGGACCCACCACCAAAGGGGACCGCAGCCGTTCCCACCTAAGCCCCGCTCATCATACGAGCGATAACCCTGTCCATTAATGTGCACATGCCCTTTCGTGGCGGGTTCCACGAAGGGCGAAACTAGGGCGTGAGATCACTCCCGCAAGTGACCCCACTCAGCCGAGAACGCATCTCGAGAACCATCAACAAACACAACCACAATCACAATCACAATCACAATCATCATATCAAACAACTAACTACAGCACATCACCAATATCCCATTATGGGACTAATACTGAGTAGGAAATCCTACCTGGAAAGCACAACACGCAGACGGTATCTACAGCTGTATCAAAACGGCTCCTCTACGAATTCTCCTCCTATCATACAACACATAGATGCTACCATTCAAATACTACTCATAAAAACCCCAATTCCTAAATTAGGGTTTCATCAATCTTAACAAAACATTATAGAAATTATATTAAAAGCTTACCCTCGACGCAAGGAATCCAACGACACGAACTACGATACGAACCGACCGTCTGAACTCCGAGAATTGTCAAGAACGCGATTAGGAAGAAGAACTAGTTGCTTTCTCTCTTAAACAGGTTTTAGGTTTTGTAAAAAGTGATTTAAAACAATGACGAATATGTTTAAATACCTTAATCGCGTAATTAACAAAACCCGAGAAAACTCCCCGTAAAAACGGACACTCGATCGAGTACCCAAGGCACTCGATCGAGTACCCCCTACTCGATCGAGTGCCCCAGCTACTCGATCGAGTACCCAACAGGTCAGAAACTATTTTATTCCGTAACTTGCCCATACTCGACAGAGTAAGGGCTACTCGATAGAGTACCTAAAGACTTATAAATACGGAGTATTACAGTCTTCCCTCCTTAAAAAGAACTTCGTCCCCGAAGTTCAACCCATACATAAAAACAACCATACTAACTCGACCAAGACACAACAACATAACTAAGAACTCAAGAACTCGATCAAACAGAAAACATGAACTTTTAACACCCACTCCACCAACTATGTTTACTTCCCTAACATGACTCACGATATCGTATCCACCACATGTATATCTCTCACGACACTAACTCCATACATAACCAACTACCGTCCTCTAACGCTCGCTAGCTCCATAATATCATCCACTATCAAATCCAAAATCAAGACACTCATAGACATCAAACGGAATGTTACATTCTACCACCCTTAAAAGGAACTTCGTCCTCGAAGTTTACTCACGCTCATAATCTCATCATCCAACTGTCAACACTACCGAGGTATTCTCGCATTCCTAACATCAAACTACTACAAGCACGTCCGTGACCTTTTAACACTATCAACCACAACATATACAAATCAATATCTTATGCTACACCCACATTCTACTTCCAAATATACTACCATATGAACAACCATCAAAATCTCTTTTATCGTATCCTACTCCTCTTAAGATAAATGTTACGTCCTCGTAACCTACTAATACTATATCCTTAGTTATATCTTCTCATTATTCTCATCATCATCACATGTCATAGATAATCACCTATACTCTAAACACTCGCCATGCATGTATCCAAGGCTCTCTTACTTAAACAATTCTCATACTTCAATTCACTCGTCACACCACCTAACCTATACCTCAAAATCTTTATCTTAACCCAAAACTTCAACTTTTCCACATTACCGCAACATGACATACCTCTCTATATAAACTATATGAAACTCCCGTCATCAAAAGCATAACTCACGATCCACACTTGTTACGTGCACTCATTCCAGACCCTCAAGTTCTTTCCGTCATTACCGCAAAACTCATACATAACTTAATATGACACTAATTCCCCCAACACCCTACACTCACTGTCCCAACAAAAGATTATGAACTCCCCGCCGCCTTCGATCATTACAACACATGTTCCACGAATCATTTTTCATTACCATGTCTACTAAAGCCTTATCTAGAACAAGATCAAAATTACTGTAACAACCTCTCACAACCGTATCCCATCAATAGAACATCACTATACCATGACAACAACGAAAACATATTCAACTCTATTGCATATCATACTCTACCTCATTCTTAACTTAACCTGGTAAAGAAAACATCAATAAGCAAGACAACTGTCTATATGTTCAACCAAAACTCACAAAGAACAACAAAGAAAAAAAACAACAATCTATGTATAACTGGTATGCACTTTCGAAAACTCGTATCATAATCATCCCGCCGACTCCACCACAACCGGTGACGGCATCACAACACCGCCACCAACAGGCACTGTGACACCCCTCAATAGGGCATCAAAATTAAAGCGGAAAATACGAGATTTTTAAAACCTTTAAAAGCTTAAAGTGCGAAATCCACCATAAGTGATCGAACAAAAATGAAAAGAAAGATAATTAAGTTTTACAATTTAAAACAAGTGCGTTGGGGAAAAGATATCCCACGAATAAACACAAGTCTAACGATAGGTGAGTCTAAGCAACCTATAACTAAGATCCAAGGGTCAACGTTCTCGCTAGCTCACACGTCTTCCCCATAATCTGCATCACAAACCTGTCATTCATGTAAACATGAACGCCACAGTCAGTGGGGAGTAACTCAGGGTTCTCCCAGCCACTATATGTCAAAATACAAGTAATTAGGAAATTAATTAAACAAACAAGCATAAGAATAAATACTTACGGTAACAAGAGAATCATGATTAGTATACAAAATGCAATAAGAGTAGTTATGCATAAATGAAAGAAGAATAATTAGGTCCAACGGTCAAAAATTGACTCAACTCAAATGTAAGACAAATTACAAAGTATAGACTCAAACAAGACAACCCTCTAGACTCCAACCTCTTGGTAGGACGACGATCATAATACGGTCCTAGTCTAAACCTGGCCAGACTCTCGGGATGGACGACACCCGATTCGACAAACGATACCAAATCGTATCCAAGACTCGAAATATGGTACACCTAACCGTGCCCAAAAGTCGAGTAACCTCAAGCGGAACCTTGTCACCTAACCGTGACCCCTGGTCCGAAAAAGGCGGAAGGAAAAATAGCCCAACTCGGAAACAATGGCACCTAACCGTGACCCAATGTCCGAGGGCAAATAAATAAGGTATGTCGAGTAGTCTCACAATGTAAAAGTCACACTTGGTTCACAAATACGAGCAACAAAGGTTGCACAAGCATAACGTAAACAATTCATGTGAAGCATGCATAAAGTATAGGAGTAAAACAATATTAGGTGCACTATGCCGGTGTGGGCACCTTGCCGCCCCCACCGGCAAAGGATACCGCTGCAAGGTGAAACAAGGTAAAAATGCTTTGATGTGTGTGTTTTGCCGGTGAGACCATTGCCGCCCACCCACAGGAACACCGCTATAGATGAAACAAGGTAAAAATGCTGATGTGTGTGTTTTGCTTGGTGGACCAGGCTCACGGTCCACCGGCAGGGGACATACATTGAACTTAACAAAACACAGGGGCGCTTTGCCGGTTGGTAGACCGGCTGCCGGTCCACCGGCAAAGACATGCAAATACTAAATTCTTCTTATTTTTCAACTCGGAAGGCAAGGTCTCGCTGCCGGTTGGTAGGCAGGCTGCCGCCCACCCAGGGGACACACAGCACGAAAACACCAACAAACAACATCCAAAGTCTTCCACATTCAACTATCTTTCATCTAATCATTTCATACTTCCCTAATATGATGAATACTCAGAAAATTACCACTTCCAAGATGTAATTAACATATGGGGTTGGCTATTAATCATTAAAATGAGGTTTAATCATGTAATTATGAGAGAATTCCTTTAAGACAATCATATATTTCACCATATTACAACTAGGCATGAAATTACTCCTTAAACATGTGAGAATTATCATACAAGCATTCTACTCAACACCAAATCACCAAAGGGCATGAAAGACATCAAATTTATCATTCATGTGAGTCTAATACTACACAACTCACACAATTTTAACATAAAAGTCGAGTAACCCATCACCGTTACCTTTTTGCACTTAAATCCACAATATACTCGTCTACCTTTCAAGAATCCACTTCCGGGTCAACTAAACTTTCTCCTAAACATAGGAAAACACAAAATAAGACTAAGAATCGAAACTAGAAAAAGGGTACCATGTAGAGAATGGCTCGACAGCCCCATTAATGGAGGAAAGATGGTTCTTTTCTTACCTAGAAAGATGGAGGGCGATGAGAGGAAGAGATAGACGCGAAAATCGTTGAAAACCGATGAGAAATGAAGGTTTTATGGCCAATTTGGTGAAGAAGGTGGAAGTTGTGTAACAATGGTGTTGTAGTTGTGTGTTTGTTGGGAAATTTCAGAATTTAGGAGTGAGGGAGATGGAGTTGTGAGGGTTTAGTTGGGGGTTTTGTGAAGGGAAAAGAGAAGGGAAAAGCCCATGAGTTATATAAAGCCCAACAATTCAAATTGAGTCGGTTTCCACTAGAGTTTTCGTCTCAAGCTTACTATAACTCAAGACGGGAAATATTATTATTATTATCATTATTATCCGACCAAAATATTTATTTTGTATAACTTAAGCTTTAAAAATATAATATTTATAAAAATCATGTTTAATAATGAAATTAATTAAATTAAATAATTTAAAATATAAATAAGACATAGAATGGTTAATTAAATTATATTTGCCAAAATGGAAAATTCGCGGGTGTTACAGGCACAACGTAGTGCGAAAATACCCGCATCACAACACTAAATATCGTGCCCGGATCACCACCCGAGGCACCACAACCACATCGATAGACATCACAACACACACAATCCCATAAACACTGACTCAGCATAACTTCTCAGACAAGAAAAACTTACTCAAATCTACTTTATTAAGTCACCACGCAACATATTATATGGATACACAGATAAGTATCTCATGAGCATCATCTCTACCATTTCACGGAATACACATGTTTTATTAATACACATAAAATTTTAACTAGCCATGTCAATTAATCAAATTATTACCGTTTTGTATATCATTCAATTAAATTACCGTGTCCAACATATATATTACAGAACATTCATAAAACAACTTTATAATTATCACACCATACCACTTCTTGTGAGGTCGAACCTCACCCAAACATTTACACATATCATAGATCCGTAATCACAACCAACTAGTCAATCCCGATCACGTAAGTTACCACTCAACATAGGTTACCTGTCGCCCGAGCTTAACTCGTATACACCTCATAACATATTCTCCCTTTCGCATATCCATCACCCTCTGCCAAATGTAGCCACACCATTAATACTCAACTACTAACAACCGCCTCATATAACCACATCTTATACTCTTTCATAACTGTACTTATCAATCCGGTCTCTGCAAAATCAACCTCTTTAGAATTGTTACCTTTCTAATATACCATTACCCTTAACCACTAGTCACAAACCATAACACTACCGCTGTCCGGGCATCAAACCTCTTACACTCATCTCTAAACATCACGATTTGTTTCCTATCTTTGGTTGACATCCCAAATAACGAACATCCAATCCATTAACAAAATTACCTCAACATTCTTCCCAATACTATCCTTAATTGTATCATCATCTAATTCTCCACCAAAAATCTCGTATCGTGCAAATACTCCACCAACTTCGTACTCCCTTAATTCCTCGAAACTCATGATTAATCATGTTGTCCTGAAACTTCTGTATAACTACTAACTTACTTACCCTTGATAGTATCATACATCTCGACGATTCCTTACTTTATGTCACATAACTCCGGTGAACTTTTTCTCAACTTACTTTTATCCTTCTTTTCTCGTTATACTCAAAAATACCATTAATAGCTCAGCTCCTTGTTACTTCTATCTAACTCTTTAGTGCTCCGATTACCTTTTCATTGCTCCAAAACTCAAACCCCATTATTTCATATCGATATCATCTCACTCTTTCTTACCATAAATATTATTTTATTATGCCATTAATCACCCTTGCCTCTAGTTTATCCATAAAATCAACGTTCACTGTTCTAATAATTGCATCTCCTTTGTACCTCTCTAGAAATCAGAATTCCTTTTGTACCATTAATTGCCCAAGGAAATCACACAGTAGTTTCCTCTCTTAAAAAGCCAAATCTCCACCCCGCGACATGACTCCACAAAGTTCACTATATACCACTCTTCTCAACCCCTTTAAAACGAACTTTCATTATGTATATTCTTAACCCACACGACTCTTAACTACCTCCCTCCATAATTCTTTACACATCTCAAGTTGTCACTATCCATATCCTTACTCTCAATCCTTTCGTTCTCACGTTCCTTAGACTCACATCATCCATTGCCCACATTCACTTACTTTTACGTTACTCAACACACACTCATATTACTCATCTCATTTCATCTCGTCTCAGAAAACATGCTCTATGTCTCAATTAAGCCATAACAATCTTCCTTTTCTTTTTCCACTATCTATTACAACCACGTATAACTCATGTCCTCCCACCGAACTCATACTCACCACAGGTGTCACTCACTACACCACAAGATTGGGTAACTTACGCGTCAAGACCAACATACATGTAAAACAATGCATAAAGAAGCAAAATAATAACTTTGAATTAAACATAGTATGCAACGAAGTCAAAAGATAAGCATATCACCCAAAACAAGGGTCACTAGATCGAGTACAGGCCACTCGATCGAGTAAGGGACTTACTCGATCGAGTAGGTCAAGATCAGAAGCACGTAAAACAAATCACCAGGGCTACTCGATCGAGTAACTAACGTACTCGATCGAGTGCCCCCTTACTCGATCGAGTACCGAGGATACTCGATCGAGTACCCCAATTCTCAGCACTGTCCAATTTTCGTAAAACAGTCATAACTCACTCATTTCTTGGTCGTTTTGGGCGTGTGACCTATCGTTAGAATCGTAAAAGGACAAGCTATCACCTCCAATTGGAATCACATCAAAATCATTTATGAATCTCAAGTTATAACAGTTTAAAGACAACCTCTTTATAATCGAAAAACACAACTACTTGATTTTACTTCCAAACAACTTAAACAACAACCAAGCAAGCAAAACCAGTCCAAAACTCATAAAACCAGTATTCATAATCATATGTTACTATTTTCAAAAGCCAAACAACAACATTCATCATGCACATAACTTATCTAACTTGCCAATTATGACTTACCCACATGTTTTTATTCTATCACTTTTCGTAAACAAAATCACAAATACATGACATCAAGTCCCCTATTCACATGTTACTACCACGATGATTCATCTTTTCCACTAATTCATCCATCATACCACATATTTATCCACCATATTCGTTCAACATATTCACTCAGCACATGTTCAATTCACACTCCCAACCTTCTGTACTTTTACTCAAGACGACAACAACAACATGTAGACTTACACATCGCTTTATATATATATATAGACAAAACACTTTTCCCTTACATAACTATAACATGCCAAATTACATGTATCAATCATTATACTTTCATGCTTTACAATCCACCAACATATAATTCACGTCATCATCATCAATTCATGCAACATACTACTACATAGATACACACAAAGACACAATATGCACATAACGATCCCGACACTTATCCCATGGTGACCGGTTCAAAATTGTAGGGCGAGTTCGCGACTTTAGGACGTCTCCCAAGTCTTTGCATTAGCTCCTACAACCTTTACCCGGGTTCATTTTAATTGACTCCCTATGTTCATTAAGTTCATTGGTTACGGGTTTCAGGATCGTCTCTCCGATACCATTTGTAACACCCCCATACTCCAAGTGCCTTACCAGGACCACTCAGGTATAAGGATGCCACCATCTCAGTTACCCGAGGCATGATAATCATAAGACAATGAAGAAACATACTTTATTAAATAAGTTTAAGTGATTACATTACAAAACCAACTGTAAGCAAAATACAACTGTTCTCAAACTATAAACCAACCGAAAGGAACTGTCCTAACAAACACAAATGAAGACTAAGACTCGATATGTGATGACTCCATCCCAAATAGATCCCACGCGTATCCAAGATATACCTGCGCTAAGCAAATCGCTCACCACCCCGAATGGATCACCACAGTTTTTAAAACATTTAAACGGGTCGAGACTAATCACACAACTAAATATACATCAACAATAAGATAAACAGACAAATTTGAACCGTCACACACACACACACACACCACCAACCAATTCCCATCATCTCAATACCGATCGTCCACTGGACCAGCCACCGCGATGGGGGACCGCAGCCGTTCCCACCTAAGCCCCGCTCATCATACGAGCGATAACCCCGTCCATTAATGTGCACATCCCCTTTCGTGGCGGGTTCCACGAAGGGCGAAACTAGGGCGTGAGATCACTCCCGCAAGTGACCCCACTCAACCGAGAACGCATCTCGAGAACCATCAACAAACACAACCACAATCACAATCACAATCACAATCACCATATCAAACAACTAACTACAAGACATCACCAATATCCCATTATGGGACTAATACGAGTAGGAAATCCTACCGGAAAGCACAACACGCAGACGGTATCTACAAAATATCAAAACGGCTCCTCTACGAATTCTCCTCCTATCATACAACACATAGATGCTACCATTCAAATACTACTCATAAAAACCCCAATTCCTAAATTAGGGTTTCATCAATCTTAACAAAACATTATAGAAATTATATTAAAAGCTTACCCTCGACGCAAGGAATCCAACGACACGAACTACGATACGAACCGACCGTCTCAAATCCGGAATTGTCAAGAACGCGATTAGGAAGAAGAACTAGTTGCTTTCTCTCTTAAACAGGTTTTAGGTTTTGTAAAAAGTGATTTAAAACAATGACGAATATGTTTAAATACCTTAATCGCGTAATTAACAAAACCCGAGAAAACTCCCCGTAAAACCGGACACTCGATCGAGTACCCAAGGCACTCGATCGAGTACCCCCTACTCGATCGAGTGCCCCACTACTCGATCGAGTACCCAACAGTCGAAACTATTTTATTCCGCAACTTGCCCATACTCGACAGAGTAAGGGCTACTCGATAGAGTACCTAAAGACTTATAAATACGGAGTATTACAGTCTTCCCTCCTTAAAAGAACTTCGTCCCCGAAGTTCAACCCATACATAAAAACAACCATACTAACTCGACCAAGACACAACAACATAACTAAGAACTCAAGAACTCGATCAAACAGAAAACATGAACTTTTAACACCCACTCCACCAACTATGTTTACTTCCCTAACATGACTCACGATATCGTATCCACCACATGTATATCTCTCACGACACTAACTCCATACATAACCAATTACCGTCCTCTAACGCTGCTAGCTCCATAATATCATCCACTATCAAATCCAAAATCAAGACACTCATAGACATCAAACGGAATGTTACAGTACCTCACAGTCAGAGAAACAGCCATGGGGGCTATGCTTGCACAGGTCATCTGGAAAGAAGAAACAGCTATCTATTACCTTAGCTAGAAGTTCTTGGAATATGAGACTAAGTATACACCACTCGAAAAGACATGCCTCGCTTTTGTGTCGGAAACCAATAAGCTATGCCATTATTTGCTTCGTTACTCCGTCAAGGTGTACTAAAAGATGGACCCTGTCAAATACATTTTCGAAAAACCAGTCTTAAATGGACGTTTGGCAAGATGGACTTTGATACTTTCAGAGTTCGATCTCAAATATGTACCTCTGAAGGTCATTAAAGGACGAGCAGTAACCGAATTCTTCGCAGATAACCCAATTCATGATACCCAAGTAATAGATACATGGTCATTTTCGGATGAAGATATTATACACACCAATACAGAATCATGGGACCTCTACTTTGACGGGGCTTCCAACCTAAGAGGGTATAGTATATGAGTGTTGCTCATTTCTCCTGAAGGCGAGCATACACCAATTTCTGTCAAACTCGACTTCGAGGTGACCAATAACGCAGCGGAATATGAGGCATGCCTCATTGGTTTACAAGCAACACTCAGTTTAGGTATCAAGAGACTTCGAGTCTATGGCGATTTGTCTTCAATCATCAATCAAATTACTGGATCTTGGAAAATCCGAAGTGAAAGTCTTGTACCATATCAGGCCAAGATAGATCAAGTGGCTCAATTCTTTGACCAAGTGGTTTACTTACATCTACCCGAAGAAGAAAATCAGTTTGTAGACGCTCTTGTGAAACTTGCATCCTTGATCAACATGCCCGACAACATGATAGAAATGCCATTATGCATTAAACGACGGTCCGAACCAGCTTATGTGCATTTTCTTACTGATGAAATTGAAAATCAGGAGGAGCCTTGGTATCAAGCCATTTTTAATTATAAGCTCCACGACGCAAACCCACTGGATATGGATAGGAGAGGACAGCGAGCAATTCGTTTATTAGCATCTCACAATGTCCTAAACCAAGGGGAGTTATACAAGAGAATGCCACAAGGCATAATTTTGTTTTGGCTTGATCATTCAAAAGCAAATAAAGTTATGGAAGAAGTCCGTGATGGAGAATGCGGTCCTCATATGAGTGGTCCCATGATGGCAAAGAAAATCATGCGTCTATGATATTATTGAACGACAATAGAGACAGATTGCATCAAATACGTAAGGCATTGCCACAATTGCCAAATATCCGGGAATGTACAACACGTCCCACCATCTCTACTATACACGATAACATCTCCTTGGCCGTTTTCTACTTGGCGAATTGACATCATAGGGAAGATCACTCCAGCTGGGACGGGTGGTCATTGCTTCATTTTGGTAGCCATCGATTACTTCACGAAATGGGTAGAAGCAACATCCTATACTGCTCGGACATCCAAACATGTTGCTAAGTTCATACTAACCAATATCGTCTGTCGATATGGGTGCCCACATGAGATAATCAGCGATAACGGGTCCCACTTTCAAGCTGAAACCGAACAGTTGTTGGCCAAGTACAAAATCAAGTATCATCATTCTTCGCCCTATTTGACCTCAGACTAATGGTGCAGTAGAGGCAGACAATAAAAATGTCGTCATGATCCACAAGAAAATGATCGACAACTATCGAGACTGGCCTAGCAAGATACCCTTTTCATTATGGGGATATCGAACCTCAGTCAGGACGGCCACTAGGGCTACTCCTTTTTATCTAACATATGGCATTGAAGCCGTATAACCAGTATAGCTAGAGATCTCATCTTTACGCATTCTACTTGAAAGCCAAATTCCAGAAGCAGAATGGAATAAGGATAGGTATAAAGAATTCGTCCTCTTAGACGAACGAAGATTACGTGCCTTGTTGGGAAATGTGTCCTCAACAATAGTGAGATCACATGATTTAAATATCATTATTAAATCTCATTTCAAGAATACGGAAGGGATGATACATTACATATATATAGTCAATCGGTCCACACATATCGCAATGATTGGGTCGGCTAGAGTTTGACATTACTTGTCGTGCGACGGTGGTGATCGGTTGATCCTCGAGGTCACACCTAAAGGACGATTCCCTTAATTAAAAAGGTTAATTAATTGTATACCGATACAGATTAATTAATTCCTTAAAAATTGAACAAATTCAATTGTGAGAGAGAATATTGATATCTTATTGTAATGGGATTAAATAAGATTTATTTTAGTAAATAAAATGCTTTATTACTAAAATTGTTTATTTGTTGAGAAACAATAAAGATAAGAATGAATGGTTGATTATAATTACAAGACATTGTGAATTATAATTATATGACCCATTTTATTTACGTGATCAAGTATCACTAGTCAATTTGTTGAAAAGTTACTTAATTAATTCATAAACTGATATTTATGTGATAAATATGCATTAAATTAATTAATAACATGTATCATACTACATGTGACATATTGTGTGACAAATGACAAATTGACAAAATAAAATGGTAGTCCATTTTAAGTATATGGACCGAAAATGGAGGGTGTGTTAGTGGGTTTTGGTTGTTTTTATTTTATTTGATAAAATAAACATAATGATGCCTACCTACTACTAGTCTTACACCTCTTACACACCTACTATTTTTGAGAAGAGTAAAAGGAAAAGAAATGATGCCAATTTTGGCTCTTCCAACCGTGACACTCCCTCTCTATTGTGGGTTGTTGGTTATTTTATTTTCCTTACACACATTCATATGATGATATAATTCATTCTTACAAAACATGCAAAAAGGGGTTCATGCTTTTCTCTCTTCTCTCTCTTTAATCTTCATAAAAAAGATGAGATTTTAATCCAAATTTGTTCAAAAAGATTACTAAAATTATCAAAGTAATATATGAGTATTAGTAATCAAATTTAAGGTAAACCACTATATAAACATCTAGTACATGTTAGTTTGTGGGATTAAGGGATTGTCTTGGGTGCTACTAATTGGAGAATCTCTACTTTGGGATTTTTGTATGTTCATCCATTATTGGAATGCTCAAGAACAAGAGAGAAAGGTGATCTCTCTTGTGCCCATAAACCGAAAATCCATATATAAGAATAATGCTTCTTCCTTATTTTGTTTTAAAGTTTGCATGCATAAGACCTTTATTAATTTTATGACAAATTAATATATATATAACATGTATGAATATGTAAATATATAGATCTTCTTTTCTTTCAATCGGTATCAGAGCCACGGTTGTTTGCATGCAAATCGGTTAAAAGTTTTTCCGAGTTATAAGAATAACATATAAAACTTGAAAATTTGTGTTATTATGATATATCACGAAATTAATTCATGCATGTTAATATTTCTGGTCCTAAAATGTTTTAGGATATTTTGGTTAATTTTACGGATTTTTATTGTTCATATAATACAATAATGGCATTTAAATATGATTTTATGAGTAAAAATGTCATTTTCGGTCTAAAATTAGCTATACTTCGAATTTTCAGTTGATTTTTGGATATGTTGTCACATATATTATTTTGAGATAACCTGTAAATTTTCATAATTTTTGGACATGTTATGCTCGAAAAATGGATTTTTCATTATTGAATTCGGATTTAAGTGAATAATAGGTTAATATGAGTTAAATTTCGAATCTGGTCATAGAAAATTAATATGTTGTAACATGCAATTTTAGAAGATGTGTGTAAAATAATTGGCTATAAAGAAGTCTTTTTGCATGATTTATGGATTTTTGAAGAAAAATAGCATAAATAGTGACATTATTTGTGTAAAATTAATAAAAACATAATCTATGACTTAGGAAAAACGTCTAATATTGCATTTTATTATCTTTTTCAGATCTAAAATTGGAAATTTAATGAATATAATTTTTCTATGTTTTATGATTATTTTATTAAAAAACCGATAAACCGCAACATTGTTTTTCCGGAAAAATTTCGAAATTTTTAACCTAAGATTTTGAACATTATGAGTGTCATGGTATTTTTCCAGAATGTTCATGAGTTTAAATTTCAAATTTCAAATTTATTTGAAATTTTGTGATTTATTTGAAGTTTATAGCTTATTTTTGTATTTTTTAGTCCATTAATGAACAATTTTATAAATATGAGTTAATTATGGTCAAATTATTTGTGAAGACTAAATTTTGAGTCCTAAGAGGTTAGGGTAATTAACTTATGCATAAATATGAATTTGTGTAATTTTTGTGATTATAAAATGTTGAAATCACGCAAATCCGTAAAAACCAAGTAATATACGATATTGGCTAATTAAAGGCGATTTAGCATAAAATTGAGCATGTTCATACATATTATAATGCTGCATTTTTCTTTATTATTGTCATAATTTTAATTTATGTAATTTTGAATTATGTAATTTTACTTAGTATGGCCTTAGATTTTAATTGGTATTTCCCGAAATGTATGGGAATATCGATTCGGTTGTAATTTTATTGTGATCTCGTATAACCATTTTGTAATTTAATAGATTTATTTTATTTTAGTTACAAATGTATAATAGAAAATTATGTAATTTGTTATGTAATTTAATTTATCTCGGAGTTCCCAAAGACGGATTTCTTCAAGAATGGCGATACATAAAGACGGTGTTACCTCGAGATTCGTGCCACAACCGAAGTTCAAGGGACCAATGGAGTTGGTTTCCGAATATGTAATAGTTAAATAGTTTTTCTATTTTAGGAAAGGCCATACTAGGATTTATTTTATGCTTGCATTTTATTTATATGTCACATGCATCGCTAAATCGTCATAACTAAACATGCATTGTCTTTTATCGAGTTTATCGACCGTGTCAATTAAAATTATCGTAGTTCACCGCTTTAGTTCACTTAAAACGTGATAGATAATAAATTGACATGACCTCTCGCTAAAACAAAACAATTGAGACATAGCCTTACCAAATAGTAGAAACCATGAAAACCTATTTCGCGAGGGAGTGCACTCGGCCTTACCGGGGTACAAACCTTGTTACGTAGGGGAAGTGGGTGATGAGTGTTAATCCACCGAGTTCATGTTAATGAGGGTTTCATCGGCCATACCGTGCCCAAGTTGATGTGGATTTGGATCATGGACACATTTATTCGAAATTTGGATTGAGCTCAACGGAAGTATTCGTGACCGTAGTCGCATGTGTTCCGGCTATAGATAAATATTAGAGTAATTTTATCGACCAAGAGTTCTAAAAGTAGAATCGATTAATACGTTAATCCACCGAGTTATATTGATAAGGGTTTCATCGGCCATACCGTGCCCAAGTTAATATGAATTTGGGTCTTGGAATCATTTATCATAGTTGGGTAGAGGTCACTATGTAAATGCTATACTTGTTTACAAGTATTAATAAAACGATAAATGTTAAAGTTTTCCACTATTCCCTTGTTATTATTGTTCTATTTCTTTACCACAATTCATATACGATATCATTTCGTTTTTGATTCAAATCTCCATTAAAATATCGTAACTAAAGACAAATTTGAATTTGCTTCTAAAACCTTATATGAACCATTACTAAGAATCTCTTGTAAAGAGTATAGATTAAAGTTATTCATTATCAAACAGGTTTTTGATTCTTAACTAACACATCTACTTACAATGGATTGTTTTTCATGTACTTAAATGAATTAAGTACCTTGAAGCGATAAATTGTTTTGGTAATTAGTTTTGTCCAGAATTCGTAATTGACCAAAAAATAAATAAATAAAAAAAATAAACGCAACCACTTCAATGAAAGTTTTAAGACTAAAACGAACAAATGAAGAGTGATCTTCGTGAATTCAATTTTGCTTCTCAAAGCAAAGACTCATTGAAATAAGTGGGAGCATTCTCTTAAACTGTTAAGATGAGGACGAGGTTCAAGAAGTAAATGGAATTGATACAAGGTAATGTTAAAGGTAAAGTTGTTGAGAATGACGATAATAAACCTATCAATCCCGACCGATAAAGTTTCCATTGTCTTAAATGTTGGACACGAGAAAGGAAACTACCCCAAATTATTGAAGAATCAACAAGTTAGTTGTGGGACATCTAATGGGACCTTCTTCGTTAAATGTTTATTTGATTAAACACAAATTTTGCTAGTATTACTTCAAATATTAGAAACCAATGGTGGTTTTCATCATTATGTTTGATACATAGGATGATTAGAATATAACGACTAGCAACAATGAAGTCAAGAGATAGAGTCATTGTGTACTAAATCTAGTTTTCGGGTTTGGAGTTGTACTTAATTGTGACTATTAAGTACATAAACTCTAAATAAGAATACAATTTGTTATAGATACAAAAGAGGTTTCACTTTTGTGACCCTATACACCATGATTTGATGTATGGCTAGCCCATCATCAAGGTGATTATATTCTAAACCAAACTAGAATAATATATCATGAAGATGATGCAAGACTCAAATTGGTAACCCAAGATTAAACCTTAAAATTTTTGAATAATGAACGCAAAGAGTTAACGAGTACTCTTGAAACCATTAGATTGTTAATGGTATATGCGTATCCTGTATTCAAAGCAAGATGTCTCGTGCCTTTTGGTTGAAAAGGAGATCAAGGTTATAAATCATTGATCCATAATAGGTTGATCATTCTCTTTTACCAACGATTTAAGTTGACGCTAGTGTGTTCACTTAATAAGGTAAATAGAGAAATCTTTGAAGAAGTTCAAGAGTTCAAGGAATCACGATTTAGTCGTGATGGGATTATCAAAGTGAAGACTTTGATATAAGCCAAAGGAAATGTGATATAGTATCACAAGTTAATCTCTCTTAGCACGCATTATGAAATAATGTGTGAATGGATAAGAAATCAAACGCTATTCTATATGGTTTGGACTTCAATCAAGTTACTTTGAGTTACTTGATCCTTTTGGGGATTTTATCATTTTTGCCTAAATTATTTTTCCACTAAATCGAATCATATGAGATATGAAATGGTAAGGGTACCATGTTTGTAAGTTTTCACAAAGGAACAAATGCTCATTTTTCCCTTTTCAATTATCACGAGTACGACAAGGTTTGTGGCTCGTGAAGCTGTCTTTCTAAAATACAAGTTTATTTCTAGAAGACGGAGTGGGAGAAATTATTCAAGAGCCACAAAGAATGCCACAGAGAATGTTATGTCGCAAGAAACTGGTCTTTCTTGCCTACATGAGATGTTTTGTGTAAGACATTATACATTGTTTCTTTAAAACCTAGGAGGTTAAATTCGTCACTTGTTAAAGATGATGAATTCATGCTACTCTTAAGAAAGTAAAGAGCTTATAACTTAAAAAAGAAATTGTTTGATTTAAGTTGATTACTTCTAGAAAGTAATGAACATATGACTTACATAAGAGTGTTTAAAGTCACAACTCAAAACAAGGCTTAGAGCCATGAAAATCCGAAACGAAAGGGCTTGATTAGTGACAAAGGGTCTTGCACTAATAAAGAGATATTTCAATGCAAGATTAGTTGCAAAGGGTTTTGCACTAATTGAAATGATTAAGTCTATTTGGATATTCTTAGGGATTGTGTTTCATTATGAGGATATGCATACAGCAAGTGAATCTAAAACCCACTTCTTCAATAGAAGGAATGTATTCAATACATGTCATAAGTTTTATAGATTCTTGCAATCCTAAGATAATGTGAAACTTAAGAGAGAATCTTAAGTAGGACATCAATGAGTTGGAATCAACATTTTGATCATGTGATAAAACATTTCTCGATAAGTCGAGAAGTTGTGTTTATACATGGAGTTTAGTGGGAGTTACGGAATTTTTAATTAGTCCGATATGTGGATGACATATTGATCATTGAGAATGATTTAAGACTTTTGGAGTATTAAAATACATCTTGAATATCGGGATTTATGAAGATAAATCCACATGATATTAGCGTCAGTAAGAAGTCTTGTGTTGATAAGATTCATGACTAGTTCAATTAAATTGAACATATTTGATTGATTTCATTTGCTTCCGCTGCCGAATCAATTAAAAAGAAATGATGTATAACACTTCATATGCTTTGAGTATGATGAATTGTTTTCAAAAATCGAATTTAAGTAATCTTTACCAAGTAAGCTATAAAGATTACCCTTAAGTGCTTGCAGAAGCATTAAGGAAGTAAAGCAAAGTGTTTATGATGCAATATTGTGTAAGGGTGTTACAAAAGTAACAATTGACAATTGAGATTGCGCATGGTTTCCGACAAAACCATAATCAAAACACATTAGGATGGTTAAGATACCATTGTGGCAATGTTAATTAAGAAGTAGATTTTCTAGAATCGTTCTAGGCAATAAAGAACAATGAGAGATATTTATAACGGAAATTGAGTACACTTGCGATCATGAGATGTGCAAGAAGGATGAGTCCCGCACACTTAATCGTGAAAACAAAGTGGGAGCTATTCTAAGGCTAGAGGGCCTATGTCTTGATTGGATCTCGACACGTACTCGAAAAGTTTTGTAATGCAAATGTATACATTACAAAGGAAAATGAGTATGTAGTAAGGTTGAGTAAGGTACAAGAAGTTGATAAAACCTACTAACCAAAGCCTTCTCATAGGTTTAACATGATGAGTCATGTCATTTCAATTAAATTGAGATGAGTAACTACATAAAAGATCAAATTAGATTATAGAATATGAAGTAGTAATCAAGCATTGACTATTCATATGTGATAATCGCATTTGTCGTTTGAGTTTTACTCTAAAACTCTTCTTTTATACTTTGTTACATCCAAACGGGTTGTAGAGACAACATTGAACCCCGTTAAAGTGAACACGGATTAGCATTGTATTCTCCCATAGTCACTTGTATGAGGTGACGTCTCGAAGTGACTAGAGTGTGATGCGATTGATGGCAAGTTCAAGTGCCATAGAGTCATGTGAGATGACTAGTCGATCACATAGGCAGACTGTTAGGAACAATTTGTCTGGCAGTGACCGCTTATACAGTTCTGGTAAATTTATAAAGCCTGGTCGTGGCGAGAGCTACTATAGTATTCTAATGAGTCGATTCTTTTAACTAAAGACCTGCTCACCTAAGATGGCACAGTTTCGATTAACTTTGATTTGTGTTACTACGACCTTCGTAAATGGGGTCAAATGGGCATATTTTGGGTTATGATGGCTGTGGCTAGTCGAAGGGAATAAGTGCAATAGGAATTGTCCACCCCCTTGTCGTGGTTAAAACAATATCTCGGGGCCACTTGAGGAGTAATGAACCTGAAATGCGTGGCCACGCTCGGAAGGTATCCATGGTGGATAAATTCCGGTCAATCGCTTATTCTCCGGATCGAGGAAACCACTCTCGATATGATCACTTACAAGTACGACCCGAAAGACACCTTGCATTGAGTGGGAGATAGTAATAGGACAAGAGAATTGGTGACGCACACTTGTCGAGGACAAGTGGGAGATTGTTGGGAAATGTGTCCTCAACAATAGTGCGATCACATGATTTAAATATCATTATTAAATCTCATTTCAAGAATACGGAAGGGATGATACATTACATATATATAGTCAACTGGTCCACACATATCGGTAATGATTGGCTGGCTAGAGTTTGACATTACTGTCGTGCGACGGTGGTGATCAGTTGATCCCTTGAGGTCACACCTAAAGGACGATTCCCTTAATTAAAAAGGTTAATTAATTGTATACCGTCTGATTAATTAATTCCTTAAAAATTGAACAAATTCAATTGTGAGAGAGAATATTGATATCTTATTGTAATGGGATTAAATAAGATTTATTTTAGTAAATAAAATGTTTTATTACTAAAATTGTTTATTGTTTGAGAAACAATAAAGATAAGAATGAATGGTTGATTATAATTACAAGACATTGTGAATTATAATTATATGACCCATTTTATTTACGTGACAAGTATCACTAGTCAATTTGTTGAAAGTAACTTAATTAATTCATAAAATGATATTTATGTGATAAATATTCATTAAATTAATTAATAACATGTATCATACTACATGTGACATATTGTGTGACAAATGACAAATTGACAAAATAAAATGGTAGTCCATTTTAAGTATATGGACCGAAAATGGAGGGTGTGTTAGTGGGTTTTGGTTGTTTTATTTTATTTGATAAAATAAACATAATGATGCCTACCTACTACTAGTCTTACACCTCTTACACACCTACTATTTTTTAGAAGAGTAAAAGGAAAAGAAATGATGCCAATTTTGGCTCTTCCAACCGTGACACTCCCTCTCTATTGTGGGTTGTTGGTTATTTTATTTTCCTTACACACATTCATATGATGATATAATTCATTCTTACAAAACATGCAAAAAGGGGTTCATGCTTTTCTCTCTTCTCTCTCCTTAATCTTCATCAAAAAGATGAGATTTTAATCCAAATTTGTTCAAAAAGATTACTAAAATTATCAAAGTAATATATGAGTATTAGTAATCAAATTTAAGGTAAACCACTACATAAACATCTAGTACATGTTAGTTTGTGGGATTAAGGGATTGTCTTGGGTGCTACTAATTGGAGAATCTCTACTTTGGGATTTTTGTATGTTCATCCATTATTGGAATGCTCAAGAACAAGAGAGAAAGGTGTTGGGGTTGGTGTCCTTAACGGTTAGTGCAAGGACTCATAAACCTCTAAAAGGATCAAAGGGCATACTTTGGTATTATTATCAGTTGATCCACGTTTATCAATAACGGTTGGCTTGCTAGATAAGTTTGACGTTATTGTCATACAGATGGCGGTGATCAACTGGTCCCTAAAAGTCACACCTATAGGATACGTTCGAGAGATGTGACGGTATGAAAATACTGTCATGTAGATGCCAAGATTGACTAACCAGTTAGTCCGAGTTATTTGACTAGTAATTAGTCAAATATGTGATGTTGAGATATTATATTTAATACGGATTAAATATCATGGGCTAAGGC
Source organism: Silene latifolia (assembly GCF_048544455.1). Lineage (NCBI taxonomy): Eukaryota > Viridiplantae > Streptophyta > Magnoliopsida > Caryophyllales > Caryophyllaceae > Silene > Silene latifolia. The sequence continues at coordinate 400,001,705 of NC_133538.1, forward strand.
GAATTAACCATTTAATTCGTAAAATTAAATATAAAACGATTTATATTTAATTAAATGTATATTGAATATAATTATACAATACTGTTTTGTCGGACACGAATTAATAATTCAGCTAACCCGTATTATTAGCTGATGCCTTAATTTCCGATAACCGATAACAGTTTATAATCAAACCGCGTCATATACATTTGGAATTTAATGAACCGGACCACGAGTTAAAACCAAGAGGAAGTGGAAGCCCACTTCCCTTGTGTGGGTCTCGGTTTTGCTTGAGTGAGAGGGATCAAAAGGGAGAGCTTCTCCTCCCTTCTGACCTAATCATCATTTGAAACAAAAATTAGGGTTTTGAAGAGTATTCTCCTCTGAAAAACCTGAGATCTCTCATCTCGAAAAAAACACACATCAGTTCTCCCAATATTGCAAAGCAATCGGAGAACACCATCTAGCACAAGGGCATATCTCGGACAAGGTCTTGGGTGCAACAATTAGGAGGGAATCTGGTTTGATTTCTGTTCTTTACGCCGTGCATCAAAGGACCCGAGGTTGATTTCTATACATTAATCATTTCATTATGTTTTTCGTTTTATGACTATAAATTGCATGTTTAAATTTACGTTATAGTCCTGCAATTAAAGGGTAGTATACGGATATTAACCCACAAGTGGTATCAGAGCGAGGCCACGTATTTTTTTCTATGTAATTTTCATTAAACGAAATGAATCGATGATTTTTTGTTTAAAAATTTTGTCTCGGACCAATTTTTACACGGCGAAATTTTTTTCTTGTTGTTGCTGCGTTTTTGTTGCATTGGGAACCGTGTCCTGTTTACACGGTTGCTCTTGTTGTTGTTTTGTCTTGAAAACCGTGCCGTTTCATGTTTTACACGGCTGTTTTGTTTCAATTTTCATATTGTTTTTACATGTTATTTTATACGGAGATTATAGCAACATGTCAAGTTTTTGTCAATTGTTAAATTTGTTTTGATGCGTTTTGATCAAAATTGCAATTGATTTTATCTCGACAAACTGTTTTCACGAGGGTTTTGAAGTTTCTGCCATGTTTGCATTCGATCGAGCGTATTTCTACTCGATCGAGTGCTATTTCTGTCTTGTTTTGTTCGATCGAGTCCCTGTTGTACTCGATCTACCCCTTTCAAAACCCCTCTGCTCGATCGAGTTGTCCTCGTACTCGATCGAGTAGATTCGCTGATAAAGGTACTCGATCGACCACCAGTTTAGTCGATCGAGCACTTTCTGTTTGGCAACCCTCTCGATCGACTTGCGCTTCGATCGATCGAGCCCTTTTGTCCCTCGATCGAGCACTTATGTCCCTGGATCGAAGGATTTCTGTTTTGACAGCTTTGAAAATTTATTCTTTTTGCTTTAAATTTTCTTTTGGCCTTAATATGTACTTTATACGGATATTGTACACTCGCTATGATTGTGAAACGGTTCACACACGTACCATTAAGTTATTTTAAAGCGTATTTAAAGTAACGGACTGTATTAGATTAAAATTAAATTGATAGAAGCAGTTTTATCACATGAATTTTAATCATTAAAAGGTGGTTTGGATAAATTTAACATAATTACGGAATTATGTCACGAATGAATTTGTTTTTAGTTGATGCATTTTTATTTATCGTTAATTTTTGAATGCCGTGAATGCCCTTTTATTACGTATTTAATTTTACAAACGGTTGTAACTTAGTGTGGCCTTAGTAGAACGTGTTACCGTAATGATGGAACACGGTCTTGGTTGTATTTTGAGATTTCGTATCTCCGTTTTGGATTTTTCACTTGTAATTACAGTTTTAATTAGAATGTAAATAGGTTTATATTTTGTAATTTTAATTGTAATTTTTGAGAAGACCAAAGATGGAGACCGGATGCTCACTCCCGCTACATGGATCAAGATGGAACATCAAGACAAGCTTTTCGGGTCCAACGGTGGATTCCAAAGTTGTATTATGTTCTTATACTAGGATAGGCCACACTAGGAAATTTTTATTTACGTATTGCATTCTTTCATTTATTTTTATGCAACGATAATATGCATCATTTTCCGCCTAAAAACCAGACCACCTAATTTATTGCATGAAAAACCGACACATATAGAGAGTCACGAGTTAGTTTTCATTGACATTCTCATGTCACACGTTTTAAGCCATCATCCAAATAAATTCATTCACGACCGACGCTAGTTATTCGTTCACTTAAAATGAATTATAATTTTGTTGATGGGATCTTCCTCGTATAAACCAAAATTGAGAACGGTCTTTATAGGTCAAACTCCAATGAGTCCCTTCTTCGTCGGTAGGCATAATATGACCCCTTCTACGTCGGGTAAGTTGGAACCGATTGACCTATTTTATCTCAACACTGTGGTCACTCGTACGATCCTGTGACTATGGTGGACTATAGATAGGATTTACGGAAATCTATCGACCAAGAGTTCTTCCGGAAGAATTAGCTAAACAGTTGGCTTATCAATTTACAGAAATTGAGTCTTGGGATCACTTGTATCTTTCTTGAGGGAGATCAATTATGCAAGTGCGAGAGTCTACATGTTTAAAATGAATTTTAAAATAGACTTAAATCACCTCGATGAGTTGCTTATTTCGTTTTGTTTTTCTTTCTTTTTCAGTGTAGATCACGATTTTAAACTGCTAAACAACAAATGGCTGGTTCAAGTGATAACCCAATGCCAAGTGCCACATTGGACCGTGAGTCCTGGCTTCGGATCTTCATGAATCAGATGAATCAGTCTACTCGACTGAAGAATGATGGATCCAACTTCGCGGACTGGGAGGCGGCATTACGGAATGCTGCCGCTGCTGACGGGAAGCTCAAATATCTCTTAGAGCCCATCCCGGCAAACCCAGGTCCCACGGCTAGAGCTGCTGAAGTCACCAAGTTTAATGATTTCTGTATGGAAGCGGGTGCGATTAAAAACGTACTCATTTTTGCAATGGAACCCAATTTGCAGAAACGCTTCATAGCCCATGGTGCAAACAAGATTTTCACCACGCTCACTAAGGAATTCTCGAAAGCACCGAGAATCGTGACCTATGAGCATACCACTCGCTTCTTTGATGCGAGACTCGAAAAGAACCAACCGGTTAGCCCACACATTCTCAGCATGATTGAGAATGTCGAGAAACTGGAGACCTTTAACTGTAACATCAGCGAGAATATTGTTATCGACCGTATTCTTCATTCACTCCACGATGGTTATTCGCAATTTAGAGCGAATTACTATATGAATGATTTGAAGAAAACTCCGCATGAATCGCACTCCCTCCTCGTATGCACCGAGAAGGACATGAAGTTCAGTGGGAGCATGAAACAAGATGTTCTCGTTGTGTCGAATAAAGGGAAAGGTAAGGGCAAAGCTCGGCAAACCTAGCGAGAGGTAAGGCGAAGTTCAAGAAGTCGGGTTCAGGTAAGAGTGGGCCTGGTGAGTCGAGCACCTCATCAGGCGTGACAAAGAGCAAGAATGAAAACATGGAATGCCATCACTGCCACAAGACTGGGCATTGGAGACGCACATGTCCTGTTTATCATGAGGACTTAAAGGCGGTCGTGTTAAACTGTTGGTATGTCTTCCTCTTCTTCTACTTTTATTCATATGATTGAGATTAACCACGCAAGTTACGGAACTTGGGTACTTGATACTGGTTGTGGTTCTCATCTGTGTAATCATGTGCAGGGGCTCCGAAACATCGAACCCCTCGTAAAGGGTGAGGTGGACCTGCGTGTTGGGAATGGAGCAAGAGTAGCTGCCATCTCCAAGGGGACATATGTGATCCAGCTTCCTAGCGGATTTGAGTTGTCATTATATGACTGTTATTATGTTCCTAGTCTTTCGAAAAACATTATTTCGTTTACGCACTTGATAAACTTGGTTTTTCATTTGTAATAGAAAATAATTCTTGCATTTTCTCATTACACGATATGATTTACCGCAAGGCAGTCTCCATGAACGGAATTTATGTTTTAGATCAGACCACGGAAATATTACACGTAATGAATAAAAAGTTAAAGGTTGGTGACAAAGATCAAACGTATCTATGGCAATCGCCGTATATAGGACACATTAATGAGAAACGCGTAAAACAGCTCATCAAACATGGAGCTATCTCGACCTTTGATTTTCAATCATTTGGCACGTGTGAATCATGTCTCATCGGTAAGATGACTCGTATTTCCTTCAAAGGTGTTGGAATGCGCGCTGCTGACCTATTAGGACTCATACACACGGATGTATGTGGCCCTATGTCAATCACCGCACGAGAAGGCTATAGGTATTTCATCACTTTCACGGACGACTTAAGTAGATATGGCTATGTCTACTTAATGAAGCACAAAAGTGAATCCTTTGAGAAATTCAAGGAATACCAAAATAGGGTACAGAACCTATTAGGTAGAAAGATTAAAACACTACGTTCGGATCGTGGTGGCGAGTATCTTTCTCACGAGTTTGATCAACACCTCAAAGACTGTGGGATTGCCCTACGCTAACTCCACCTGGAACACCTAAATTGAATGGTGTGTCCGAACGGAGAAATCGAACATTACTTGATATGGTTCGATCCATGATGAGTCACACCGTGTTGCGACTCGTTATGGGGTTATGCTCTTATGTCACCGCTCTAATACTTAACCAAGTCCGTCTAAAGTCATTGACAAGACTCCATATGAACTATGGAAGGGAACGGTCCCTAACTTGTCCTTTATACGGGTTTGGGGCTGCGAGGCTTATGTCAAGTGGAGACCTGAAGATAAGCTCGGCCCGCGATCGGTCAAGACATACTTTATAGGTTATCCTAAAGGAACACTTGGTCATTACTTCTATTCGCCAACCGAACAACGCGTTTTTGTTGCGGCTAGTGCGACATTCTTAGAGAAGGAATTTCTCGAGAATGCAAAGAGTGATAGAACCTTCGACCGCGTCGGAGATTCCAACCAAACACCGAGCAACCATTGGAGGAACCTGTTCCTTCAATCCCGGCTGCTGCGTGAATATTCCCGAGGAACCTAGGAGGTCGGGAAGAGTCTCTATTCCTCCGCATGCATACATCGGTATGGTCGAGGAACATGACATAGATGACGTCCTGCTCTTAACGAGTAGTGAACCCGCAACCTATAAAGGTGCCATGACTAGTTTCGACTCAAAGCTATGGCTTGAGGCCATGCAATCCGAGATGGACTCCATGTATGAGAACAACGTGTGGGATCTTGTTGACTTACTTGCTAAGGTTCGTCCCCTTCAATGCAAATGGCTTTACAAGATAAAGCATTCCGTGGAAGGTCAACAAGATATCTACAAAGCACGACTAGTTGCTAAAGGTTTCACCCAAGTGCCAGGTTTGCACTACGATGAGATTTTTGCACCCGTAGTCATGCTGCGTTCCATTCGGATTATCTTAGCGATCGCCGCTTTTCATGACTATGAAATTTGGCAAATGGACGTGAAAACCGCCTTCTTAAACGGCTTTTTGGAGGAAGAGTTGTACATGGTACAACCCGAAGGTTTCATCGTTCCAAAGACATCCTAAGAAAGTATGCAAACTTAAGCGTTCCATTTATGGACTTAAGCAAGCATCTCGGAGTTGGAATCATCGCTTCGACCAAGTGATAAAAGACAATGGATTTACTCGATCGGTCGAGGAACCATGTCTATATATCAAGTCGAGTGGGAGCAAGATTGTCTTCCTAATATTGTATGTTGACGACATACTCCCGATTGGGAATGACATACCTCTCTTAACTTCGGTGAAAGTATGGTTGAAAAACCATTTCCAGATGAAAGATCCGGGAGAGGCACAAAGAATTCTAGGCATCCGTATCTATCGAGATAGATCACGACGGATGTTATCTCTCGATCAG